>NC_090872.1:17967836-17992836 GCF_036669935.1 Montipora foliosa
ATACTTTTTTCCTCCCAGTTTTGCCCGGTCTTTTTCTGCCCCTCACGATCAGCCCTCCGATTAAACTGAATCCCAGTTTTAAAATAAGTGTAGAAGCTTTGTGTGTACTGCAAGTTATGTATATGCATAACTAAATGTTTTTTTTTTTTAACTCTTCAATTGATACAAATATTACAACAAATGCCTTTCAATTTGATCACTTTAAAGTCACCTCTTTGCAGTCTTGGTATTATCAAATTTGGCAAGAAATTACAACATATCCATAGACAAACAACTAAATACTGCCACAACAGCCTAAAATAAAGATCATGATTTCAATCTGGACAAGATTCAGTTTAAAAAAAAATTACTTGAAAATGGTCACAACATCTCGTAAAATATTAAATTTTAGTAACAAATTTAATACTGAGAGCTACTCAAAAAAGGAATGGAGCTAGGAATTTCACATTTCAAAGTGTAACTTTTGACTCAAATAAAGGGCTACTGAAATTAAAATTATAATAAAATATTATTTTTAAACAAAGGAAAATAGTAAAAACAATCCAACAACATCAAATAAATATAAGAAATATTCAATTCTCTGCCTCCAAAAGGTAGATTATTTCATGTGCTGTAAAGTAATGGCTCAAAGGGAAAGTTCCCTCAAAAAAAATTAAAAAGGGGTTACGGGGTATGTTGCTTACTACTCAAACATCATTGGGATACTGCCAATAAAAAAATAACTAAGGGAACTGAATGGCGGCATGCATTTCCAATAGCAGTGGTTTTTTATAACTAAGACAAGTGATCCTTGCACTTTCCTGGACAATTTAAGAAATACCGTATTTACCCGTGTATAAGTCGATCCCATGTATAAGTCAACCCCCCATTTTTGATGGCAAAAAATGCAATTTCTTAATTTCTTTGTTAAATGTTCATCGGACACTAATCTTGTATTCTTCGATTTCTGGAAATGTGGATACACAAAAAAATCAGGGCCTCGAGCGCTTAATAGTGTTGTTGTTAAACAGCTGTTGTATATGCGGGCATTTTGTCCTTGAGTTTTGAAAAAGTTCTCAGAAAATCGAACATGTAAACCTCAAACTCACCTGTTTCGTTGTTCAAGGATAAAGGGCTTTAGAAGATAAGCACAATGCAACATCACAGAAGCAGGAGTCAATCTTTGAAAATAACTTGCGAACGATGCGAAAATGTGCAAGGTTTAATTGGTCCTTGACTTATAATTTCTCAAATGACAAACCAAACAATACGAAGTTTGCAAAAGCATTTAAATCTGCCAGGTTTGTATAAAGAATAAAAAACATTCATTACCAACCAGCATTTTCACGCAACACGAGTGACGAGCGCTTAATAGTGTTGTTGTTAAACAGCTGTTGTATATGCGGGCATTTTGTCCTTGAGTTTCGAAAAAGTTCTCAGAAAATCAAACATGTAAACCTCAAACTAACCTGTTTCGTTGTTCAAGGATAAAGGGCTTTAAAGGATAAGCACAACATCACAGAAGCAGGAGTCAATCTTTGAAAATAACTTGTGAACTATGCGAAATGTGGAAGGTTTAATTGGTCCTTGACTTATAATTTCTCACATGACAAACAAAACAAAACTCATAAACCAAACAATACGAAGTTTGCAAAAGCATTTAAATCAGCCAGGTTTGTAAAAAGAATAAAAAACAATCATTACCAACCAGCATTTTCAGGCAACATGAGTGACAATGCCTGCACGCAAAGACCAGGTATTGCACCAGGTTACTAAGCCGTTGAATGATCGCATTTTATTTGAAGAAACAGAAATGCCTTTTTGAGCTTTCCGCCTTTGGAAAACGAAAATTTCCAGTGTCTATTTCAAATTTGTGCTTGTGAGTATCTTCAAAATTTAGAGTTGGACAAATCCTTTTTCATTTCAACTGGAATTGCTTACATTCATTTTGAAGTTATTTGTCATTAATTTTAGTCTTTTGTCCACTGCGTTTGTTATGCCAAAGACAACATTATTATGTTAATTTTGAATAAATTACTTAACTGGAACTTGGCTCTAAGTCTTTCACCCGTGTATAAGTCGAGGGCGATTTTTAGAGCTTCTTTTGAGGCCATAAAAGGTCGACTTATACACGGGTAAATATGGTATTGTATTTTGAAGATGCAAATGTCAGGGATTTATCTTTTTTCCGAAATGAAAAATCTATATGGGTTATTGACCAAGGTGGGCAATATCCAACCATCTTGACCAAACAAGCTTGGTCAATAAAGGATTTAATATATGGGATAAACACAACAAAATGATCTTTGATCTTGTGGGACAAGTAAGAAATCTTGAGCAGGCAAGATAGCTCCATCTTGCCCCCTCAGGTAGCCAATCACAACACAGAATTTGGTTCATCTTGCCCGCTCACAGAGCTAGTCATGTGATAAATGAGATAATCTTCAAAACCCGCATTTTATTTCTTTTTTTTTACAGTACTACTACTTTCTATACCCCAACTTTGCTTATGTATGAAGGATCATACAGTGTACCATAAGTTTTGCCATTAGAGCAGAAATCATGATTTTTTTCCCAATAGCCCTAAAATTACAACAATCACTTAGATTACACTAAGCTTAGCATAAACTGAGCTGGCTTTGATACTGCTACATATTGCACATGAACGCTTTCAGAAGATATGCAACAAACTTAAAACTCTTATATGGCTGTAATTTCAGTTATCCAAAAAAATGACAACTTGATCAATCTTTAGAAAGCAAAAGTGAAACTTTCTTTTAAGACATTTCAGAATCCTGAAAACAAATTGCTAGTTATTGGTTTAAACTTAAAAGGAATAAAATGTAAAGAATGCTGTGAACGTACAAAATTTAACGTAAGCTGAGGGTCATGTCAAAAGATCTACTGCATATCCAACATTAAACAAAGAATATAAACAAAGGAAAGGGAACAATATACTATTATATGGCAACAAGAACAGTTTTGCTCACAACAGAAAGAGGATAAATTAAAAACAGTGGATAATATATATAATGTATCATCTGTATGAAAGAAAATAATAAGATATTTGAAAAAATTGAATTATATATGCATGCTGCCTCAGCCATTTACAAACTTAAATCTAGCAGATTTTTGAGGTACAGCTCCAGTGTTTAAGATTGTGTAACCCAATGGATCAATTTGAAATGTATTCCCCATTTAAATAAAGCATCAACACTCCAATATATAAAATATACACAGCACTTCATATTTGGGATTAAGAAACGAAGTGTAAATTTGTTGGATATAACCTTAAAATACTACAATTTTGCCCCGGGGAATTTCGTGGGAAAATTGGTCCAAGAAAAAATTCTTAAGTTCAAAATCATGATTTGAAAAAGCAAGATAAATTGAAAACTTGAGTAAACTACGGGAACATCTTGTATCAAAAGTTTATTTTCTATAATCTTACTGATTTCACAATTGAAAGAATGCCGTCCCTGGAAATTGGACCCCAATGTCTCCACAAGCACTGCGGCACTGAATTATTCTTCTTTTAAATTTGAAAGAAAACTGATTACTTAAAACATATAGAATATTAGAGTAATCAAATGCTCAATTTCTTTGCCGATCAGTTGAGGCCTATCTGGAAAGATCTCTTATTTTGCAGCAGGAAGTCGACGGAACTGATTGAGTGCAAGAAGCAACCCTTGTCATTATACCCTGACAAATTGAAATTTATATTCGCGACCTTCAAGGGTTGTCACAACATTCCACAGTGTAAATTTAAGCTACAGTTTCATAGAACAACAGAACTTACTTTCGATAGCCTTCAGAACTGTTTTACATTCCTTAATGAGTCCTTTGATAGCCTCGTTCGTCCTTTCGAGCTCTCTCTCATGTTCGTGAATGTTCTCGCGAAAATAAGGGCTATCCAAAATACAGTCCTCGAATTCTAGAGGCTTAAGCCCCATCACTAAAAACAAGTAGTACCCTTGTGCTATAAATGAAAAAGAGATTCCTCAAACCAGATCGGAAAATTTATAAACAATTCCTCTGTAGCAGAGACCGATCACCTCAGCTTTTCGGCTTGAAGTTTATAGTGCGTCTGCGCATGTGTAAACATGTGACTTGCTACCCTTGACGTAAGCGAGAAAGCAGAAAAACGGCACCGCCTACATTAATACGAGAAACTGACAGACCTCCAACTTGTCTCTCAACATTGCTTCGAAACTAGTCGAAAAGCGATGTTGCGCGTTTTATATCCTACGCACAACCTGTCTTGCCTCAAAAATGTCTCTTTTTAAATGCGCTGCAGCGTATTGCAGAAATAGCACAGACCTCTACTTTTTGCAACACGCTACAGCAACTTGCAACACGTTCTTTTTGTCGCGGGACAGGTTGTGCATGGGACGTTAGTTCCGTAACAATCTTGCCAGACAAGTTGGACGTTTTTGTTGCTCGTACAGTATAACCGTAACTTTAATTAATTACCCTTATGTTATTACATGTAAATTGGCAGGACATCGGGATCTCCAGTTGACCTGTGCGGTGTAAGACGAATATTACAGATATTTTATTTGGGCTTTTTTCTGCGGATAATGATGATGACAATATTGTAGTTAACTACATTATGCTTGAGAACAAAAACCTATTTTTCGCTCTAAGTAGAGCAAAACTTTTCCTACTATTGCCCTATTAGTATCAAAATGCAAAACAACGCACCAAATCGAGCGTTTCATTGCGTGGAAAAATAACAAACTCCACTTTCAATTTCGTAATAAAAAATTGCATCACTTCTTACCCATAATGGAGCATGAGCTATCACCTCAAACACCCAACTTAAACTAAGGGTGCGTTCCATTGACCGTATTCCGGAATAGGGAATAGAAGAGAAAAGTCCTTCGTTTTTACGGAGATTCACATTAAAATTGTCAAACACCTGCTAACATGCTATTTTAAACATATCTTTATTATCCTTGTTGCTTCAAAACGCTAGACATACCGTTTTAAATCATCGCTCCAAGTATTCTTATTCCGGAATAGGGTCAATCGAACGCACCCTAATATTGTAGTATTGTAATGTGTTGAAGTATGTAGTGCGTGTGGATATATACTGTAGTTTGGGTGTTCAGTATTTAACATAGATAGGTAACGTAGTCTGCATATATAGCTCGTATGATCAATGTATAGTTTAAAATTAAAGTGTAAACTACCAAAATGTTTAAATAATTAAAAAATATAAATAAATATATTAGTAAACTTTCATGGTTATTCATGTTGTTGTCACGTCGGTGGGAAATAAAACGCAAAAATTGGATTTTAGCAAACGAGTAGCTCTTTTGCTAAAACTGTTTTTTTCTGTGCGACATAAGCTCTTAGCTGCTCTTAGCTTCGTCATCTAACTGTAATCACATAGCTTCGATTGTGTGTTTCTTCAATCAAGGAAATAATGAATTGTTTTATATCTAGAGTTTCACTCGACAAAACGAGCACTGTGATTGGTTCATTCTTGGTCACGTGCCCCTGATTAAATTCAAATGTATCCAGTCTGAGTTGTTGCCCGCGCCGGGGACGTTTTGCTGCGCCGGATTGTTGATAGAAAGTCTAAAAATAACTAAATATATAACAAAGCCCTTAATGTCTGGTCCCTCGGGAAACTATTTAGTTTTGTTTTCGTCTCCTGAAACATCAGGACTCTCGGGAAAACAACCAACTGTTTTCCTCGGGACCATACGGCTTATAGACCCGAAGGCTACAACTCTACTGTGTTCGTGTAACGGCGTTTTCACAGACCGATTTATTTTTAGATTGAATTTCCCGCGAATGAGCCTCCCACAGGAGCCCAATGACCAATTACAAGAAATTAAGCTAACGTCATAGGGTCACCGAACCGGAACTGCCTTTGTTTTTTGACCTAATTCGCGGGAAGGACTAGTCTAAAAATAAACCTACTTGTGAAAACGCCGTTTCACAGACGCTGTATGGAAGTTGCACGCTCCAGATGGGCTCCTCACCAAAGGTAGAAGTGATCGTTGCACTTAGCTGGACATAAATTGTCCAGTGCGGATCACTTCTACCGGAAATAATGTTGCGTCCAATGGTTTTCATGATCACTTACTTGACCTTATTCTTTATTATTTCAAAGATTTCTTGGACTCAAAATTCATACACCCGTTAAATCCGACTGTCAGATTTGTCAGTGACTACGAGCAGCTAGGCGCAAGGAATGTATCCTAAAGCAAATAGTAGGAGTACACAGACTCCAGAACAAAGCCAGGCTTCAACACTTGTTCGTATCCATAAGGCTAGCACTGGGAAAGTTATCCTTAAAATGATGGCCGATCTTGTTTTCGTGGATACGACAAAAACGCGCCAAGCCGGCCAAATAGAAATTACGACAGACTACAACTCTGGGAACCCTGTGATCTATTATCTATCAAAGACTGGAGTGTGTGTTTCGGCTTTGAACGCCGCACACAATTCATGAACATCGAATTATTTTGAGAAGGGGCCGTTGATTGTCCTCATCCGACGATACATGTACTTGAAAGTCAAATAATTAACAATTATTCCATGAGCGCGCGTTGGCTACAACTAGTCTCATATCCAACAAGCGCGAATGGAATAATTGTTTTATTAAATTCCTTAAACTCCAAAATTTTGGAAGTACGAAATACGAGCGAAAAAAGAAAAAAAAAGATGCGATGTTGTGTATTACCTGGTGGTCAGACAGACGCAGGCTCATCACAAAAACACTTCTTTCCTTTTCACGTACTCCTAAACGTCGGAATTGATCCAAACGTTCCACAAAAACGTTTTTTTTTTGCTTTATACCTAGAGAAATTTCGCTTTCTGGCGCCGGTAAAAATTTTTAATTTAGCAACGCTATATATAAGCGCAATCATTTACCATATAAGGCCAAACTAAGGTATATGAGCTGATACAGATATTATTAAATTGTCAACCTCGGTTAATGCATTTCTCGTGCTCAGATTGGTTTACTCAATCTCGGTTATCATCTCATATACCTTAGTTTGACTAGAATTATTTTCAACGGAAAGCGAAATTTCTGAATAAAGCAAGCGCAAGTGGGTTACTAATTTGCGTAAATCAAAGCTAATGAAGAAAAAGAAGAAAAACCGTAGCGCCTGGAGAAAAACCAACAAAACTCAACCTGTATATGGTAGTTTGATTAAAAATACACAAGAAGTGGGATTCCTTCACTCCACGAAAGTACAAAATTAACCTCATCCGCTCCCTCACTTATCGCTACTACCGTCTTTGTTCATCTGTCTCCTTGCTACAATCTGCCCTCAATGATCTTCGAAAACTCCTGCTTCAGAACGGCTACCCACAAGGCATAATCAACTATCATATCAACGATGTTTTGAACAAAAACAGACAACGTCAGCATAGCAATCCAGTGTCTACAGTTCCTAAGAAAGATATTGTTATCCTACTTCCCTACTTAGGTTTGCAAAGCTGAACCAAGTAGCTAAACGCCTGAAATCTTGTGTGTACAAATTCTACTCTTGTGTTAACCTTAAGATTGTTTTTCAGAGCACTCGATGTATAAAATCTTTCTTTCCTTACAATGACCGTATTAATTGTTCACAACAATCCAGAGTTATTTACAGAGCAAATTGTTGGGATTGTAATGGTTTTTACATCGGTAAAACTAAACGGCGGCTTCACGATAGAAAAACCGAACATTTTAAGGCCCTAGCTAAAAATGACAATACTTCAGCCATTGCTGACCACGTCAAAGCCACTGGACATAACTTAAAGTGGGATCATTTTGATATTTTAGCGAAGGGCAAAACAGACAATCATTGTAAAATAAAAAAGACCTTATTTATTCTAGAACAAGAGCCAGCTTTCAACGTCAACGTGGGAAGTGAAAAGCTGATGCTTTATTAATCTTTTCTGTCATTATTATTATTATTATTATTATTATTATTATTATTATTATTATCATTATGATTATTATATATTTTACTGTTAAGTATTTGCTTAATCTAGGTTCCAGTCCCCTCATCCGCTTTTGAAAATGTATGTAGAGCACATACGAAACGTCAAGTCATAATCTAAATGAACAAGTTCAATATGTTTATCACTCCTGTTTGTGTCTTATTTTTAATCAAACTACGATGGCCCAAGAACAACCGTATATGGAATCTATGCATTACAAAGGAAATGTCGCAGAGGTGAGAGCACTCGCCTCCCACTCGATTCCCAGTCTCGGTGTCATATGTGGGTTGAGTTTTTTGGTTCTCTTCTCTCATCCGAGAGGTTGTACTTCGGTTTCTCCTCTCCTCAAAAAACAACTTACAATAGATCTTATTCATAAATGGCGGTCACAGAAATTCTTTTGTCCAAGTGGAAATTAGCCTACCAAGCCTCATTTTAGAGCAAGAATTCTTTTCAATTCATTGTATGGTATCGAGGCTTGGTAGGCTAATTTCCACTTGGACGAAAGAATCATAAATTGACCTCCACAGACCACTTTTCATAAATGGCGACCACTTTTACATTCTTTTGTATTTATGTTAATTAGACCTACTGCCCTCGTTTTGAGACAAACATTCTTTTGAAATTTGCTCGTCGTAGCGAGGCTAGAAAGGCTTATTAGCATTAAAACAAAAGAATATCTTATATGGCCGCCATTATGAAAGAGGTCTATTTATGAATAAGGTCTATTTGATATGAGTTGATTTGATTTGATTTCTGTACAGCGGTGTCCCCAATTAGTGCCCCAGTGCTAAATAAAGTTGCCTCTTAAAGTAGTTCATTATCATTCTTCGTGAGAACGGGGGCTATAAATCACGGTCACATATACTTAAATTGGGTGTTTTTAATGGTCGGGAAAGTGGCTGGCCAACAGGAATACATCACTTTTGAAGCAATATTAAAAGCAAGGTGACACACGCTAACGCCAACCAGGTGTGGCCAACACATCACACATGGACACAACCATTTCACCCGGACAATTAGGAGCCATGGACAGCCGTTTCGGCCTTTCTGGGCCGTGTCAGCATGGCTTAGCTAACATACCATGCGGGTGTTGGCCACACCGGGTTGGTGTTAGTGTGTGTCGCCTTGCTTTTATTCTTACGTTTGAAGCCAATATACAGAGTTAAGTGAGAATAAGACAAAGACACGTAAAGACAATCAGCACTTTCAGTTTAGTTTTTCCCATCTAACAAAAAATATCAAAGCAGTAAAATAGCAATGAATTTTATGCGACTGAATTTAAGAAAACTCATGCCTCGGTAATCGGAATTACCAATACGTCACTTTCTAAATCATGTTTCTTCGACATCTTCAGCCATCAGCCTCAAATAAACTCTGCCTGGTCCCTTGTTAGTGTCTGCCTTAAATGAAGGTGATATTCCACTGCTGTCAATATACGAACTGCCTCCTTCCGCACTGCCACCTTCTTTGCCATTACAAGTCAGAAAACAGCCTACAACTCCCCCTCCTGAGTATCCTCCCCCGGCACCGGGTAGCAGCCCAGCAGCACCACCCCCACCAAATCCTCCCCTCCCGGTTTCTCCGTGCGGAAATGACTCAGCGGTGGGAAGAGCTTCACCGCCAGTACCACCCCCCACAAAGCTTTTTCCACCCCAGTTTGAACCATATCCAACTCCACTGCCATACATGCCACCACCTGCTCCCGCAATAACGTTATGGTGGCCAGTTGAATTTGTTATGACGGTCTCGCTTGCGTCACTCGTGTCAAGAAGTCTCCCACCATTTCCATCACTGCCGCTGACCGCTGATACTGGTTCATCGTTTTTTCGCCCTCCTCCTCCCCGTGTCTGAGTAGCTGAAAAAATAAACCGTCAGACGCAAAGATAGCTTCAAAGACGTTTAAAGAGAGATCATAAATAGGCCATTATAACACCACCACCTGGTAAAAAAAATTGAAGATGTTGAAGTTAACGATTCCGTTTAGTTATTGCTCAGATTTGCCGCAGCTAATTATGGAAATAGAACTGAGACAATTAGAGCGAGTTTCAATCGAGTATTGTAAAACCAAAACCAAAGTAATTACTTTGGCCAATCAAAAAGGACGGAGGCAATCCAGTAAACCAATCAAAACTCGAAGTAATTACATGTAGCCGACACAAAACGCGGGAAAACGTGCACGCGCGAGCGACAATTGGTTTTGGTTTCACTTCTGATTGGATGGAAAACTTGGCGCGAGAAATTTGAACCAATCACTGCGCATGCATGATATCACGTGCCCGTGAAAATATGATCTGTTATTTGCTAGACAATGGGTGAAGGGGCAACTGAAAAGAAATGAAAGTTTCTGCCAGAGATCCTTGCGACCTCCGTGGCACCTGTCGGATGCTCTACTCAATGAGTTCAAAAGGACTCCTTGTGAGCCACAAGTGGCTCTTAATAAAAACTGAGTCAGGCCCAAAAAAGGAGGCAAACACTTGCCCAAAACCAAACAGAGAATTGTTTTCCCTTGCTTATTGCTTTAAAAGAAATATATACAGACAAAAAAGAGAAATGATCTTCGCACTTATCTCGACAATTTAAGCAATTTGCCGGAAGTGTCTCTTATATAGACAAATGAAAATTTCAGGTGGCTTCAACGAGATTCGAACCCTGCATGACCTCTACGATGCCGGTACAATGCTCCACCTACTGAGATATGAAGCCACACAGTTGAACCGAGAGTCCTTTCACGGAAACACATGAACTCGGCCAAGCTCTCAATAGACCATATTCGTATTCTCAGTATTGGACTGGAACTAGCTTGCAATTGAGGCTAATGCGGGGGAATAAATTAAAAAGTATTTCCATTTGAAAGGATTTCCCCCCATTAGCCTCCATTGCAAGCTACAATCTTCGACAAAAACCTTGAAACACTTTGAACATTCTCGCACCGTATTCGTCCCCCTCCCTTTTCCAATGTTGTTGCAGCCAGTCAAACAGTAAAATGTCATGTATTTATGTCATTTTTAAAGACCGAAAATAACATTTGCTATTTATTTTTGCCGAAATTTAGAACTGTAATATATTTCCTATCTTGCGTCAAACAAAAGTTACAGCAAGATTTTTCCAGCTATCACAGTCTTTCTGGGCTATTCACGGAAACTACCGGTACTTAACAATAAATGACACGGTCTGATATTAACCAGATGGCTTTTTGCAACTCACACAATCTTCGACAAAAACCTTGAAACACTTTGAACATTCTCGCACCGTATTCGTCCCCCTCCCTTTTCCAATGTTGTTGCAGCCAGTCAAACAGTAAAATGTCATCTCAACACTGTGCAGGGGATGGGGGTGTTTCAAGGATTTTTGGCGAAGATTGTAGTTCCAGTCCATTACCGAGAGTACGAATATGGTCTATTACATAGCTTCATAGTTCAGTTGGTAGAGCATTGCGCCGGCATCGCAGAAGTCATGGGTACGAATCCCCTTGGAGCCACTTGAATTTTTCAGGTGTCTGTAAGAGACATTTGCTTAAGAAGTCTATATATTACCCAGATAAGTGCAGGATCATTTCTCTCTTTCTCTTTGCTTTCTTGGTATATTTCGTTTGCATCGCTTAGGTGGATATCCATACCATCGCGCCTATCCATTTCTCAAATGGGAAAATGCCATCAATAAGGCGACTTACTTGCTCGTGGTATTCCACCTCCTCCCCCTCCACCAGCAATTATCAGTGGCTTCCCATCTTGATGCACGACAAAGGTACCACCCCCTCCTCCTCCAGGTCTATGAGAATGAGTAAAGTCACGTAATCCCTCGTGACCGACCAAAACACTAAGAACTTTTCCGGCGTATAGTTGAAACTTGGCCTTTGCAACAGCTCCATATCCACCGCGTTTTTTGTTCCCCGCGCTTCCTGCTAGTATACCGTCAGCCCCAGAGGCCCCTCGAGCTTCAATAGACCAAATCCCGGAAGTTGGTACAGTCCAGAGTTGAATGCCTGCTTGGTTTGGAGAAACCCTCACCTCTTGTTTGAGGAAGCCTCCGTACTTAAGTATGGAAGGACCATACATACCCACGGCACCATTGTTTGTCAGCACACGAACTGAAGACGAGAAGATTATGAAGTAAAGCTGACTGATTAAGGAAAAAATCAAATATAATTTGAAGATGCTCACGATTAGAGTATTGTGAGCACAGTATTTGGCTTACCGTCGAATTTGGCCTTTTCCTTTTGCTTGTCATCAGGGCCTCCAAACGATCTTAAAACCTTTACGACAACAAAAATAACAGTCACACAAACAACTGCAACAACAATTAAACCAACTATCTTCTTTATCAGAGGTTTGTTTGAGGAGGAAGCTCGTTCAGCCGTAGTTGCGACCATCATATTTACGAACTATCCACGAAGCACATTGTGTTTTCATCAAGCACGTCACTTTTCTAATTGCTTGCGCTTGAAAGATGTTCGCTGCTCGAGATTTGTTACAAAATTAGAGAATCATGGAAACAATACGTCACTTCAAACTAAGACCGGAAATGTTGCTCAGTTCTATTTTATGGATAACGGCAAACCGTGACTTCCGGTTAGTTCTTGTCAAAAACGTGCGAAAATGCCCTGATTACAATTTGTTCTCTCCTCTTTATAACGTAATCGATAGCTGTAGTAAGAGGCAAGAAACTAGCGAAATCCGTTCGAGTATTACCGGTAATTGATTTTTGACGAACACAAAATTTCTGCCCGTCATGTGACGTATACCGCATCTCAGAAGAATATAGATAGATATCGATCGATAGATAGTTTATTAAAACAATCGCTACATTCGGTCCGCGGACTGAATTGCGTAACGGAAAACCAAGTACAAGCTAAAGAGTAATCTATATAAATTTTAAAAACTATAAAGTAAAACTATGTACAATAAGTTGAGAATCCATAAAGACTGTCTAAACCTTATATACATCAAATGCACATGCTTGGAATAAATGAGTTGTTAAACAACGAGGCGTGGCGTAGGACCTAGGGCGTCTTAAATTATACCTCAGATTCTTCTTGGGAGGTAACAGCGAGGAAAGCTTATGCACTGGACATGTTAATACTGAATCGAAAAGCTTGTGACATAGTGCCACGCGTCTGGCGTACAGTGTGATCAGACCAAACCTGGCTAGACAGTCTGAGAAGGACAACTGAGGAAAGATGATAAAGAGCACTCTCTTTTGAACTCTCTGGAAGTCCTCGCTGAGGTATTATGGAAGCGCGTGATGGCGCAAAGTACTTTAAGACTGGTCTAGTTGCGGTGCAATAAAAGTTAACAATAACACTGCATGGAATATACACCTCATTCCAAAATGGCCGCTGATTTATGCGGATACAAATTGGCCCTTGTTGCCTCGTTCAAGATAAAATATTCTTTTGAATTTTAAGCTTAAGAACGAGGCATCAAGGGCTAATTTGAATAAAAACAAAAGAATATTTAAATGGAGGCCATTTTGGAATAAGGTGTATTTGCGCACTTTAAGAGTACAATGAAATAAAGGCGCTTATTTTCTTTCCTTATGCACTCGAGAATGTGTTCATTCCATTTCAAAACCAATCGCGACTTGCACGCGCTATTTTTCCCGCGCTTTGAGCAAGATACATGGAATTGCCGCGAATTGCGCTGTTTGCACCTGCTGTGATTGGTGGAAGTAATTACTTTGGTATTTGTTTTACGACACTCAATTTGATCTCTTTAGCTTGTACGTTTTGTTTTCCCATTTCAGATCACGAGATGTTACTCTAGGGAACAGTTTCTTTCAAATGTCGTCTTATGCACGTGCATATGTATGCATAACTTATAAAAAAACAAAAGGAAAATTCCCTTGGGAACATCACGTGGTATGAAATGAGAAAACAAAACGTTCAAGCTAAAGAGGTCTATTGAAAACCGCTGAAACGTTCGAAACGTAAGCTTACAAATCTTTCACACGTTGTATGTTACCCCTTAATCGACTCGTTTAATAAATCAAACTTTAGCCGTTTCACTCCGACCCGACACAGCACTACCGTTTTCTTTTAGAAACGAACCCCTCTATTTGAAATAATTCGCCGCGGGGCGCCTTACAAAAAGGCTGCGAGGATCTTAGGCCAAGAATCATCCTGAGAGACTGCGCACATGATCCAAACTGTATCCGTCATCTAGCAGATAAAAGGTGTTTTTACTATGACGGAGATTCATACTAACGAACCATTGAGATTGAAATGCAACACAACATTGGATCCGACCTGGATGCTCCGTTTTGTTTCGTTATTTTGCTCCATTGTTTTCTGTTGTCGCGCTCGAGATCTGCCGCCGGTTTCAATGGGACATATCGGGCAAGAGAAAAACGTTCCAAGGATGAAGGGCGTGTTTATCCTTCTTTGGATAATCCTGTCTTTTATTTTAAAACACTTGCCTATTTTGGCTCTCTTGTGACCCTTTAAGCTCCGTATGCTAATTGTCCATTTAAAATCAATGATTTGAAGATCTGAAAAAGGGACTGTGCCTTCAAGTTTTTTTCCTTCCAGCTACTGCACAAGTAGTCACTTTCCCCCAATTTAAACGGGGTCTGCATTCGGATCAACAACCGGAGCTTAAAAGGTCAGTTTCTTTTTTAAAAGTGTATTTGCCAGAGATATTTTAATACGGTGTGAGTTATTTTGAAATTCTTGGGGCAGCTTCATTTGAGCACGCTAGCCTGGGTAGGGCAACGAATATTTTCAACACGAGCCGCTGAGAAGGGCAGCGGTCAAGTGAGTTATGTCCAGAAATGCAAGTAATTGGTCATTCTGCCTCCTCTTCAAAGCGAGTCCAAGTGCGAAGTTTTTCTTAAGCCGTGTTCACACTCAACGTTAATTATGTTCAACGGAAGTATAATTCAGGCTATCATACTCCATTCAATTTTATTCAATTATGGTTCTGTTCACATCTGCGAAAATTCAAATACAATAGGGTAACATCGGAGTGTGAGACAAAATGACGCCGTATCGCGTGGCTGCCACGATCATCACCATGCTTGAGGCGAGGAGAGAACCAAGGATAGCTTCTGAGAACAGAACATGACAAATTCAAATCTTCGCTCCATAAAGCGATTAGAAGTTCGTCTGCTCATACCACCACGTGTTCGCCATTCTGTTCAATTACGACGCACTGTAATTACTTCAAACAACCCCATTGAGGTTGTTTGAAGTAATCATAATCCAGTTATAATCAGGGACTGTAATTTGTTGATGTGAACCCATTTCATATTTAATTCGATTAGAATTCGATCACAATCGAGACCTAATGTGAACAAGGCTTTAGTTTCATTCATATGTAAAGTAGAAGTAATATTACCACCACAAAAACTTCGCACTTAGACTTGCTTTGAAGAGGAGGCAGGCACGAACTCGGAAATGGCCTAGGAGGCACGAGGATTTCAATAAGCGTCATGAAGTGTCCCCTTGTTCTTTTCCCCAACTTCAACATCACTCGTGTCTCAGAATACAGACAACTAAAGTGACAGAGTGCCCCCTAAATGATGTTCCTCAAGTAAAGATAAACTGCTGCAGTTACCCTGACCTAAAACTGAATAACGCTAACCTTAACCCTCACCTCATTGTTAGAAATTGGTAGCAAATGCTTAGACTTGAAGAGACACTTCATGTTGGATACAAAAAAGGGGCTTGCAGCTAACTACTCGCATTACTGGACACAAGTGAACAAATTTCGAGCATAAAAAGACGTAGAAATTCATACCAGGGTTATCGATACACTTATCTCTGGATCCGAGACAGCTCGTCTATTTCACAAGTAAAATAGAGGATTACGGAATCGTGCTCGCCCGGTCAACTTGGCTCGTATGAAGAAGCCCGCATTCTGGGTCCAAAAGTTACTTTTGCGACCTGTTGACACTTCGGTTTACCAGTAGGCTATTTCTAACCTGAAAAAAGCTCAGACCGCTAAAATCTCCTTACATAACAGCGGTCTCAGCCCTCCCCCCCTGCTTTTGCATATTACTGATACACAAGAGAATAGCAATAATATAACAATAAATGATGATAGTAATACTCTGTTATGAATGTCTCAACATTTTGAGATAGATCACTAATATAATGAAGTAAAAATCTGCCATGAAATTAAATACTACCCAAGAATAAATTATAATTACATCTACAAAGAAATGGTCCTTAAAATGGCTTGTTTTGTACATGAAACGCAACGGCTTCATATTTACAGAAAAGCAAAAGGAAAAAGCGAACTCTCTCTTCATACGATACGTAATCTCATATCATTGGCAACAAAATGGACACAATGCAACGGTTTCTCAATCGTCACTCCAATCTATGTAACCGACTAAAGCTAATATATTATTAATTCATTCAACATACTTGTCGGTTTTGATTTACCTTAGTCAAACTGAGACGACGACGTCAATCGTCCGATAATTCATAGTTTTGGACAAAAGGCTTTAGAGACGTCACTGTGGCATTTAAGGGAGCCAAAATGATGGGAAAGCTTTTGCCTTTTTTCACCAACTATGAAAACGTTGTGAATGAACGATAAAACAAATGCTGAACTCGGCATCGAATGGTATTCAAGAGTAATCAAAGAGCTTCAGGTGCCTAATCATTCAGGTGATTATGAGAAAACAGCGTCGACATTTTGTTTGTTTCGAACTTGTTGGGCGTCAAGAAAGATACGCAGTTTGTTTGGAGCGCAGATAAATGACAAAAAGCTAGTTTTCTTGTTGGAACACGAGCGTTAATGGCTCCACAAAACGAAAGGCAGCCATTTTAAAACTGAAGTTGCGCGCGGCAATTATAGCGACATAAGACGCAACACTTTACCAATCTTAGAGCTGGAATCTGTCTATTCACCTGAGCAATTGCAATACCGAGAATTGTGTACATATAATAATATAATACCGACCCAGGCTTTCGGCTTTGGTGGATAGCACCTTTCTCGTTCGGCAATTTTCTTTGCATCATGCTTTTGGCCCCAGTCTCGTGGATTTTGTCACGCACGCAGGCGCGTTTATGCGCACAGATTCGATTTATTGAATGTCCCAACTTTGTTCCCAGCTGTTAAAAGCCAAGTGACTCGTCTTATGTGTTCGGATGACAAAAAGGAAAGGTTTCCCAATCCTTATTTGCCTGCTTAGATGAGCTAAAATAGACCTCTACTTTACATAGTACTATACACAAGTTTTTCTTTACGATAAAATATATGACCTATTCTCAATAATAACACAAAAGCCGAGCTTAAACCTGACTACTGACAAACAGACGGGGAAGGGGAGATTTTGGAGCCTTTACATTGAGAACATGCTGTAGGGTTTGTAGATCGTGTTTGCAATAAAATAACGAGCATCTTTCATAATGGATATTTAAGTGCATCACGTTTCATTGTTTTCCTTGGGTGTGCTGCTTTCTCCGACTGCATCTTTTTCGGTTTCTTTTTCCTTCTTAGTCAACTTATCCTCCTTTTTCTCTTTCTTTGCTCTTTTCGCGGATTCCGCTGACCTGCTGAAATAAGTAAAAGACAAGAGGTCATTACCAAGTGGATTATCCTGTTGGACATCGCACCTTTTACTATATAATTTATACACTTTCCTAGTGTAGATAGTGGGAGGCGCAGTGGCCTCATGGTTAGTGCGCTCGACTCCGGATCGAGTGGTCCGGGTTCGGGTCCTGGCTGGGGACATTGTGTTGTGTTTTTGGGCAAGACACTTTACTCTCACGGTGCCTCTCTCCACCCAGGTGTATAAATGGGTACCGAATTTAATGCTGGGGTAACCCAGCGATGGACTAGCATTCCATCCAGGGGGGAGTAGAAATGTTCCTAGTCGCTTCATGCTACAGAAACCGGAGATCTGATGGGCCTTCTAGGCTCGTAGCAGACTTTACCTTTACCTTAGTGTAGATAATGTGGATCAGGGTGCAAAGATTAATGATGGCTTGGCTTCAAACCAACAATGAAATGCTAAATGAGTTTTTAAAACCAGTCAGCGGTGTATGAAGTTTGACTGTCTTACTTGTCGGCTGCTGATCGTTTTGGCGTTGCCTTTACAGCGAGCTGTCCATCCTTCAGATCCCTCATGTCTAATAAGGACAAATTGAAAAAGTAAATAATTCGTAGACACGAGAAATCAATTTTTTCCCTACACGTTTTTTTTTGGGTCTATGTAAGTTTAATTTAATTTAAATTAAATCGATTTTTTTTGGGGGGGGGGGGGGGGGAAACTATTTCAATAAAATGTGAGACGAGAAACCGATTAAACATCAGAGTAAACAATGAATCTTGCTTTCCTTACCTTGAAGCCACCTGACTTGTGTTGCCGGCCCATAACTGAAACGAAAAAGGTATCAACCACTTAGTCGAAACTAATGATCAATGAACGTGCAATTGGTCCCTGCAAGCAAACAAATTTCCGACGCCGGTCCAGATAGAGTGGACAAGCGAGCAGCAAGAACATAAACAGATTGGGAAGAAGTGGTCTCCTTCTTGCGACGACTAGCCCCATTCCCCGCAATCGGAACACGTGGCTTGCCAGAGAAATTCATATTTTCCAACGGTAAACCAACCGCTTGAGCGACTAACAACAAAACCACGCCTCTTTCTATCGTTAGGCAAAGTCCAGGGTAAGAAATTCAGAAGGTCGTACCAATAGCAGCAGCAAACAGAAAGCGATTTTTAAATATTTGGAATTTCTGTGATCTTCAGTTGTAAACGAATAACAGTTAATGTTTTTAAACAAAAAGGTTAAGATGAAAAAAATATAATGGGGCTACGTAGGACAAGCATGAAGTACAGCGGAATGATGATCATCACTCACCCTTTATCGTTCTTTGCAGCAATTCTGAATATAATTGCGGGCTTCGTTGAAAAGTCGATGTGTGCGCTTTGAAGAGTGGCCGTGCTGACGGTGCAGGTGGGCTGGGCACCACAATAAACACGTACAAATGCCAACTGGACTGGGGTAGAGCTTGTTGACGTCAGGCCGACCACTGGTTTGTCGGATTCCGATTGGTTGGCTGACTGGCTTCGTATAGCAAGGTACACAGAATACTCGCTCACATTTCCCGCAGCGTTCGAAGGTGCTTCCCATGACAGATGAGCTCCCTCTGCATTCTTGGAGATTGCAAATTAAACAGGTACAAGAGTATTTTAAATACTTTTGCTCGAACACGAGAACAAACGATAATTGAAATAACGTTTTGAGCAATATTGTTTATCTAAGACATAGTGTTGGTCACTGTCCAAGATAAATACCACATTCAAGTCAAGGTTACTCGTTTTTGCACACGCCTTTAAGTTTAAAAGAAAAAGCAAAAAAAATAAGTGAATAAATAAATAAATAAATAAATAAATAAATAAATAAATAACAAGATGAAAATAAAATAAAATCAAGATAATAAAAACCAAGACACAAACCTTGCTTATTTTAATCGCAGATGGAGCCCCAGGGAACCCTAAAGAAGAACAGCAATTTTTGATTATATCAATTGATTTTTTGTTACACGAACATTGTTCCACAAATCAATCTTTCAAAAAAAACCTGCAGATTTGAAAAAAGTTTGGAAGCTCGTTCAAAACGGCACTAACCAGGTAAACAGGTTTTGAAAGCTGACACATCACTGAAAGGTCCTCTCCCACAAGCATTAATGGCTGAAACTCGAAATTTGTAAGCCGTGCCCGGTAAAAGTTCTTGCTTCTTTAAACTTTGTTCCGATCCACTTTCCACATCAAGATTTGACTGCAAGTGCGAAAGCACAAAATCGTCAATTTGTACTCTTTCGCAAGGATTTTACCAATATTTGTATTCTTATGAATGTATTTATGACCACCAAGTAGCCCAGAATTTGGCGGGTCTTTCATATACCAGATCCGAAATAATTAATATCCATGAAACAAAAGAACAAAGCGAACATAACAAAACCTAATTAGCAAGGCCTAATCGCAATAACAATGGTTCTTTTGTCCTCTGCCATTTTGGTTCGGTATATAAAAGTCTACCCCAGAATTTGGGGTGATATGTCACGAAGTACTGTTATCTACGACGCATTGTTACGCGAAGGTATTCAGAACATTCACTTTACATATTCAATATTTTTTCTATTTTAGGATTTTCACTCATTTAATCAACCACATTCTCAGTGACAACACACCCTGGGAACTTGGTTGTCATTTCATTACTTTACAAATATAATTTGACGAGAACGTATCAATTTAGCTTGACTGAAATCGAAATATTTCGGCTGAATCATTCAGCCTTCATTATAATAATCATTTGAATGGGAGTGGTCACACTGTACTAGGCTTTGTAACCACTGGTTCAGAGCAGCCCTTTTGATAACAGCCTTTATTTAAAACACGATCAAAAAGTTGAGCAAAGCTGATGTGGTCGTGTACAATTAATAAAATTAGAGCTAATTAATTACCATAAAACTAATATAAGAACTCGACGTATTTACAATTTGTTTGGCTTAAAAGAACATCTCAGTGACTTTTTAAAAGCGCCAATGTCGCAAATTGATCTCATTTGGTTTTCCAGGGCATTCCACCGAATAATTGACTTGTATGAGCATGCTTTCTTGATCATATCAGTCCTAGGCCTGGGTAACCTAAAAGTCATTTTCCTCCTGAAATTGTATCTAATTTCATACTTTACAAAAAGACAGCTCATGGGACAAGGTAAAAGATGAAAATAAGCGGCCTGATGCGCTAGAATAAGTAATTGTTTCTCATACATAGTCTCCAAGGTATTCCATTTTGCTATGGTAAGAACCGCCTTGCTTGGCGTACACCAATCCAAGTTAAATATTTTTGCCGCTCTGACATGTATAGATTCCAGTTCTGAGAAAAGCACTTGACCGCAAGACCCCTAAACCAACATACCATATGTAACGGAGGGCAAAATAACCCCAAAATAGAAATCAGTTCTCGCCTGTCTAGGCAGAAAGTAGAGTGATTTAAGTAAATTCAACTTCTGCGTAAACGACTTCGTTAGTTCCGATACATGACGATCCCATTTGAGAGCGTTGTCTATCTGGACACCTAAGCATCTTGTAGAAACCACCTCCTCAATAACATAATCACCCATCTTAATAACTTGTTTTGGCCCAGTCAGTTGACCGCGTCCACTGAGCAGCATATATTCCGTCTTAGTAGGATGGGGAGTGATACAGTTCTCACAACACCATGTATATAACCTTGCTAGGACTTCATTTAACTTGGAAGCCACCAGATCAAAAGTAGGAGCCGAGACATAAACGGTCGTATCGTCTGCGTACATGTGAAGCTGTGGGTCACCATCTATACCCTCAGTGATACCAGGCAGGTTACAGCAGAGGGAAAACAGTGTGGGGCCCAGCACCGACCCTTGTGGTACATCAAAAGTAACTGGCATAGCTTGAGATTGACACCCATTAATCGTTGTTACTTGTGTTCTTCCAGAGAGATAATCCCTTATCCAACACCATAAATCCCCAGCTACACCAAGACTCTGAAGTTTTCAGAGCAAAATGGAGTGGGGAATCGCATCAAATGCCTTACGAAAGTCAACGAATACAAGTCCCATAAAAGGGCCGCTCTGAACGAGTGGCTACAGATCTCAGTGCTGTGTAACTACTCTCATTCACACAGCTGATGAAGGCTGAGAAATTCAGCCAAATATTTCGAAATTGTCACGTTCTAGTCATATTTTTTTGTACACAATGACTTCAGAATGTGGAATGAACAAATTTTTGATGCTTCCCTGGTAGTCAATTTATAACAATGTGTGAGGAAGGCAGGTCTAAAACACAGGTCACTTTCTTCAGGTCAAGTCTGGCAGTCCCTGCTTCACTGATGAACAACTAAGACCTGAAATAGCATTGTTGTTGAGTGATTAGGGCTGGAGACACTTTTGGTGCTTTTTCTTTATATGAAACACATTGACATGTACACTGACATGTGACCCGTGACCTGTGTTTTAGACCCCCCTCGCCCCCCCTTCTCCCGGTAAGGAGGTTCACAAGTTATAGTTATTATTATTATATGTGCAAATACAAAACCACTGTGATTTCCTCAAATGTGAACGATCGAAAGATCCAAAATGTTGCCACTA
Source organism: Montipora foliosa (assembly GCF_036669935.1). NCBI lineage: Eukaryota > Metazoa > Cnidaria > Anthozoa > Scleractinia > Acroporidae > Montipora > Montipora foliosa. The sequence continues at coordinate 17,989,860 of NC_090872.1, forward strand.
ACCTCTTCATTAGTTGTACTTTCCGTGGACAGAAAGTAATGAGAAACCATGGTTGAGATTCCTTTAACAATTCCCACATCATACCATTGATTTGACGACTGAACTTTCCTTGTGTAGGTAGTTTTGGCCAATTTGGGTGTCTAAACATGATACAAAATATTTCTTATGCCACGATTTATCATGCAGGACACACATTCCAAGTAACCACGCTGCATCACAATCAGAATTAACTATGAGGATGACGACAAAAGTCACTTGTGTATGAACACTAGATATTCCATTTTGTCTGGCTCACTAAAAATTTTGATTATCAGCTCATACATTGTTTGGACTTATATGCAGACTAATTGCATGATCGTTTTATAAAATTGAAACAGTTCAAAGTTTAATGAAATTTAATAAAATAGTTACTTTATATCTGCATATCAGATAGAAGATTGGCTATAGCCAACTGTGCCCAACTTTACCTTTGTCACTGAGGTGTGAGTGGCTACTTGCTCTGCCTTGATCCCAACTCCACCATTTACAGTGCAAGGTATCGAAGTAGAAGTGACTGGAGATGGACCTGTGGAAGTCGGTGCTGTGGAAATCTTTGTTGTAGAATTTCCCATTGTAGTTGTGGCCGGCCTGGTGGTGACAATAGATGGGGATACAATGGCCACTGGTGTACCACTACTAGAGGCTGATGTTACAACTGATGAAACAAGAGGTGCTCCACTGACTCCCGCTGCTTTGACGTTCGAAGCAAGCAGAGGACTTGGAGTAGCTAATCTCGAAATCTGTGTCAATAATGGTGTTGTTGATTCAGCAGCTGTTGTCATGGCAATGCTGCTAACAGGCTGTGCAGGTGGTGTAACTGGAGCTGCTGCTGTCGTAACTTGGGATGACGATTTTGCTATGGTTGTTTTCATGACTGGTGTACTTGCTGTGACAACAGCTGTAGAGGTTAGACTTAGCTCTGAGGTAACAGAAGTGCTTACTGCTGGTGACACCTTAGGTTTTACTTGGCCTTCCACTGTGGCTGTTGTCTTTGGTACCGACACCACAGTGGCAGTCGGTTTCTGAGACAATGGAGTGATCGCTGCTGTTACAGCAGTTTTGATGACCTGAGTTGTTGCTGTTGTTATTGCACTGGTCTGTTTGCTCGAAGAGGGTGAGGCAGCAGCCATGGTTGAGCCGGAAGCAACATAGGTTACTGATGTGGTCTTCTGGGGATTGCTTTGACTGGAAGCAGAGGACACAGCAGAAGGGGTAGGCGGTTTCTTTGTGACAGTTGCTGCTTGTCCTGTGACAGATGCAGACGGTCGTGTTACAGATGCTGTTGTCCCCACTACTTTAGCGGCTGATGCTGTTGTTGTGGTTATTACTGGTTTGCTGTTTGCAACTGTACTTTGTGTTACTTGTACAACTTTCTGTGGTGACAATGCAGATGACACCAGCTGTGCAGCAGTATTGGCCTTTACTGGTGATGCTCCAGTTAATTGGACGACTGTTGAAGTTGCAAGAGTAGCTCCCTGCTGCAATTGTATCCCAGTTGCAACCTGTTGACCTTTGACATTTTGCAATGTCAACTGCACAGGGATACCACCTGGTCCCACAGCTGTCAACTGACCCTGTGGTCCCACTTTGAGTTGTGTTCCAGGAGGTAAGTTGGCAGGGACAGTCACTGGAAGCTGTTGCCGGATCACAGCTTGGCCGCTGCTCCCTGCCACAGCTGCTAGCGTCAAGCCAGCTGTACCTGGCATCTGGATTGATGTGGTGACAGGAATTTTGAGCACTGCCGTCCCTGGAATATTAGTACCAGCACTCTGCACTGGTAATCTAAGCACTGTTCCTGTTGTTGCTCCACTTGAAACAGTGCCAATGGGTGAAGCCATGCGGACAATGGTTGCACCCTGAAGCTGTGTTGCTCCCACTTGGGAAGTGACTATTGTAACAGGTGCAGTGCCTTGAATACCAGTACCTTGAAGTCTCATGACTGGGATTCCTTGAGCATTGGCTATCATGGTGGCTTGGACACCTGGCGGGAGCTGCACTGGTGTTCGTAACAAAGCAAGCCCCTGGTTGGTTATTGATGTCACTGATGCTCCTTGACTTTGACTTACTAACTGGCCTTGGACTACACCCTTAATGCCTGCGGCTGCTGTTGATCCCGTCGTTGTTTGTGCTGAGGAAGCAGCACCAGTGGATGAAACTGTGGATGACTTTGCTGTACCATGTAATGGACTTGCACCTAAGCTCTGTTTTTGGGTTACATTTACTGGCTTTACAGTTGGTGTTCCTGGCTGTACCTTTGGCTTTGGAGGCTGAGATGGTGATGGCATCACAACTTTCTGAGTCGTTCCCAACTGGCCTGTTGGTGTTATGGAGGCTGAGTTGGTTGGTGATGCCTTTGCTACTACCTTGGGTGGCGGAGTAGTCGCTGCAGGGGAAGGTGTCTTCATCAACAGAGAACTTCCTGATCCACTTGGCGAGAAGGATGGTTTAGACGGAGTCACTGGAGGTGTGGGTGGAAGCTCATATTTTTGAAGCTGCAGTAGGTAGGCATCGGCTAAGAACAAAACAAATTGAAAGGATAACATGCCGCATTAATGTACATTAAGTTGGCTTCCAGGAAGATTCATACTATGCTTGCTATGACTGCATATTAGCTTTCAAGTGTATGAAATAATATAATCTAGTTTGCACATATGTGAACACAACATACCAGTAGGCACACTTCCCCAGCAAACCTCTAAAGTGGTGGTACTTGCTCGAACCAACTGCACACGGCTTGGGGCAGGAGGTTTTTCTACGGTGGATTAGAAAGAAATTGTTATTATCATCAGGTACTACATATGAAACAAAAGCTTACGCGAAAAGATAAAACATACTTTACACACCTGTTTCAAGAAACCACAAATCTTTGCAGCAGACCTTCAATAAAGAAGGGATAAACAGTTGTAGTAAGGGAAATCAGCAATCACCATATTACAAA
>NC_090872.1:18000336-18007836 GCF_036669935.1 Montipora foliosa
TGAATCTGGAGATTCGAACATATTCACTTTGTTACGCAAATGAAGAAAGCTCTTAAACTGTAGCTACTCAAAAGATAAACAAATCAACTTCCTGCAACCAAAATGACTTTATTTTTACATATGTGTAAGGATGTGTGATGTTTTTCTAAAGTCGACTTGGCAATTCTCAGAAAAAAACCTGAGTACTCCGGAAAGCATTATTAGTAGTTCAAATGCCTTATCACTGAGCTTTAACAGACTTGTGGGAGCAGTAAGTCATTTAATTAGTATTGATATTCATGAATAATATTGTTTGTTACATCCATTTATAAAGTGAAAGTGGGTTGAACATGTTGTTCTGGTCTCAGAGAACTGATGGTCACTGAAGTGTAATGAAAGGTGACCTTTAGATTACCGGTAAGGGAATGAGACCAGACTACATCCGACTGGAAAGTGACAGAACTCAATTCATTAAATAACAAGTTTCTATGTGGATGTGCTAGAATGAAGGCCTAATGATTTATTTTAATGTACAATTTAAAAGACGTACATGTGTGATGGTCAAAACAATACTTTTACAAACCAATATCTAATTGATATAGATCCCCAAGCCGGCAGCCACTCATTCCTCCATATACAATGAGCTTGGGTCTCTTGCCGTCTGTGTCTGATGTCGCAACGCAGGTGTGTGATTCTCGTGGAGAGGGTGTCACACCTGATGTTGATGGTATATCCCACTGCAAATTGTTATTGTTCCGTATATCGATCACATAAAGATCATTGAGGTATCTGTTAAAAAATGATGGTATTTTTTTCATCTTTTAGTTTGCCTGAGATGACAATCTGAATTAAAGAACTATTAACAGGCCTGCCCTGTCTTTTTTCCAAAAGTAACATTAAGATGAATAATTAATTTTACATGTTACTGTTCCAGACCATGAAAGCCACAAATCAAGGACCCCACTCTCCTGAACAATCCCAGAAAATTGAAAGAATAATAGTTGTTATTAAATTTTCAACCTAGGTTAATGCATTTCTCGTGCTCTGATTGGTTCACTCAATCATGGTTATCAGCTCATATACCTTAGTTTGACCTTATAAGGTAGCTGATTGCGCTAAGCATTGCTAAGCTAAAATTGTTTTCGCCAGAAAGAAAAATTTCTGAATAAAGCGAAAAAAACCTTTTTGTGGAAAGCTTGGATCAATTCAGACATTTAGAAGTACGTGAAAGGCAAAAGATGTTTTTGTCATGAGCCTGTGTCTGTCTGACCACCAGGTAGAACACAACATTGCATCTTCATCAAGTTTTTTTGATTTCGCTTGCATTTTCTTGCTTTTTTTGCTCGTATTTTGGACTTCCAAACTTTCGGAGTTTAAGGAATTTAAGAAAACAATTCCATTCACGATTGTTGGCATGGGCTATTTACCGTCTAAAATCCAACACGTGCTCATGGAATAATAACAATTGTAACCTGTTCCAGGCAGCCTCCCAGATAGTTGGGAAAACAAAAAAAACTGTGTGTGAAAAGCGAGTGGGGGCTGGGGTCAAGGCGAGGCGAGGGAGCCTGTAAGTATCTCTTTTAAAAAGTGAAAAAGAAAAGAATACTATAGTATGTTATTCTTTCTTATGCAAATACGTGGCAGGGTATTCGAATTCAGTAGTTTTAAGCTCAGTTACATGTCTACGTGAAGATCTCATCGCCTTCGAGAAAAAGAGAAAAATAGTGCAAAAATTTGCCGGAAACAAGCCTGTATTTCCGTTGCATGTGGCCACTGAAATGATTAAATCTTTTACTGTTTTAAAACTTGGCCACTGGAATTTTTTATCATTTTCTAATCATTCTTTAGAAGATCAAGTGATTTCTGGAAGCAAAGGTGATGGCTACGAGTATGTATACTGCAAATGCAATTAAATTCATCCACATGAAATATTAATCTTTCACATTCATTATCAGTTGTCCTGAAGCATCAGAGCTGAAGTCCATTGAAGAGACCATCTCATCATTTAGGCCAGAAACTTCAATGGTTGGATGTCTGTTTTCCTTGGAAAAGTCAACAGTGCATCGGGAACTTGAAGTTTTTTAACTGGTCATATCTTGTGGTCGGATTTGCTAAAGGAGATACTCCAGTAAGTGATTTCCTTGACACTTATTTCCCGGGCGCTGTAACAATGCCTTCGTTCACACAAGTAAGAAAAATGACATCTGAAAGTTTTTCCTTCCGCACAAGGTTCAAACATTTTCGCCCCAAGTGTAAGAAACGAACATCATTAAATAAGGAAACTCTTGGAATCTTCGTTCCCAAACACGTCACATTTTTCTTCGAAAACCTGAAGAACTTAGAAATATGGCCTTTTGAGGATCAACGCCTCACCTCTGAACAACAATAAATAGATCGTGCTTGAACTCGTGCGAAACCACACAAGGCCGCCCATTTTTAACACTTTGACATTTGACATTTTGACATGCGATTGGTTAATTGCACAGTGGGCAGAATGAAGAATTTAAAGAGACCCTTACATGCTCCGCGGCCTCGCCTCAATCCAAGCCCCACTCATTTTTCACACACATTTTTTTCTCTTTCCCGACTATCTGGAAGCCCGGATAAGGCTAAAATAATTGTTGTTAATTAATGGTGACAAAAAAGGACTATAATTATTACTATATGGATCTCCTGATTAGCCAATGAGTTTCTTTATCAGAGCTGACTAAAAAACTGCAGCGTCTGATGAAAAGAATGCAATAAACTGCTGTATGTACTCCAGCCTAAAAATAATGCTAACTCTAACAATAACACTATTGTTGGAAATTGGCAGCAAATACACAGACTTAAAGGGACACTTTTGTGTAGGATTTAGCATAAAAGGGCTTTTCCATGTTTGCATAGCCTGATCTAATCACAAGGGGGTGGCAGAATTTAAGAATAAAATGAGTTCCGGGAAAAGCAGAGGGAGAAGCGGGGGGACTTGATAACCAATGAGAGTACAGGTACTACCTGAGTTATCTTATAAATCAAAATTGGGTGTGCATCTCATTACTTGAATTTCATGATAAAAGTAAGAAAGATTATGTAAGAAATAAAAGCGACATTTTAAAGATGAATATGGAGTACCTGGGAATGTTATTCTTTGGATCGTCACTATCATTTGCCAGGCCAGCAAAAAGATAAGCTTTGTGTCCTACAGCAGTGAAGCTATGTCCAAGTCGGGGGCAAGGATATACTCCAGGGGGCTTTGGTGCCTTAGCTTTCAACTTTTTCCATTCCCATCGGCTGGCTTGTAGCTCATACATCTGAAAGCAAAGTGAATTTTCTTATTTGAAATTCTTAACTCCCAGTTTCTACAGATATACACAAGAGTGCATGGTTATGAAATGCTCACTCTGTGCAATAAAATGACACCAAATGTAGCCAGACCCTTCTCCTCACTTTAATACCACTTCTGTCCTAATTGGATCCTAATAATAATATTATTTTCAAATCAATGGCATGTGAAGGGTCAAAATAAACAATTCAGTGGTTTTCCCCAATGATAAAAATATTACACTCACATGCAACATCTGATTAGAAAAAACTGATAGCATCAACTTTTAACACATGGACGAAATTTGAAAAAGAAGGTAGGTTGTAGTAGGAAGCTTTACATCTGTTTGTCACTATTAATAAAGTAGGCTGGTTAGAAATGGATGCGGTTATTTCAGATATTTCAGTTTTAACTGGAATGTTTCAAAATTTAGTTTTTGTATGATATTTTAAGAAGCAGCACTAAACTATTGTAATGTGAAGGCAAAAAACTCCAAATTACTAAGGATGTATAAATACAAATGCCACCACAAATTATAAACATAAGAAAACTAGTTTCAGGGAATAATTTTGAAAGGTCATGCATTTGCTCAGGGTCTGCAGATAGTAATTTCCAAAATACTATAGATAAAACTAGCAATTGAAATAAACAGATCATGTAAACCTCTTTAGGGAGAAAATTAATAAAAAGACAAAAAATAACATCTCCAAACCTCTCTCTCTTTGCCTTTAACAATTGATTATCAAAACATTTCAAAGGCTATTTCAAGAGAGAACAAGATAATACTAATATATTGTACGTGTGGTCTTTCTTTCACATTTTTTCGTTATAATTAGCAATATCTTAGTCTCCATATATTATCTTGAAATCAAAACAAAGGATTTCAATACCTCTTAAGAGTTATTGAAATCAATTCGCGAGAAAAAGCGTGTTTCTGGTAACTTTGAAAAAAGGCCTTTACGAGAATCGGAGCGTAAACTGATAGTTTTAAAAATGTACATTGTTAAACGCTGGTTGTTACGCTCATTGATATGAAAAACGTCACCTATTCATGGCAAAAAAAGTATCTCTGTACATGTGCGATCGATCTAACGAAGTGTAAACATCATGTACATACGAACGCCAAGCTCTTGAGCAGTCGAAAATTAACTTTGATTCGCGTAAAATCAGACCTCTTTAATTTTGCCGAGCGGAATTGATGATATGGAGCGCGGAAGCGATTTTTCAAAATATAAGAAGTCAATAACCCTCTTGTAACTTGTAAGTAAATGACTTGATTAAATTATTTTTTAAGATTGGAAAAACACAAAAGCCAGACGTGAAGTTACAAGTTATCGAATGCGTACAACATAAACTTAAAAAAAAAACGAAACAAAGAGGTGATATAAATAAGTAAGTAACCAGTTTAACTACGACTACAAAAAAGTGTCGCGATATTCACCCAAATGATAACAATTCTCATTCCATACCTCATTAGAATAACGTCCGTACTCAACCATTCCTCCAAAGGTAATTAGACGGGTTCCCTCGGCAATAAAGCCGTAAGCAGCACAACCGGGAGGAATATCTCCACGAACTGCGGGAACAAACCATTGATTTGTCGCTGAAATCCCAAAACACGCTATGGTTAGAAATGCAAAGCGATTCACAACTTTCGTTACTTCGCTGAGCGCCAAAAATACCAACGCAAAAATATGGCGCGAATGCCACAGACATAGAGGCCGCCATGTTTTTGTGTCGTACGCAAACTGCGTTACCTGTGTTGTAGACGTGTAGTTCGTCTACGATCCCCTCGTTTCCACCTCCAAAGACAACCATTAGTTCTCTGATTGCCACAGCACGGTGTCCGTGCCTTGGTCGCGGCACAGGGCCTGTAGAATTTGTCACACGCTTCCACTTCATGGTCGCCGCCATGTTGTTGTTATACGGGCCATCGGGATCGAGACAAAAAACGTACCCATAAAGTCTTGCGTTGTTTGCTTTGGACTCATCAAGCAATCAATTATACTTCGGAGAGATTCGGAGGGGCTCCGAAACTTAATCGGGTTGGTCGATACTAAACCGATAAGGCAATGATTTGGAGACGCCTGATGAAAGTGGGTCTTTTCGTTAGATATAGTTTGGACGAAATCCAAGTTAAGTGAAAGTGAATTTTCCGTCGAAGCCCTCTTCGCTGTATCAAAACGCGAAAATGAAACGACAACACGTGTTGAACTGTAATTTTTCGGCTTGGTATCCTAAATTCAAGAATATTACCATTAGTAGCCTAGTGATTCCTCTTCCAAAAGAGTTCATTGATTACCTTAAGACTGATAATGTCGTTCTTCCCGGTGATCCAGCACAAACAAGAAATTCTTGCGAGGAAACTGAAAGCGATTCTGAAGAATGGTTAGCGTTAGACGAAGACCCAAGCCAAGAAACGATGAATGCTCCAGAGTTTAATGAAGTTGACTGTGGAATCAAAGAAGCTTTGATCGATTTGGGTGGCACTGTGTTTCCAAAATTGAACTGGAGTTCTCCTTTGGACGCCGCCTGGATCTCTTTTGACGGGACTTTGAAGTGCCAGAGTCCGAATGATATCTATCTTCTGTTGAAAAGTTCAGATAATATTTCGAAAATATTGTTTGACACTTTCAAGTACTGTGAGGATGGTGAAGGGTGTATGGTAGATGGTTTTGAGCTTGTTCTTCGTAAATGGAAGGACATTAATCCAGGGATGGAATTTCGATGTTTTGTGAAGGAAAACAAACTGATTGCAATCTCTCAAAGAGATCTAGGAAGCTGCTATGAGTATATTGCACAAAATGAAGAAGACATTTGTGGTGACATCAAAAGATTTTATAACAAGAAAATAGCTAACAAATTTCCTGACAGTTCGTTCACTTTCGATGTGTACAGATATTCACCTAGGAAAGTGCTACTCGTTGACTTCAATGCATTTGGGGGTCTAACTGATCCTCTTTTGTTCACATGGGTTGAATTTTCAGACCCCACCCTGTGCTGCTGTTGTGACGACAGCCATGATGATGATGACAAGTTTCATGGTGTGTTTAAGTATGTGACCAGTGCAGGAGGGGTGCAGCCAAATCCTGCACATGTCACAAGAATACCAACTGATGTAGTAGATTTAGCATGCGGTAATGATGTTAATAAGTTAGTTGACCTTTTGAATGTAAGATATTTGATCCAACAACCTGGAGAGGAATCTGATGATGATGATGAGCAACACCACTGATGCAAAATCATCATATGCATGGAATGATGAGTTGTTAATATCACAGACATGTCTGGGCAAATTTTCTAGTGTCCTAATTTGTGTGATCTTTGTTAATTGAGTGAAGTCTGTTGGATAATTCGACTTTAGGAATGATTTTATTGGCTTTTGTTGACGTTTTACTCTTGTTGCATGAAATGAAAGAGGTTTGAACTTTAAACGAAATAGAGAGTGACCTTCTTACAATCTAACAGACTCTGAGAACAAAGGTTTGATTGTCCATAATGTTCGCTTAGTAAAATATATTCTATATACAAGGCTAAAAGATTGTCCGTAATGTTCGCTTAGTAAAATATATTCTATATACAAGGCTAAAAGTAAAAAAAAAAAAAAAGGTTTGATTACCTCACATAAACTGTTGTAAAAATAGCTTTAGCTACAGTTTCCCTGTGCTTTGGAACAGCCTTCTGCGAGAAGTAAGACTAGCAGAGTCCCTGGGGCAGTTCAAACACCTAATCAACCAAGTGTTGTGCAAATACTGGTAGGTTGAGTCATGGCATTCTTGGAGAGCAACTCTTTTTTATGACAGTTTTAAAATCGGGTGTACATTACTAATCTTATTCTTGATGAATTAGGAGCAATAATGTTTTAGGCCTAATTAGACCTAAAAACGATATTTCATCTCAAATCCAACCTTTCTCAGTTAGTATTCAATGCCCATTGCTTGAAGGGTAGTTTTAATCTAGTATTTTATCTATTTATTATATTTCATTGTTATTATATAAGCTGATGAATTGTCAGTGAATAAATGAAGACTACTTATCCATGTTTTAGTAACTTGCATGTCTCACAATCCCATTCATAGCCCTTGTCTGTGTATGTAGTCAGAAAAACATGGAATGACCTAAAACCACCAAAAACCACCAAAAAACCACCTACAACCACCTCTAAAATATCTACAACAACTCACAAAGAATTATATACCATCTCAAACAAGCCATAGATC
>NC_090872.1:18017836-18020336 GCF_036669935.1 Montipora foliosa
GTTGATCCTGAAAAGCCCTTGTAGGGAGCGGTCAACTGATAGACTGTTAGAAGTCCCTTTCTAGATAGTCGCGATCGCAAGAGCGCGCGAAACAGCCGAGAGCCCACAGCGCGGCGAGACTGGAACGAGGAGAAAAACACGAGAAGACACTGGGGAGAGGCCTCTCCTCACGCCCCCTCTGCTCGTGCGCTCCAGTTTTCCGCTTTCGCTCGGCTATGTCGCGCGTCCTCGCGACTATCTAGAAAAGGACTGCTAGCAGCCTAGTCAACTAAGCGCACATTTACATTTACATATATTAAGTTATTAATTTTATTTCTCTCTTCACTTGAAAATGATGACATGGAGTCATCGAAACATTGGGTAAAACTTCTTTCGCTTATTTTCATTATTTATTGATAGTTGGAATGTCAAGGCGTGCTTCATTTCGGGACCAAAACATTATCTAATCACTGCTGGTTGACAAATAACATTATATTCGCAGCTGTAGTCACGGTGCAGGAAGAACCATGTCACGTGCAAAAGCCAAAAAGTTGTTCACTGTTGAAGATCACGTGTGCGCAACCCAAGGAGTAGAATGTCGAAAGGATGCAGGCGTCATTGATGAAACACCAATGGCTTACAAGGATATAGATGACGTCATGGCAGCCCAGACTGATTTGGTAGACGTCGTACACAGATTGAAGCAAGTGTTATGTGTGAAAGGTTGAGAAGATTGGTACGAAAATGGCGTGGCAGACTAAAAGACTGCTGGGCCGAGTTAGGGGACCTGGCTATTCAGAAAGCTACAAAGTGTAGACCATGGACACAGCTATAACAACTCGTTTGTTCTCCGTTTGCACATTTCATTATCCTCGGACTTTGATCTTTCTACACAAGGATCCACTCTCCTAAGTCTGTGGGCCAAGATGTTGAAAGCACTTGATCGGCATTTATTTCAGAAAAGCTGAAGTTGCCATAGCAGCTAATCGGAAGTTCGAACAACCCTGCCAAGGCTACCAATGATTATCGGCTCTATCAGTTAATAAGACATTTAGTATCTTAAAAAAATAACCAAGTCATCACAAAATTCTTTCATTTTACGTTTGCTCTCGACAGCGGGAAAAGCATGTGTATAAACACGCCCTCTTCTATGGAAACCACCTCATAATTGTTGGGGCAAGCGTGTTCATACATTTGATCGAAAAGAAAAATCACCTAACTACATACCGACCTCTCCTTCGACTTCTGTACCCTGATATCGATTTCCCAACTGGTATTTTCTTCCGTGAACTGTGCGTTTCCTTCCTCTTGTCAATGGTAATAAAGTAATTCACGGGCTCTGCACCATGCCTGTATCATATAATTTCCGACTTGTTTTTAATGGAAAGCATCCAAGGTAAAAAAAAAAGATAAATGGTTTTGAGCGCATCGCGTTGCATCCTCGGAGACCCAGGGGCAGTCAGTCGAGACGGGACGAGAATCGGGACTGACGTAAAGCTTTCAACCCGTCCCGATTCACGTCCTTTCTCAACTGATGCTTCATTCTTAGTTGAGCACGCTGGCAACGCCAACGCGGTTATTCACAGATCGCAGAAGGTCGTATTTTTGCGTTTGGTTTAGAGGATTTAAACGACAGCCAAAGATCTAATAATTCTTCGAAGAAACTGTGCTGCGCAATAATACGGATGAATATAAAATTGAAGTTCAAATTTGCACTGAAGAAGTTTAAAAGAGAACCAATCGTTTTCGAGGGTACTCCCTCTTCATCAGTGGTTTGATTTCAAATTCTTTTTTTGTTCGACGTTTGTGAATAAACAGTCTCATTTTGTCCTTGGAGGTCTGTCTTTATTTCATTTTCGTTGTTTGAAGAGATCGATGCTCAGCCCTCGGCTATCACAACCCCTTGCAGCTCAATCGCCCGTCCGTTCAAGGCTGGATTGTTTTCAAGCTTCAGTTGCTTCATTAGTCTTCTTCGCAGCCGTTATTCGGGTTGTCACGCAACGCCTCCTTGTTGCGTGACATCCCGAAAGACGGCGGCGAAGAGACTGCTTCATTGACGAGGATGATCACGAGCTTTCACTTAGAATCACAACCCTTTTCGTTAGTAACACAGCTTGTGAGAGCTTTTGAATCCTTCGTAAACCTTGACTCGGACCTCGATTGTTTAATCGTTTTATTTCTACTTTTAATTTGTTTTCGACAAACTGAAAATTTTACGTCGCTTGCGTGAGGGCGTGACTTGAAAGGTATTTGATACACCCTTACCTGCGACCTCAGTCATGTGTCCTGGATGTTCGCACTGTGCATTAGCAATGATGCATCATTAACTCCACTTTCGTTTCGTTGCGGAAGTCAAGGATAAACTTAGTGAAGAGAGCAAAAGAATCTAGTTTTTCGAGGTGAAACAAGTGGCTCTGTCAGCAAACTATCCCACTGCAACGGGTATATTCAGCCTCAACGCTTCATCTAAGCCGAAGTCAGCCATGATCGCCGTTCATATAATCTTCGTTCTCGTGTCTTT
>NC_090872.1:18025336-18030336 GCF_036669935.1 Montipora foliosa
TGAATGGCTGATTGTTGAGCTTCTGTACAATCCTTCGTTACGTGATCATCAATTGATTCTCAGGCAGCAAAGAACACAACCAGAAGCCGAATCGAAAATTCATTTTCATAATTATTGACTTCCTATAACTTGGGGAGAAAATGACCCTTTCTTGTTTCAGATCAGTCTCAGTCGATCATAAATTTTAAGTAAATCCTTGTAAATCTTCAGTCGGATGAGGGATCATTTTTGATGCGATTTACCAAACGCATTTGGCAGCGAGATGCAGTTAAACCAAATCAAATCCAGTACGTTAATGCAACAAGAAGAAAACTTTGAGGGCTGCTTTTATGACTAAAACAAATAAAAAATGTTGGGCTATCGGCGTTATTTTGCTGTCAGAGAAAACAAGTTTTCTACTCGAACTTGCTTCTCAAGGCTTATGGCTTATGGGCTTAATTTTGCCAACAGACATAATGAGACGACAACTACAGAAAGTTGTGGTATGCTTCTGCATTTAAAGCTGTCAGATGTGTATTTGTTCAGCCGACTGCAGTGGGTTGTTGATTTTTGTGCAATAATAATAATAATAACCAATCGCACTTAAGCAGGTTACCAATGCAAATAACTATTACAAGTGGCAAAGCCGGCAAATTTATCTACCATTTTCACGCGCGGTCGACGGACCAATTAGAAGGCAAGGTTATCTATGAACGAAAGCAGCTGTTCTCAATATAAATATTGGGCTCAGTGGTGATACCTAATTACGAAGACCCAAGAACTTTCTTCTGTTGCTGGGAGATTTTAAGAAGACACTGCTAAAGTCTATCTTGACTCGATGTTGATTATCACCCACTCTTTATTTTGTACCAGCTTAAATTAAAACAACTTTGTAAAGGAACGTTTTTCATTGGTTTTTTTTTATCGAATCGTGTAAATCTGGAAGGACAGAACGAAGAAGAAGAGTTTCTTTGTTGATTTAGGTTGCTTAATTAAAGCGAGAAGCAGAGGCGATTTTATCTGTAAATTCAAAAGGCTGGTATTGCTTTTTTCAGGATAAATAATAGTTGTTTCACTTCTTTATAGCTTCTGTCGGTTATTTCTGCGGTTTTCATGAAGATTTTATGTTCCTAAAATCGACCATTCCTACTATTTCACGACAGAAGGTTATAGCATAAATAGTAGTTTCTGAATAAAACTGACCGTAACCAAATTTCTCACCTCAAATCGGAACCACAAAAGTCGATTCAACATTTGAAATTGATGTGGAGCTATGTATCATAGATTTATGCTTTTTTAAGTGTTTGTTTGCTTTCTGATCTTGCTGCTTGAATGTTTTCTGTATATGTTGGTGAGAAGCATTAAATCCGTTTCACAATTCAGACAGAATCCCTAGGGAAATAATCGCCACCCCTCCAGGTTACTTAAAAATGACGGAAAAAGTCGTCTTTTACAGGATAACAAAAAACTCCACTTGGGCTAAGAAACTATTCCGATTCCTGTGCGTTGTTGAAAAGTAAGAACAAAAGCCGCTCTGATGTCATATTTGGGCCGCTTGTGAATTTCCTGAGGCACATTTACTTGCCAAACGTACTTGATTGTTGAATATTTGTTATGTAAATGACTTTGAAGCAAAATTAGCATCGAGAAGGGAAATTTGTTAATATATGAACTCTTGATCCAGGGGGTTACAAACGAAGGTTTTTCCCTTGAAGTTCCTTTCTTGTGGAACAAACCTCTGGGAGTATGTGGAAGGGCTTCGAACAGACACTCGTATTGTTATGTTTCTGTTACTTTCTTCTTCCTGTGTTGACGCGACAAGCGAGTTTTGGGATCAAGAATGGGAGGCTGAAAGGTTGGTATAATGTCGTGTCAGAATAAAGCCTTCTGTGTGATTGCTTGTTCTTATTGCTGCATCTCTTGTTTACAGGACACGGATTTTACGACGGAAATAAATATGATGATGGCTTTGCTGAATATACAGGTAAGGGAACTAAGAAGAGCTGTGGATGTCCACCGTGATTGATATGATCCTGGTATTATTTTGTGATTTGATGTTGCGGACTGTCATTTCTCTTTCGAGAAGCACTTCTAGCCTTGAAAATCAAAATTCCGTGTAAGTTCACCAGATCAAAGTCTCAATTGTTGTTGAATCGTTTTAGGGACAAACTACAAACTTTACAAAAGAGGCTCTTGCGTTTGTAATCTGGCAACAGCTACACTCTTCGTGCTTGCGTATGTTGTCTCTCGTTTCATTTTCCCTTCCCGCTCATTAAAAGTGCCTTTTAAAAGTTTGAGCGGTCTAGTTGTTAAGAGTACACTAAAAATGCCTGCTTTTTTTCTTTTGTCTCGCTTTCAAGTTATTTTGTAGTATTTTAAAGCTATGACAGGAAATGGGGACGAAATGTTTTGAGTTTTAGTTCATTTGCATCGGTTTTGGTACAGCTGTCGTGTTGTGCTGTTTTTATTGAATATAATCGTTGCTTAGTTAATAATTTAAACATTTTCTTCTTCTCCTCTTACTTGCTGTCTGATAAAACCCGTTTCAACCAGGCGAAAGGAGAAAAACTTCAATTTGAAAACAAAGTCTATGATCGGGTTTCTTATGAATTGGAATAAATCGCTGTGAAGGGTACTAATATAACAATATTCTGAAACGGAAAAAGTCATCGTTGAACCGCCTTTCGTATTTCACGTCGGCTTCGTTTCAAACTTTTCCTCGTGCTTTGGTTATCGCTACAATCTCAGATCGAATCGGGTAAGGGACTTTGAGAACTTAATAAAAATTTTAACAAGCCCAGATTAGAAAATTAAAGATTTTCAGTTTAGCGAAACAACATTTCAATTCTATTGATATTTACAAATTTGTCCTAAACTTCAGCACAACCTTCTCATTTGCATGCGAATAGAGCGCACACTTCTCGTTCGGTTCTCAAAACAATGCTTCAACGAGTAGACAATTGTAGCCTAGTATTTTGAAATTGCTTCCTTTTGAAGATCAAAAGATTCTGATATAAAGTTGAAAGGGAATATATTAAAATAATACACGAAAAAGAAAACAAATAAGCAGAGGAACTTCTTGATTTCTTCTCAGGAATAAGACGACTAAGGAATCACAGCGTACTGTCTAGCTTCTTTGTGCAAATCTCAAGATCCCCCACTAATTTAGAGCTCTTAAAATCCTATCCACAAGCAAAGATATCTCAGTCACCATTTTCTAAAATAAATCAGTAGGCTGATTTGTGTTTAAAATAGTAATAATAATAATCTGCTCATCCCACTATTATAAAGAGCAGTTTTCTTTCGAGTAAACCTTGCATCCTTAAATTGATAGAATTCAAGCACTTGTATATTTTGTGGCCTCAATGTACATGACAGGACACAGAGGGGAAAATTTTTTTTCAAAGATGAACAGAACGTATTGCCTCTCGCATTCGTGTGCTCAACGATTTACCACGCTGGTCTTTTTTTCAGCCATTCACTCGGCTTTAAATTTTTACCTGATAATAAAATTTTAGAGTGTAACTCTAAACCTTTTGTATTAGCGAATTTCCTGTGAATTTATTATTGTTTTATCGGACAAAACTCTAGGTTGACAGGCTGCTTTCTATAAGTGTGTTTTTTTTAATCTTTAAAGAATCCTCTAGCACGATTCTAGAATAATTGATATTTCTACAAGCTTGGGCATAATGTTAATTTAAACGAGGAATTGTCGATTACGTTATAATTGTGGCAAAGTACTTGTGGGATTTAATCGTATGCAATTCAGTATTTTGTTCATCCGGTTCGTTTTGCTTCGCTTATCACTCAAATTTGATGCTCGGTCAGAAACAATAAAAGCCGATCTACGCTAGGGGTGTTGATTCTTTACTGCCGTTCGTTATGGAGACAGACTAATTATCGAATTAGGATTTCGAGTTGGATTTCGATTTGGATTTTCGAGTTGGATTTTCGAGTTGGTCAGTGTAAAATACGGACTGCAGACCAGGGGTAAAATGCAGACTAAGGGTATAATGTAACTGTTGAAAAAGCCTAAACCCTTTAGAAGTGCTAACATAAGGCCTAATTAGGCATAAAACAATGTTGAGGCAGTTAATATCCCTGGTATGCAGTCTACAGTTTACACTGACTAACTCGAAAATCCAACTCGAAACTCCAACTTGAAAATCCAACTCGAAATCCAACTCGAAATCGTAACTCGGTAAATAGGCAACCTCTTCGTTGTGTACAATTTAACAAAATGAAATTGGTCGCGGCTTCTGCGAAGTGAATTGATTTGGGAGGTCGAAATGTTTCCCTGCCATAAAGTTAATGCCACGTAATAAATCGAGTGCACAGTTAGGCCCAGTCCACACGTATCCGGATATTTTTGAATCCCGCAACTTTTTCTTTCCGGATTCAAAGATATTTCCCTCCACACGTAGGTTGCGGAGACCATAACGTAAGACACCCGCTTGCCGTCTTTGTGCCAATTTCCTTTGCAATATTGTGACTTATTAGGGAAATTGTATTTGGAAAGATGAAATCGAATTGCAATTTTTTGAGCAGAGGAAAAACGGCCGAAAAGATAATATAATTTTTCACTTTTTGATTGCATCCGTCCTTGTTGAGATCCGATTTCAATGAAACCATGTTTGATTGTTTTGGAAGGAACATTTTGCGAGTTTTGAGTGAAAAGACGAGATTACATAACGGTTTTTACTACCTTAAAGTGCTCACCAAAATTTACAGCTATTGCTTTGACATTTTATTTTTCACCAGTGCTTTCAGCTGTATTTGAGAGAGTAACAGTTTCGTGGCAATATTCCACTTTTTCTGCTATTAATTAACAATTATTCGCCGAAGGCGAAGTGATTATCGGTGAATATTCACCGAGACGAAGTCGAGGTGAATATTCACCGACAATCACTTCGCCTGAGGCGAATAATTGTTTTAGTATAAATACACAGGTGATTATTTCAAAAAAAGAGAAAAAAAAAACATTTCAACGCGAAATCATCTTCACTTACAGTGGAAAAACG
>NC_090872.1:18035336-18045336 GCF_036669935.1 Montipora foliosa
TAACTAATGATCACATTGTGCGAACAAAAGAGAAGTCTAACGTCAACAAAAACGTCACTTAAAATAAAAAATTGCGCCATGGTAAGTTGTTTTATCTCGTTGACGATGTGCTAAGGTGGCGAAATGTCCTCTGACTTGATTGCCAGGAACCGTCCTAGAGTAAGGATAATGAAATGTTCACCGTCATGCGCTTACGTTATGGACAAAAGTTCCCACGCACGTCTAGAGGAAGAAGACCGTTCAACTACATTGACTGTGTATCAAGGGACATTAATCAAGATATAAACGATCTCCCAAATCTAATGGCTTATAGAGATTCCTGGCGAAGCATTTTTAACTCATTCTCGGATGCGTCCGCATGATAGATGGACAAAATCTTTTAAAATATTAGTAGGGCGTGCAGAAGAATTTTATATTCTTTGTGAAACTTAAAAGGTGCTGAGACTCAAGAGGTCATGTTGCAGGGACATGTTGTAGCGACATGCTCCAGCGACAAAAAAAACTTGTGTAATGCACACTGAGGCGAGTTGTCGCAGGGACAAAATCACAACATATGCGCACGCATGAAAATGTTGCGGGTACACGTCCCAGGGATATGTTGCAGCGTTATGTCCCCTCGTGTGAGCTGGTACTTCTGTAATTGTGCAACACCAATTTTGGGGTGATTTCGCGGGGACAAAATCACCCCAAAATTGCACATGTTGTGATTTTGTCCCCGCTACACTTCCCTGCTACATGTCGCCTCAGTGTGCACTACACAAGTTTTTTGTCGCTGCAACATGACCCCTCGTGTCTGCCAACCTTTATTGTTGTATGCCGTTGTCCTTGCAAACGCCGTGGCCTAAACTTCTTGATAATTTTAATTTGCGTCGTTAGGTGTTATTCCTTTGTGGGCAAGCAAGGTGGCAATCAGGATATCTCCATTGGTAATGGCTGTGAGAGACTGGGCACTGTGCTGCATGAAATGATGCACACTATCGGTTTTATCCATGAACAATCCCGGCCGGATCGGGATAAATATGTCCATGTCTTTTATGAAAATATTAGAAGAGGTAAGAACAGATGCATCATATCCTTAACCTTTTCTTGAGTTATCTGGCCTGAACGAAATGTCGTTGTGTAACAGTGCCTCCAAAGCAATCAAGCAATACGAACGCTTCAAGAAATCGGTTTTTATATTCTTAAAAAAATGCTTATGAAATACATGTGCCGTTATTTATGGAAGTAAAGCAGCATTCAAGAAGGCTTGTGAGGCTCGGGCGAAAAGAGCACTTTCATTTAATCTCAGTGGGTTTCTTTGTGTTCTTTACGAATTTTAGCGCATCGATGGGGACGACCTTGAATTAAAGATAGAGAATGAAAGTTTTTGTTCCTTGTGCCGATGTTCTTGACAAACCCGTTTGAATTTAGCAATTTCCTTGAACAATGCGTTTCGGTTATTCGACTTTTTCTTTTCAGGGAACCTTTCGAACTTTGTCTCATTCACTGGTAGGGTCCTGATTTTTACTGAATTTCAATTCAAAATCTGGATTGTCTTTTTCCTTTTTTTCTTACAAAAATTCAGGAATGGAACACAATTTCCAAAAGTACTCTGGTGGACAAGTTCGACGACTGCCGGCAAACAAGGAATTTTATGATTATGATGTGAGTAATCTTTGCTTGTTTTCAGTGTGTTGCGAATCAAAAGAGAAGTTGTCTATCCAAAGCAAAAAAACTTGTGTAAACACAGCCTCGTTTACTGATCTTCTCAATTAGCGCGTGGTCACATGTGCACTCTCGGTGTCCGATGACTAGAATGAATGAATGAATAAATAAATAAATAAATAAATAAATAAATAAATAAATAAATAAATGAATAAATAAACAAGACAAGCCAAAAAAAAAAACCCCAAACAAGTAGGGTCTCCGTGCATTCAAGTAAGGCGTCGTTTATTGATCGTGCTCGGAGTCCGACGCAGCCGAAACATTTCATTTGCCTGCTTAGTGGCGATGCGCGAACGTCTTTAAATAAACGAAAAGCAGTTTTATGCAACCATTTCAAATTAACCCCCTTTTGTTTTTGTTATGTTTCAGTCTTGTCTTCACTACAACAATCACGCTTTTTCTAAAAACTTTGACGATACAATTCAATCCCTATCGGACCCAGAAAGAAGATTTGGACAACGCGACTTCTTTAGTACGCACGATATACTTCAAATTAATGATCTGTACGGATGTCAAGTTTCGGATCTCAGCAAAAAGCTTGAAGACGTCTCTTATCAGTAGATAAAACAACTCTCTCGCCATACATAACTTAACGTTCTAAAATTTAGTAATATATGATATCAAGATGCCAATTTCATTAATTATGGAAGTTAATGATACTTTCAGGTGAATGAACCTAAGCCAGATTGGTTTACTCATACGAAAAAATAAGAACAAATCACGGTAACCTACAACAAGTTTATGCGACTGGTTACGTTGCTTGTACTTCTGCTTGTTTCGCTTGTGTAAAACCAGAAGAATCTTCAACTTGAGGAAAAAATGATAGTTCGTGTTCAAATTGTGAACAGTGCTCCAAATCTCTTGACCATCAATTATATTTTGAAATGAAATTTAAAGTTTAAAAAGTTAATGCAAATTTTTGACATTCTCGAGGGCTTTGTCTGCTTACTTGCCTGCAAACAAGCTCGTTCATGCTCGCATATGAAAGAGGCGGAAATGCTCCTCATCTCGCTTAGGGGTGTAAATTTCGGATTTTAGCCTCAGGATGTTCTGGGCAAAACGCCAACATATTTGGCTGTGAACATCTCTTTTTTTAGGGTTGCATGGGAAGAAATATATATTTGATATGTTTTAAATATGGTCTCTTTTAGGGGTCAAGAAAGGCTGGGCCACACCCAGATTAGTCTCCTTTAGGGGCTTAAATCAAAATTTCCGACGAGCATCTCCGCCCCTCCCTATGCAAAGGCCCCCTCCCCCCCCCCCCCCCCTCTACCCACCGCGTTTCGAGGAGGATTCATATGTGAAGGAGCCTCTCTCGTGGAAAGTTTATCTTTAATGTTATTTTGCGCTCTTTTTTTCTTTCTTGTGTCAATGTCTATGCAAAGGAAGCTTACAATGGAGTTATGAATGATCGTCTTTTCAGTCCTCTCAGAAGGAATTGACTATTCGCGCCATTTACGGCGGTGTCATGCTTTTATTCCTGTCAAATCGAAAAAACAAATCCGAAACAACCTGCATCGACACTGCCACCATAAATGGGGCCACATGGTGACGAAGGGTTGAACAATGTGCAAATTAAAACTCTAAGCTTTGTTATCCATTCAGGTTTGGATTTAGAATGATATTTCAGGTGTTTATTTTAATTTTTACCGGAATAATTTTAACTGCAGCAACCCTTAATTTTATTTTGACGATCTTGATAAATAATTTTGAAAAGAGAGGAATTATATTATGCGAACCAAAGAGCAGATTGATTTGTGTTGATTGCGAGAAGCACATGAGCTTCTGTCATTACCCAATTCAAAGTTTGGAAGGCACAAAAATGTCGCTCCCTCCTTTTCTCAAATTGCTTGATCCTGAAACTGAAAACAAGTTGGCCCTGGCTGTGAAGGCCATTTTGCTAACACAAAGGTTTCCCTAGTGCCGAACGCCCTTGTGGAAGAAAAAACTATCCATTTGCCAAATATGGGCACAAAAGACTGGAAACAGAATAGGTTTTTAGGCATAAGAATGCTTCCACGATTACGATTGACGAGATGCTCCTCGATTGAGCGAACTATTGCCGGCTGTTGCATGGTCAATAAAGCTGTGAAAAATTGTTTTTCGTGTTTCGTTGCCCAGAGACACCCGGTCACATGATTGATACACCGAACAATAATTCAGCAACAATTCTGAGAAGAAAAATAGAACTTGAAGCAAAGACAAAGTAGCTCAACTTCAAAGAACTCGAACTGAGAAGAAGGAAAACAAACAAAGAAAACAAACTGTCTACAGTAAACCTATCTATAAATGATGATGCCTGTACTTGCTAAAATCCACTAAAGGAGGCATAAAGAGAAAAATGTGCTCTCAAAGAATTTCAACTTTGTTTTAATGACCGAGGGTGGACAATTTGGCGTGGGTGAAGGCATGGCATTAGTTAAAGTCGGAACACCATGGTTAAGCAAATCTGGTCACTCATGGATGCGAGAAATTTTGGTTATGACGTCATCGCACGACCGTCCGTTCGCGCGTTCACCTTTTCATGTAAGCTAATACTGCTGATGCAAGCGTTTTTTTGGCGGGAAGTTGAATGGAACCCGCGTGTTTTTTTGGTGGAAAATTGCATGGCCAGCGTCGAGCGAACTGCATTTGATACTTAACAATTAGACCCGTAGCCCGTAAGGACTACGGGTCAATAGCTCATTCAGCTTCGCCTCATGGGCTATTGACCGGTGGCCCTTGAGGGCGAAGGGTCTAATAAGTTTTAGTATCACCCAACTAGTCGGACAGAAAAGGCAATTATAAAGTTAGCAAATGCAAGTTATAAAACGAAATTGCAGCGTTGACACTGATTAAGAAATTTTTTAAAAAGTAAAACGTTTCGATCACTTCGGTGACCTTCATCAGTTACGTATGCAAATATGACTAACGATGGTAAAATAGGCAAGTAGGTGACAAATATGCATAACGCGTGTGCCGAAAAATGTTCTAAAAATTCTTGAGATTGAGGTACACACGTGGAAACTCAACGTGCTCGTTGATTGAGTTCTCTTCCTTATTAGAATACCACACTTCCAAAAACAACCGCTGGTTCCATTGGGGACAGATATGAAGAATTGATACGTTTTCCAAATCAAAGCTGTGGCCAGCTTTTTGGAAATGTTGGGCCAGTTGAGAGCTGACAGTGCGGACGGGTTTGTGCGCCACTTTGATGTTGTGTTGGTTTAGCATTCTTATAATTTTCTCAGAGGCGCCTTTAGCGTAGGGAAGTACGACCAAATTACGCATGACTGCCTGGTCCCCCTGTCTTTCGCGTGGTTTATGGGATTTACAACTGTCAATGAACCGTGCCGGATAGCCATTGGCTTTAAGCGTTGGCGGTCTTTTCTCCGTCTGTGAACGGAATAGAGGTGGCTCGATCTAGCAAAGTTCAGGCAACGGCGCGTTTGTGTTGAACATGAGGATGCGAGTCGAAATCTAGGTATTTTCATGGGTTCCTGGTATTTGTCTGTATTTGTGGGCTTACGGTATACAGTAACAACGATTCAACCATCGGTCCGTCTACTGGTTTTTGTGTCCAGAAAAGAGATAGCCATGTAATGCCTGATGAACCACGGTATTTTCAAATGCAAGTTGAAAAAATATTTATTTGAGAATAAAACTAAAGAAAGCGTCATACTTTTCGCTACTCGAGGATTATCACTGATAGTCCTCTAGTAACACCATATTTTACCCCTGGTCTGCACGGTCTGGACAGTCTGCAGTCTGCGTTTTGGCGTGACCGAAAGAGCAAGCACAAGCACAAGCACAAGCACAAGCACAAGAAAACAGGCTTAGTAAGACAATGATGGGGACAAAAAACGGCGAAAAGAGCAAGAAAGAGCACGGGAAAATAGACTAATGAGGGTCTGGTTGTGTGGTAAGCAGACCAGTAAAAACAAAAGCATGAATAAGTAATAATTGCCGAGCTCCGCTTTAAGACTTGCATAAAGATGTAAATACCAAGAGATCTTATACATTCACGTATGCACAAGCGTACTAATTCAAAGCTTAAAGCAAGGCTTGTGGGGGTCCTGTACAAACAAAATTATCAGCATTTAAACTAGCTTGACAAGAGAATTACAATTATCTAATAATGTGGTATGATAGAGTAATTAAAATTCTTAATTTTATAATTCAACGTTTGAAGTGAGCATTAAAATTTACAACCCTTTAAGTGTTGTACTTTTCCATGTTTTTGATGAATGACCTAATATCGACATAGCCAAGAACAAATCCATCCCGTCGTCCGACAGCATTCCATAATGCGCCGCCGGGCGCCTCCGACTGTCAGAACTGCTGTACAAATTTTTGAAGACAATGTTGGCGCTATAAGCCCATGTAAGTCTTGGTGCGGAGGACGTATACAAAACATGGACCCCAGTTCCATGGACCACCACTGTGGACCCGATCCGTGGACTATCCTGCATGTGGACCACCCCTCATTTCGTACAGCTACAAGCAGAAAAATCTTAGGGCGAAAAAGAGAAGTGATTTTATCACTTATCTGGACAATTTAAGCAATTGTCTCTTAGAATCACATAAAAGCATTCAGGTGCATCTAACGGGATTCGAACCCATGACCTCTGCGGTGCCGGTGCAATGCTAAACCAGAAGGTCATGACCCGTGAAGCGTTTAACTCCGGTTCAGAGCTGCGATTTTTTGAATTTAAAAATCTCCTTATTTGGATGTAACTCAGCTCGTGCATTTTCCCGCGCGTGCAGGCTTCGATCTTATTTTTGTCCATATTTGGGCATAAAATCGGTGTTCTAAAATCCCCAGCTTTGTTCCAAGGAAAAGAGTTGCCTGCTTCAAGGTCATGTGCCTCTGGCTCAGCCTACTGAGCTATGAAGCCACTCAGTTGGGAACAGGTCATGTTTTGCGCACGTTGTCGTCTTGGGGCCTTAGCATGCCTTTTTGGCCTGGCCGGACCAACACTCTGGATCTTTAAATAACAAATAGTTAGAGTAGACTACTATGATAGTCTTCAAGGATAAGGACGATAAACCGTAGGCTCCGTCTCAAGTAATTTGCGTGGGATGTTAAAAAACACATACTGTTCGAGAAGAGCAGGTAACATAGTCTCCGGTGTGGTGGTTTCTCATTCATTCTGTTCTGGGGTCACCTGTGTAAACTACTTGCTGTTTAGTTAAGATCACGGGAGGCTTCCATTTGCACCAGAAAAAAGCAGCCTGACAATGTCCCCTAAAGTGTTGTTCGTTGGCCCTGAAAAGCCCCTAGGGGAGTGGCTCACTACATATTCATTCATTCACCCATTCATTTATTCAATGTGTTGGGCTCATTTGTTCCGGTAAAGGCGGCAATGAATGAAATGAATGAACATTTGGATTGAGGGTTAAAGGGAAAGTGTCACGTCTTTGTGCACGGGCAAACTTTCACGTCAGCCCAATTAATTCCATTGTTATTGAAACAATCGAAAGCACTGATGCAGGAAAAGGAAACAATGCCATAGAAGTGTAATTGCTCATTGGAATAGGCCATTTCCGAGTTCATGTCTGCCTCCTCTTCAAAGCAAATTTAAGTGCGAAGTTTTTCTTATGAAAATTAGCTTTCATTCAAATTTAAAGTAGAACTAATTACCATCACAAAAACTTCGCACTTAGACTCGCTTTGAAGAGGAGGCAGACATGAACTCGGAAATGGTCTATTACTTTTGCAATTGGATTGAATTTCCCACAAAATTATGAGACTCCTGCAGGATCCCGATAACCAATCATAAAAACAAACTTGACGTCATTCTTGCGGAAAAGGTAGTCTAAAAATAGACACAGCCAGTTGTTCACTCCCAGTCATGGGCTCCTGTTTAAATTGTCCAGATAAATACGAGGACCACTTTTCTCCTTCGTCTAAAGATTTTTTCTGCTTGTAACTTTACAGAATAAGGGTGGTCAGCGGGCGTGGTCCATGGTCCTGGGGTCCATATTTTGTATACGTCCCGGTGCGGACCTGGGACCTTGGTAGTAGGGTTCATGACTGAATGATCAAGAGTATGTGGGAGAAGACATTTTAACTTTTAAAGAAAAGTTTGATAAAAAGGAGTCTACACATATAGGAAATATAGGACAGTGTGTTCCACTTCCGCTGGGACCTCTTCCATGGGCATGTCCGATGGTGAGCAGGGCTGGTGCAGTGGTGAGAGCACTCGCCTCCCACCAATGTGGCCTGGGTTCAATTCCTAGACTCGGCGTCATATGTGGGTTGAGTTTGTTGGTTCTCTACTCTGCACCGAGAGGTTTTTCCCCGGGTACTCCGGTTTTCCCCTCTCCTCAAAAACCAACATTTGCAGGCGTAGCTCAGTTGGCTAGCGCCCGGCGTTCGGCGCAAGGGGTCCCCAGTTCGATCCTCAGTGACTTCAACTTCTGTTTCGACTTTCCTCTGATCCGTGTAGCTATAGCTTTAAATATCCGTAAAACAGAGCACTGACAGAGGGGCCGGAGGCGCACCGTCGGCTTCCACTGATACCAGTTTCGTAACTGAAGGAACTACCGACGTTAAATAAATTGACTTTACCTTACTTTACTTTAATCCGAAAATAATCCGACAGTGAAGTCTATCAAGTACATGGAAAGGACCCGCTTGAGTTACTCCAACAGATGGTAAAATGATCTTCTGATAAAAAGCTAAGCGTACATAACTGGGCAAGAACTTTAATTTAATTTAATTTAAAATAATAATCTTAATTTTAATTATCTTTACTTGATTAAATTATCTTGGATAAGTGTTTTCATTTCTTTCCATCTGTCATGAGAAACCGGGTGTCTAATATTAGTATGAAGTAATGAGAAACTGGCCCCAGATAGTCGCTGCTTAATTAAAGAGATTCTGGAAGGTACGCGGCGAACAGTGTTAACTACAACTCTGTTGGTTTAACAAGTAGAGATCTGGATTTAAATTCATGTTAGTCTTGGGGGTAAAAAGATCTAAATCGTAGATGCTGGAGAGTTATCGAAATATTTTTTGTTGGAAGCTGACTTTGTAGAATTATAAATGTTATTGGGTCATGGAACGAAGTTAAAACCAAAATATGGTAATTCGCAAAAGGGTTCTTTCTTTTCTTATTAGAGTAAAGATATCATTTCGTCCCGGTTTCATGTAATTGACTGCAAAAGTTCATGCCGGTACAAGCTCATACTGGTCTGAAATCGTCCCGGTCTCGTGTAAATACCCCCTCAGTGTTCACTCGTGTCCTCAGTGTTCACCCAATGAAAACATCTCATGCCTTGTTAACGTGCAGGATTTCGACAGGTTGCTGAAATTAGCCAGTATCAAAAATACCATAATACTCTTTGTTTGTCCCTCCAAAAGTTTGCATAAACATTGTTTCCAGTTTCTCTTGGAACCATTGTAAGTCCCAGGAGAAAATGAAAACAATGATTATGCAAAATTTTGGAGGGACAAAAAAAGTATTATGGTATTTTTGAAACTGGCTAATAGCCCATTTCCGAGTTGCTGCATGCCTCAGTTTTAAAGCGACTGCCGGTGCACAACCATTCAAATGGAAATTAGTTGCGTATTCTTATGCAAATCAAACTCATTTCCCAGTTTCAATAAGTTGAGCACCAAGACTCACTTCGAAACCGGCCATTATATTTCCGAGTTACTGTTTGTCTCGGTTGTTTAGCCTCACTGGTTATGAAGATGGATCAAATGATCTGCTGGATGACCTTTGTTGGGAAATGTTAGAATTACACAGCCAAGAATAAAACAGCTGGCTGTTTGTTATGTACAAGGTCCCTAACAATCTTTCTCCACCGAACTTGCGTCGGAGTTTTACGCATGTACCAAATGTACATTCCTATGATTTCAGGAACTCTTAGCTGAATTGTTATATCCCTAGACCAAGAGCAGAGTCTACAAAAGGGAGCGTATGCTACAGGGGATCTGTCTGTCCTGCAAGACCCCCTCCGGGATTAGACATATGCATCGGTCCAATTAAAGCAGTTTTAAAATTCTGCCGTTCAATTGGAAAGATATTTTATGACTGTTATACGCAATGAAAATTAATTTTAACGTTTTATTGCACTTCTTTGTTTATTTTAGGTTGCTAGGTAACTTCATGTATTTTATGAAGAAGACCATATAAATGATAACAGTTCGTGTTTGTAAATAAAGAGTCTAGAGTTGGACTGCAGTTCATTGATTATGTGCCCTTAGGGAAATAACGGTAAAATTCTGATATCATATTTTCCTAATCATCACTCATTCTTGAACTTAAGACAGTGAAAAAGGGGAAAGTTTTATTATACGTCTGTC
>NC_090872.1:18067836-18075336 GCF_036669935.1 Montipora foliosa
GACTGAGAAAAATGATCTGCAGCAGTACGTGTCTAAACATAATGAAAAGTAATAGCTAAAACAGCAATAACCTCTCACTACTAATATTTACATTAAGGGAAGGCTTTAGCTCTTGAATGAACAAAGTCTCTTTAACTTTACAGTGAAAGATTGATCAGATTGATGGTGTAGCCATGGGTTCACCTTTAGGCCCCGTTTTGGCTAACATTTTCATGTGCCACTTTGAAGAAAAATGGTCGATGAACAGCAGATTCTGTCCTTCACTTTGGTTCAGATATGTCGATGACACCTTCACCATGTTTGACAGCAAAGACAATGCTAATAAGTTTTTAAGTTTTCTAAATAGTCGACAAGATAGCATTAAGTTTACTCTTGAATTCGAAGAAGACAATAAGATTCCATTTTTAGACATCCTTCTCAAACGCTGCCCTGACAACACTTTCTCTACATCTGTCTACCGGAAGAAGACATTCACAGGCCTTTACACCAAGTGGGATTCATTCACACCTCGCAAGTACAAAATCAACCTCATCCGCACTCTCACCTATCGATGCTTCCGAATTTGCTCCTCGCCATCTTTATTACAGGCCGCTATTAAAGATCTGAGAAAGCTCCTGTTGCAAAATGGTTACCCTCAAGGCGTTATCACGTTCAACATTAACGATGTATTGAACAAAAATAAAAACAAATCAAATAACCCTGTTCAAGCTACAGTCCCCAAAAAAGATATCTTAATAGTGTTACCCTACTTAGGTCTTCACAGTAACCAAGTCACGAAACGTCTGAAATCCTGCGTATACAATATCTACTCTTTCGTCAATCTCAAGATCATATTCCAAAACACACGCCGCATCAACTCCTTTTTTCCATACAAAGATCGCTTGAACCGATCTCAGAGGTCCAAGGTCGTCTATAAAGCTGTCTGCTGGAACTGCGATGATTTCTACATTGGCAAAACAAAACGAAGACTCCACGACAGAAAAACAGAACATTTCAAGGCCCTATCTAAAAGTGACCATTCATCAGCCATTGCTGATCATGTGAAAACCACTGGCCACGACATCAAATGGGATCACTTTGACATTTTAGCGTCCGGAAAAACTGACTTTCACTGTAAAGTTAAAGAGACTTTGTTCATTCAAGAGCTAAAGCCTTCCCTTAATGTAAATATTAGTAGTGAGAAGTTATTGCTGTTTTAACTATTACTTTTCATTATGTCTAGACACGTACTGCTGCAGATCATTTTTCTCAGTCTAGGTTCCAGACCCCTATTGTTTACGATATATATATATATAGTTTTTAAAAATTGTAACGGTCACTTTTGAAAATGTGTGTTGACTAGCATACGAGACGTCAAGTTTTATAAAAATGCGTTGGAATACAATGTTTATCACCGCTGTTTGTGTTATTTTCTTAATCAAGCTACGATGGCCTAAGAACAAGAGTTTATACCATATAATAAGCTACTTACTAACCGAGCTTGCTCGAGCCGTACTGGGGAATATTGGCCCTGGGTCGTTTTTGTACGGACCTCGCTGCGCTCGGTCCGTACTGCCACGACCTCGGGCCAATATTTCCCTGGCAGTACGGCCCTCGCGCTCGGTTAGTAAGAAGTTATTAAGGGGTCACCCAGAAGTCATACCAGCAAAGGCCCTTTGGCTCACAGGCCCTCACACGTTCGTACGACGAAACCGATCCTTTTCTGAGGAACTGAAGATGTTAAAGTCACGGCAATGAACATGTACAAGTACAAGGAAAGGTTACGTTTATACAAACGTTGTCCGTGTAGCACTTATATTTTAAACAGAGTTAACTGAATAGAGTGTAACCATTTGAGCGTTAGCACCACCACCCTGGTCGGAGTTTTTCTCTGTCCTTGTGTGGGCCCATTTCCATCAGTAGGGCTAACGCTCACATGGTTCATATGGGATTGAAATCTAGCACTTCACATTACCCTCTATTCAGTTAACTCTGTTTAAAATATAAGTGCTACACGGCCAACGTTTGTATAAACGTAACCTTTCCTTGTACTTCCCATCGCTTTGGTTGCCCCACCGCATGTTTTAAATCCGGATTTTCATCGAACTCTGTAAGAATTGAAGCTGTTTGAATCCTTGTCGTTGTTGGAAAAGGATAGTTTCGTTAAGTGAGTTGCTTTTAGGCAAAGAAGTCACCACCCCGTAATTCAACTGTCCATTTTGCTGCACTGAACAAAGTAATCGAGTAATTACCCAATAATTCAATTTATTTTGACACGCATGGCTACAATACCAATTAACAAAGACAGAGATAACGTAGATTTTGCAACCATTTAACGTTTCAATTCAGTCGGCTTAAGCCAGTATGACTGAGGTGTAAAAATTTCTTATTAGGATCCTTTCATTCGCTTTCGTGTACGTTATGTTTATCCTTTAGTTCACAAGTTCGTTTGTTTTGCATCTGGAAGATGTAATTTTCAATTATAACCTCTCTCTAGGGGTTATTACGCATAGCTTAACCAATGAAATCCCCGCGTCCTAGTTGCTCGGAATACATGAAATTCTTTGTGCATTTGCACCGAAAAAAGGCGACCGAGATTATTCAGGTATTCGAAGTAGTAATTGTTGTATTTTCGATCGATTTCCCTCGATGTACCGGTGTGACAAATAATTTGGAACATTGCAATGCATCTGGAAGCGCAAAAACAAAGCACAGATGATTTCAACGCGTACGATCGCATCCTTAAAAGGTGCAGCGACCTGCAGTCATGATAATGTGAGTTGTTGACAGATGTAACAAAGGATTGTCTTTCAAACAATCTTTATTTTATACTTATGACTCGTTTTTTTATTATTAATATATATTTTACCCTCAGTCTGCATTTTACCCCCGGTCTGCAGTCTGCAGTCTCCGTTTTACACTGACCGCCCAAATAACCGATTTTTCGACGGAAAATTCATCCCAGAGGATAAAACTATTCACTGGACATGTAATAAAGGTAAATATGTTCGAGGGAAAGCGAAAACAAGCGAATATTTTGACGGAAAACACAATAATGTGAGACACGCAATTGCGGCATCGCTTCGACAATAATCTTACCTTTTCAGCGATTTTAACGATTGAAATTCCATTCAATCCACCTGGTCTAGTCTTTGAATTCACTATTATCGCTGCCCTGCGAATCTTCAGTGTTCTACATAACAGCACACTTGGTAAAAGACGGCTCGACGGGCGACAGATTGTTGTCGATGTTGTCGCCTGTCTTGTTCAGTATCCAATTGATTTGCCATTATTGAGCTTCATAAGGGTATATTTTGTTCAAAGATCCACTAAAACGCCATTCGCGCTACATGACTTTCGACGCCATTGCCGGTTAAGTTAATCGTTATAATGTGTCCACCAGAGAAATCTACGCATTTTCCACTACCCTCTCGATCCTAAGAAAATACGCGCAGCAGGGCTCTATGCACAAAGACACCACTTAGCAGGGGAGTGACAGGCAAGACTTTTACCGACATGGAAAAAAATAAAAAAAATAAAACGGAGAAATCTACCCATTTTCCGACTGGATTGCCATACGGCAACCCAGTAATGAAAGTGAAAACAGAACGTAAACAAAAATGCAGAACATTTAATTGGCTTATCGAACAAAAACAAACGAACGCAAATTTTCATTGGCTTAGCGAGCGCGGATGCAAACAACGTCATCTCTCCGTGGAACTTTCTGGAAAGCGATCGGCATTTCAGTTTGACTTCATTTGAAATGCAGCAATGTGATTGGGCAATCGAACTGTTTACTGCCCCTATTAGGAGTTTCCATGGCGGGAATAAGGAGAAACTTTGTTTTATTGTTGTCAAACATTGGTCCGTGAAACAAATTTCGAACACTTTTTCAAGGTCATACGAAAGTCGCTCTACCAATGGATTCCAGCCGAACAAACTGATAACGCGGTTAGATCAACTGGAGAGTTAACCGAAACGACAGGAAACTTGAATAATACATAAGAATAAAATGTAACAAGATTTAAAATCCTAATGGGGGCCTGGAAAAGAGACCGTCAAACGAAGATCATATTAATTGAGAACTGCAAGAACTTGCACTGGCACTGGCTCAATAAAACCACAAAATGTAGTACTTCTTACAAAAACATATAACGCAAGTAGGGTCAGATGGGATTAGAGGAAGGTTAAACTAAACATACGACAAATGTATTCAAGTTGGCGCCTGGATGTCTCCATGCAGTAAAAAAAGTACTAATTATAAAATTCTACCAGAAGCTTCTGATTCCACATGCAGAAAACCAAATATCGGTTTCTTTAAACAAAAATCACTGAATAACAATTTATTTTTTGTCAATGGATTTTCTGACAACTGATTAAAAAGAATTGAGCTCTAAAGACTCTAAACTTGCAGAAAGCTGACATACCCCCAGTCAGGAACCCATGACCCGGAGCCTACAACTCTACTGTGTTCGTGTAACGGCGTTTCACAGACCGATTTATTACTGGGTTGCCGTATGGCAATCCCAGTCTAGAAATGGAGGGCATTTGTTCGGTGTTATTATTATTTTTTTCTTCCCTGTTGTTAAAAGTCTTGCCTGTCACTCCCCTGGTAAGTGGTATCTTTTTGCATAGAGCCTTCTGCGCGTATTTTCTTAGGATCGAGAGGGTAGTGGAACTGCGTAGATTCCTCTGGTGGACACAGTAGAATAATTAACTTAGCCTGCAATGGCGTCGAAAGTCATGTAACGCGAATGGTGTTTTACTGGATCCTTAAACAAGTCAGTTGGATAAACTACGCAGGCGGTGAAAACCAACACCTGGAATCTCAAAAGCGACGAGTAATGGACTTCGACAACAATCTGTCGCCCGTCGAGCAGAAATCAAAGTGAGCTGCATTTCTAAAATAATATTTACCAAGTGTGCTGTTATGTAGAACACTGAAACCAAATGGAAAATTCTCTGGTAACTTATGGGTTCAACAAAGACAGAGAACGAATCGAACACCTTAAGTGGATCTGTGATCAACTCTGCACAGTCTTCAGGTAATGTGACAGTCAAGAATTATTTGAAAGAAAGCTTGTCGTCTATTTTGTGCTTCATTATTCAAGGAAACGGTTCTTCATCGAAACGGTTTGATCCTGAAATTTTAGTTTGTTGTAATATTGCGCATATTTGACAGGATTGAGTTTTTTCTCTTCACGCACGCAATAATAGCAAATATGTTGTTTGTTTCAAAAAATTGTTCGCTGGCAAAGGTGGCGTTTATGAATTCATCATGTTTTATTATATGTGTGCTGGATAGTTTTTATGGCAATAGTAAAGCATTTTCTTGTTATTCAAGGAAAATGTTCTTCAGGAAAGGGTTTGAACCTGAAGTACATGGTAATTTGACACGATTGAGTTTCTTGTCTTCACGCACGCAATGAAATAGGAAGAGGTTTTCGCCTCCAAGAGCAAATATGTTGTTTGTTTCAAAAAATTGTTTTCTGGAAAAGGTGGCCTTTATGAATTCATCATGTTTTATAATATGCGAGCTTAACTGGATAGTTTTTATGGCAATAGTAAAGCATTTTCGTGTCAAAATGAGGTTAGCGTTTTTGTGTTGTGCTAACTTAATTAAATATAAATATACATTCTGCCTCGTGAGTTTGTTATCCTCGTTAACCAGCAATGGAAAGTCATTGCAACGCGAATAGCGTTTTAGTGCATCTTATGTTGTTTGTTTCAAGAAAATGTTACGCAGGAAAAGGATTCTGTGATATTTTCTGCCTTTGTGAATTATAATATCATGTTGTGTATTGAATTTTCGAGCTTAAGGTTGAAACGTGATACGGGAGGATATTTTTAGTATAATTCTGTAAGCAGGAAAGGTTTCATGAAAATAAACAGGTCTGTTGGAAGCGTGCTTGAGTTTCAACAAAATGAGCCCCAAAATCAGCAAAAAATTGTGACGCCGGTGAATAATAAAGTAGCTGCTATTTCCAAAATGATGGAATTATCTGGTGATAAATAACCTCGTCTTGGAGAGTAAATTTTTGACTTTGCAGAAACAATGGTGGGCGATTGTGATCTTTGTTTTGAATTCGCTCATTTATTGTCAAACTTTATAACACTTGATAGAAAAAGAAACTTACGAAAACCCGGTATCTTGCCATCATTTGACACAGATGCTTCACTGTTTGGCAAGTAAACATGCCGCGGTAACTTACTAGTAATCACGGCGCCCGCTGAATTCCGGCGATGTCACTTTCGATTTTGCGATTTATTTGTGCAGCCAAAACTTACAATAACAAAATTGAACGTAGCAAAAATCTCCCAAAATGTTTGTCGCTGATCGTAACTGTTTATATTCTATATTCACGGTTCAAAATTAATGTTGTTTTCATGTCGTAAATATGTTATTCTCGAGCGACCGTCCTGGAAACTTCCTTCTGCTCTTTCTGAAAACTGTGTATCAATATTTATTTACTTTTGTATCAATATTTGTTTTTGCATAAAGCAAGCTAACAAAATCTGTACCTTGCTAAGTTCGCATTTGTTAGCGTTAATAGTATTTTCGGTCCAATGCTTCTGTTTTACGAAGGCGTATATGTTTTTGGTCACCCATCCAGACACTAATCCCACCGGAGAGGACTTAACTTTAGTAAACTTTAGTATTACAAAGCTGTCAGATGCTCAGAGGGCACGCTTAAACTTGTGGTGAAAAGAAGTTTATCAACATGTCAGCCCAGAAGCCAATGTTTCTCACTTCCCATTTATTTTCTTCAATCTTTCTGGGTTCAGTACTTTGCTAGTAACCACATGTCTCCTCAGGCTATTTACCCAAGGCTTCTACCATGGCACTACAATGATAGACAATACCAAAACAATATCGTGAACTGTTAGAGCTACATATTACGCAAGGAGAGATTTTTTTCGTTGTACGAACGTGTGAGAACCTGTGAGCCAAAGGGCCTTTGCTGGTATGACTTCTGGGTGACCCCTTGAATGGTCTTAATGACCCCCCAACTTGAAAAAATTGTCTGGAACGGTGCACGTACCACAGGCAACCCAGTGTACCCTCAGGGAGGGTCTAGTTTTTAGATTGAATTTCCCGCGAATGAGACTCCCACAGGAGCCCGATGACCAATTACAAGAAATTAAGCTGACGTCATAGGGTCACCGAACCGGAACTGCCTTTGTTTTTTGACCTAATTCGCGGGAAGGGCTAGTCTAAAAATAAACCTACTTGTGAAAACGCCGTTTCACAGACGCTGTATGAAAGTTGCACGCTCCAGATGGGCTCCTGCCCCAGTTAAATACGCGCGTAATGTAATATTATGGAGGCTATAAAAAGATTTGTTGTGGACAGAGATATCTATATGTTACACTAGCTTATTTTTCGAGCAACTCAACTCGTAGTTTTTACCAAGTGAAAGATACACTGCAACAGACTAAAAGGAGACAAAGAGTTCCTCTATTCCACTATAGACAAAGCTTTTCAACGAAATTGTTCACTCATTGTTACCTGCAACTTGT
>NC_090872.1:18080336-18090336 GCF_036669935.1 Montipora foliosa
GCCTGATGCTGTGCCATCTCTTGTTCCTAGTATTTCTGAGTCGGATGCTGTTTCTGCCCCACCTCGTGTTTCATCTGTTGCTTCAAGCCCTGTTGCTCCCCGTGTTGTCGCAGCCTTACGTAATATTCCTCATCGTGATTTCCTTACTTTCGATGTTGCTAACTTTGTTACTGTTTCTATTGAGAAGTTCCGTTTGCATCCTGACTCTTATAGTGCTCTGACTGATTGTGTTTTGTCCTTTCAGCGCAATGTTTTG
This sequence comes from Montipora foliosa, assembly GCF_036669935.1. Classification (NCBI taxonomy): domain Eukaryota; kingdom Metazoa; phylum Cnidaria; class Anthozoa; order Scleractinia; family Acroporidae; genus Montipora; species Montipora foliosa. The sequence goes on from NC_090872.1 coordinate 18,080,593, forward strand.
AAGATGTCCAGTTCCAAGAAGCCTTTAAAACGTCCTCCCGCTAAACTCTGAGGGTCCGCCGGCTCGTAAGCCGACTCGCCCGGACCGAGTAAAATGAACTTTGATTTTCTTGTATATTTTATCCAGTAATTAGTAATTAGTTTTTTCTTTCGTATTATGTGTTAACCTGTTTTTTTTATTTGCGAATGTTTGATTTTCCCCAGAGAGACATTTTTCGAGTACTTTATTTTTTCTTATGATGATTGTAAATAGGGGTTTTTTATCTTCTGAATAAAGGTGTTTTTCACGGGAAAAAAAAAGCTGTCCATGGCTGCTAATTGACCCGGTGAAATGGTGCGCATGCGTGATGTGTTGGCCACACCGGGTTGGTGTTAGCGTGTGTCACCTTGCTTTTATAGTTTCGATGGAAGAGCACGTAAACGTGAATTGATACCGTGTGTAAAGCAGTTTACTTATCTACCTTTCACAATGACGCCTGTATCCTCCAGTGGTAACCAGGCCTGGTCTGAAAGCGAGGCAATCGGACAACCCCTAATAGCCCTTTTCACGGTTAGTTTTTCTCATTTGCATTACAACGTAATCTAACGTGGACGCGAGGCAATTTCGTAGCTATTTTTTACTCGCTATTTTGTAGTTTTAACCCGAAATTGCCTCGCATCCACGTTAGATTACATTGCAATGCAAATGAGAAAAACTAACCGTGAAAAGGGCTATTCTTGCGATCGGCTCATGATTACATGTACACTGTTTTCTCTTGCACTGTCAATTACCAAACAACGAGCCTTAGTCCTGAGCTGAAGATTATTTCACAATTACTATGTTTTTTAAATCACGGTGCCCTCAACCAAGTCTTAACCAAATACGTTTCTTTTCTAAACTTTTAAAATGTTAAATTAAAAGGCGACTTAAAGGCTGAGTTTATTGTATTACTGTGCAGTGTAAACGAATTGAGCAAATGGCCGTACTTGTTGAGAGATATCTGCAATTAAAAAAAATCAAACAAACAAACAAACAAACAAACAAACAAACAGACAAAAAAGATACAAACTAATTATACAAACTAATTAAATAAACAAACACTTTACAGATATATGCAAACGAATTAAAAAAGTGAATTTCTTTCTTTGAATATCAACATTGATTCAGTTTGGAGTTGACAAAGGTAAGTGTTGAGGAGGAAAGAGAGAACGTATTTGCCGAACGTTCACGTTCAGTTCTACGGAAAAAGGTTTGCCTCTGACTCTTGATATACTGCATACTGCATACATTCTGCAATGTAATATTTATCACATTTTACTCTTGATTTGCTTACTACGCGTACCGTATTTTACTGATGGTACGGTCTTTAAATTTCTTGTTGTGCTTTATGGCCTTTTGTTTTCAGAAGATAAACGTATCAGTAGAGAAACAGTTTTCTTTACTCCTCTCTTAAGTTAGTCAACTCAGTGCATACATTTCTTTTACTACAATGTCTGCATAAATCGAAGGAACTAAAGGTCCAAACGCGGATAATAAAAGGAATATATTACATTTTCAAGCACCATCCACGTTATCTTTTTTAAACAGAGATAAATCTTCAACTAACATCTGCTTCATGTTAGCCTAACAAAAGATGTCTCTTTAATTAAGTTTCAGTTATGGGTTTTTTTGGGGTTAAAATAAAAGTGGTTTTTGCACTCGTGACATAAGAACCAGTGGTGCTCTTTTATTAAAACTCATTCAGTTTTGACCACCCGTTTGCTGGATTTAATACAATCAAAAAAGAGTAGTGGCAAAAACAAAGGAAAAACTCATTTAAAAGATCCCGAAACGCAGGAAGAATTTGGGTGTGATATCAATATTAATTTTCATGCTCTCAAAATTAAAACAAAACAGCAGCTGATATTTATGCGGTTTAGTTGAAGTGAGGGCTTTCTTACTTTACTGAAAGCTGTGAGACCTCCAGTTTTCAAGATTATTTATCCTACGAAAGTTTTAAATAATCAAGTTTGTCGTCCTAATCTTCTGGGTTTTACTTTTCGGGAAAGGGAGTGTCACATCTATTCATTGTGTGTGTGTGCACGCTCGTGACAACTTGTATCCTTTTAAAGCTAAGAGTTCCGCAAAGTGACAGGATCCGGTATTTAGAAGATTCGTGAGGTGTTCTAGTGCACCCAAATTGCGTTTAACCCGGAGAGGCATAAGGCAACGTTTTTCCTTCAGATTTGGCTGGCTTTTACAACTGACCTGCAGAAAGGGGTAAAGTTCACTGTTATTTTTTCTGGGTTAAAAAATAGTATCTGTCATGATTGTCTTCAAAGTTAGCATTGCGAATTTATTTTTCTTCATTGGTTGGAATTTATTAAGACGGGAAACTCTCATTTTTCAGACAAAAAATATCGAGCTACGAAATCCTTTATAAGTCCTTAGCAGAAACAGTGGATAATAAAACAAGAGAATGCAAAAGAACAGAAGGGCAGATATCAACGGAAGACGGCGGAAAGCAAAGCGAGAAAATGGAACAGTTTCAGGTGTAAAACTCAAATAATGAAAATCTATTTGCTAGACAAATATCATTTTCTCAAGTTTTATGAAATTTCTTTATTCCCTTAGGAAAAACTTAATGAATGCCCACTAACGTTTGGAAGTTTTGTGATCGCCAAGTTACAGAAAATTATTAGCCCAAGAGAAGCATGCTAAACCTTATTTAACAAGTTATTGAAAAAAACACCTTGCCAGTTGAATTATTGGATATTGTTGACAAATCAAGGCATCCCAAAAGGAAACAATGACTGATCTCTTTGCTTTTCCGCACCGGTAGGATGCCTGTTAAACCTGATTATGTTGATTTTTATATATCTTGTTTACACGATTTCAGTGGCCCGAAACAGAAGAAAAATTGAACCTAAATAGTTTTTCAAGTGGCTTTCAGGATGTCTTGCAATTTGTAGCGAGCAAGCTCAAAACAATATCTTACAATATTAAGGGAAAATATTTTCATGAATGATTCTATTTACGGCTTTTTAGATGTCATTTTGGATGCCTGTCATGCTCCGAAAAATCCAGTGAAGCCGTCCGTCTTTATGCGTAAACGAATACATGTTTTCGACAAAAGTTTGAGCGGGAAGTCATATCAGTCGGGACAAGCAACACAATATTAAAAACCAATAACGAGTGCTCCGGAGGATACTCTAAACAAATTTAGGCGGTTCGCAAGTAACATCCGAGTGTATACCACAATCCCACATGATCACTTCCCGTTACATCGCTCGCTCTCATTTCACCTTGTGCTGACTAAAATAATTAAACCGCAACACTTACAAATGTGATGGATTTTTGAAAACATAATACTGCCTAATGAAGGTTGGCAAGAATTGACTGGGGAATTTTTTCCCCTGAAACCGTTAATGCAGTAATTTTGAAACTCTTCAGACAGGAAGCATTTCAAACAGTTCAGGTCCCAAGGAACTTTGTATAGATCGTATTTTTCTGGTGCGTATAAAGTTGTATCCATCTTTCACAAATCCAAAGTATTTAGAAAAGGGGAAAAATGGTGTTATTTTGCGCATGCTCGAGCGTGTTTCTGTTATGAAGCGAGTGGTCAACAAGTTGAATCTGTTGAATACGTATAAGGTCAACTTTGAACTGTGCAACCACCGATGTTTCAGCAACAGATCGAATCCTGTTCAAAACATTTGAAGTTTTTTCGGGAAGCATGGACTTGCTATTTTCGTATACGACTCTGGTTTTTTACTTATGCGCTTACTCGTTTTACTGAACCGGATGAAACCTTAATGGCATTTTCATACCGAAAAGCTAAAAAAGTGAAGTCCTACAGTGTTTAGAATAATACTCTGTGAGAGGTTAAGGAATTTCAAATTTAAACATTTTGAGAAGGCATGTCGAGAAAGCTTTCTCAATCCTACAGCCGTTGAGACTGTATAAATATTCAATTCGTCAATAACAGGTTAAATTAATATACATAAGACAGCCCAACTTAATGGCCTGTTTTTTGTTTTTCGATAGAAAATTTGTTGCCGCCATTTTTGTTGGGTTTTGCCTGGTGAGACAACTGAAGCCTTTAGTTGTCTCGCAATGGGACTATCAATGAAAGAGGACGCGAACATGAAATATTGGCCGTATTTATACTAGAGGACGTCTAAGACGTCTCAGACGACTGGTATAAATACGGGAAATAAGGAGGAGGCATTAAACGTCAGACGAATTAAGCGTCTCAAGGTAAGTGCGTCTAAAACAACGCACGTAACAGACGTCTTAGTCGTCTCAGACGTCTAAGCCGTCCAGTATAAAGACGAGACACTCTTAACAGGGACGTACTTAGCAATGAAGGGCACACCGTCTCTTTGGTGCCCAGTATCTTTTGAAGAAAATCATGAATTTGATTTCTAGCCATCGAAGTTAAGTGGTTCCCGTATTTATTTTAGTCGCACTTAACGGCCAGACGTTTTATGCGTCTGGACTGAGTCTCTGGACACGTCCTCTAGTATAAATACGGCCAATGCAAGGTCGTTGCTCTCATGTTTGGGTAAGAGATAAGACTGAAAACTGGCGACCATGTAACTTTGAACTAAGTCATTTATAAATATGCGAGCGATGATTGATAAATATGCTCGGACACGGTCTGTAGGCACAATGTAAAAAAAAGACTTCCAGGTGGGAAGATAATTTAATTTGAGAAAACAATTTCCTACACTTTCTCATTGCTTGTAAACAGTCTTCGATTACCTCCGTGACAACAGCTTTTCAATGTTGAAAACATTGAGCAGAGATACTTCTTAGGCCGTTTATTCTCTAAGGCAACCAAAAAGCTGCAGATGTAATGAGATGATGACAATACCAAACACTCCATGAATCTTCCCAATTAATTTCCTTCATTAAAAAGGCAGAAAAGGGTAAAAACTAGTATATAGAAATAATTTCTTTATTTCAAGACTAGGTTAGAACACATGCGAACAATGTACAATAACGAACAATCGTATCAGGCCAGTCGACTTCAAAGACTACAATTACCCCACACCAGTGGTAAGAGTATAATTATCCCTTTGCAATTTTCTTAAAGTGATATATTAGTTTTTAACACCGGTTCAAAATGATCAAGCTGTGTCGATTCCTGTGATCTTCGTTTTCTTCACTGAAAAAGTCCGTATTCATGACAGTCGGCCACCGCTCAGGTGAGGTAAAGAACAGCAATTTTTAACACGAGTAATGTTTTCTTAATTTCTTAGTGCGCATTTTCATCATCGCCCACCACAAAATTGAGGAAGTTTGAAAAGGATTACTGACTAAGATCAAATGCCTATCATCATGATTTCATTTAATGACTTGATATTATAAGTCCAAGAAACATTATTGAGGGCCTAAGTGATGGTTTTAAGGAAATAGCTATCAACGAACTGATATAAATGTTTAACTTGAAGTCAGTTACTAGAGATTCTTGAGTGGTAAATACCCTTGCGGCATGCTATGTGAATGCAGCTGCAGGTTCTAAATCTCAGCAAGCAGACATTTGTTTTAGATGTCCCTGAAGGCTTAACTGAATAATTAGATTTGTAAGTCAGTAAGTAAGTAAACAAAATCCTCAATGACTGACGTTTATTTATTTCTAGAAAACGCTCATTCATAAAATACGAACAGTTTATCACTTGCAGGGAAAAAAAAGCAGAGATTTTCATTTCAAACATGATGTTAACGTTAATCTCTAATGAATAACAACACTTTTGTCACATCATCTTTACTATTATTAAAAGCCGGTTGTTTCGATGTTCATTCTAATGTTCGATATTTCTACCAAACAGAAAAAAAAAAAGAAGCCTGCTTACTTAGAACCGTGATGTATCACAAAACTGAATGACATCACTGAATAAATCAACATTCAGGAGTTTCTCTTTGTCCTTTCGGCAGTCCGATCTTTTCACCAATGCAAATCTATAGAAAAAGCACGGATGGTAGGAGTGTCATTTTTATCATTGAAGTTCCCCTAAAGATGAAGTTCTCGGCGATTATCACGAATATTCGTGCTAAGGATTCATATTTGTACAACGTGAAACATTGTTTAAAAAACAACTGATGCCGATTTTTAACTTTTACTGCCACAGCTAGAACCTTTTTTTGCCTTAAGGTGGATTTTAAAGGATGCATTTTATTGCACGATTAATTAAATTACTGCACGTCGGCGTACTTTTTAAGTCAGTAATATGCAAGCTGATGACCAAAGACGGTAAAATTACCCGCAATGTCAGTGTTAAAAATAATGTTTCATGTGAAGATTAAGCCATGTGTATATCCACAGTTATGAAACAAGAGGAAAGTTAGCAGAGAATTCAAGAAAACAGAGTTGCTCTAAGCTGCTATACCCCTCCATCAACTCTTCGTTCTCGAGGCTCTCGTCACTGTCCGAATTTTCCGTGTGAATCAATTATAATTTGACAAACACCCTGAAGCGTTACCTCAACCAATTTTTAATGTACCGCTAACATATAAACTGAACACAAATGTAAGGCTGCGTGAAACAAACCGCGCACTTGATGGTTTTGGCCACGGGAAGTATAATATTTGAAACTGACTATGGAGTTTTCGAAACGACATTTTTTCCAAACTGGTTAGCCATGGGATATCGCAACCTCGTTCCCAGGGTCTCTCTTCTCTGCCTCCATTGTCGTTGAGACAATGGAGGCAGAGAAGAGAGACCCTGGGAACGAGGTTGGGGATATCGAGAAAACTGGAGTGACTCTTTGTTTTTCTTTATTTCGCCTGTGTCCTACACAATGAAATGATTTGGTGAACAAATGTTCCCATAATTCCAATTTAATTCAGGTTGAAGCAAGATTCGGCTAATAAGGTTTTTCGGCAATTTGTCCCTGCTTTTGAATTAGGACAAATGAAACATGCCTGATTAAGGAGGCTCGAACTAGTTTCAACACTTCCAAAGTGACGCTCATATTAGAGGGATTGGCACCACAATGTTGCATCATGTATTGGCAATATTGTGGTACCAAATGAATTATTGCTGAACAAGATACAGTCATTATTGTGACGTAATATGTCACCGTGGCAACGGTCAAGCCCTGTAAAAAAAAACCCTTTTTTGTTTCTTTAGTTGCTTATATCTCAAAAACGAACTTGGTGACCCCATTTTTTATTTCTGAAAAGTAATCAGAAGGGCATGATGAGACTTTCTGCAAAGTTTAAACAATTTTGTCTTGTGGATTCAGAGCAACCTTAATTTTGTGATTTTTTAAAGGTAGCTCTGAATCCTCTCGACAGAATTTTTTTTAAACTTCGCCGAAAGTTTCATCGTCACCTTCTAATCACATTTCAGCAACAAAAAAGGCGGAAACCTAGTTTGTTTTTGAGATATAAGCAACTAAATCCAAAATATAGGGTGTTTTTGCTAGGGTTTCCCGATGCCAAGGCAACTTATTACATGACAATAATGATCACATCTTTTTTGGAAATAATCGGTGTTTCATATGGTACTATAACATTGCTGTTACGTGATACAGTGTTGTAGCGTTATTCGATCTAAACAGAGACAACAATAAAAGCAAGGTGACACACGCTAACACCAACCCAGTGAGCCAACACATCACGCATGCTTACAACCATTTCACCCGGTCAATTAGCAGCCTTGGACAGCTGTTTCGGCCTTCTGGGCCTCATCAGCTTGGCGTAGCCATGGCTGCTAATTGACCGGGTGAAATGGTTGTGCGCATGCGTGATGTGTTGGCCACACAGGGTTGGTGCTATCGTGTGTCACCTTGCTTTTATTGTTGCTAAACAGGGAGTCTTCTAAGTGTTGAAACCCTTTCGAGCCCCCTTAAATTACCAATTTTGAATCTGTTCCAAAAAAAAGATACACGTTCACTTGATGTACAAGAGAAAAAAGCTGACGAGAATTCAGTTTTGTAACTTCGTCTAAGTGATGAAACAAAGCCTGGTTGGTGTTATTACTGAAAAGAGGAATCCATTAATTCCGTTTAGTAAACCTGGGAACAAACCCGTAAATTCTCATTCATGAAATTAAACTGTGGCGCAATTTCAGGGGTGTTCAGGTGAACGCCCCAAAATAACGTATATCTGTAAGGATATTGCTCATATTAGGATATTTTTCCGTTGCAGATTAAACACGGAATCACGTCTTACCGTAAAGAACTCTCTTCACCAAATACAGGGCAAATTTAATTGGGAATCAAAACAAAGGGCATCAGCTGGCATTTTGCCATCCGTTCGCAAGTTATTTTTTACAAAAATAGAACTTTTGCAATGAAGTTTCTGGATTTCATATCCGATACCTAATTGATTCAAATTGTTTTAGTAGAAACCAATATCAGTTCGTTAAAGATTGATAAACGAAGATATATATATATATATATATTTATATCCGTTAATTCTTCATTTGATACTGGTGTCGACTGATCATGTCAGATTGCTGATTGCGCCTGCGCAGTTCTCATCTCAGCTGTTTGAAAGGAAAGTCACTGCAATCTCGTACCAACAAGATGCTCCATGCTCCATACAGACTGACTGATATTGTTGGCAAGGCATTGCTCTGGGCGAGCTCCGCTTGCTGGGACACAAATAATACCACATTTGTTTGGGATATTTTGGCAGAGCCCTGATGGGCTAGGCCGTTTATTGAAAATCAGCATGGTAACTTAGCAAATACCCAAATATAGAAGACATGATCCCAGCAAAGGTGAAGGGACACACGCCATCCACAAGAAAGTAAAAATAGGGAGGGTGGGGAGGGAAAATTCAAAGTTGATTTGACTCTGTTGAATAAGCCTCCGCCTAGCTTGCACAAATGGTGAATGATCTCCAGAAAATCCCGGATGACAGAAATGCCCAAACTGCAACATGGGAAATAATCTAACTAAGCATGTCACACTCAGCATAAATCCATTTCTTTCCTCTGGGCAGTAAATTTCCTCTTGAGGTTTCTTACTTTAGAAAGTTTTTAGGCAGTTCCTACAATTACTTGTCGTGGTAAGTCTGTATTCATAACATGTTGTACGCATTTTTTTTTTTTGTCTTATTTAACAGTTCCCTTCTATGCAATTAATCCAGCCTATTCTGGAGTTCCTTTGAGCCAGGCGCCACTATTGCTATTACTCAGGCGTCTAATATGACGATAGCTTGTCTATTGCGCTTTTCGCCTCGATCATATTCTTCTCAAAATTCATGAATGTAAGCAAACAGGACGCCACAGGCTTAAATTCGTTAAAATTTTCAACTTTTTCAAACAGTTGTTTCGCTCTAGGTTTATTTTGATTAAAAGAAAGCATAATATCATAAAAGCCTCCAAGATAACCATAGAATGCGAGCAAATGATTCGTTCTTGTTCAAATAAATGTGCGTGATTTTAATTTTTCTTGGTGCCCGTTAACTTCGTTAATTGAACTTCGTAGTGTTCGTAATTGAACCAAATTGAAGAGTGTTATGCCAAGAGAGTGTTTTGTTTTCTTAGTTTTCTTTCCATAAAAGGGAAATTTAAAAATCCGGGTTAAAAACTAGCACAGTCGCTCTCAAGATTGAAACTTCGCATGAAGCATTAGCCTATGCCGGCGGGCAATCTAATCCAAAGGCAAAATTTGAAGGTAAAATGTGCGTTTTTACTTTTCATGTACTAGCTTATATAACTTAATTTTTCAATGTAAATCGCCGGTAAAATGAAAAAAATCCAAATTTGCTCAGGTTTGCTTAAAAAGAGATACTTCGCGTTGTCAATTCTGAATTTGCGTTAAG
>NC_090872.1:18095336-18104435 GCF_036669935.1 Montipora foliosa
TCAGTCTCTTGGTATTCGTCATGTTGGCAGGATTTATTGGTAACACCTTGGTCATTTTAACCATAAGGGGAAAGAGGAGTTTATGGACACCATGTAACATGTTTATTATGAACATAGCTATCGTGGATCTTTTAGTCGCTATTATTCTAACTCCGCTTCGAATGACAGAGCTTTTTGTCGGCTGGCCTCTTGGAAATCTTGTTTGCCAGATTGTGGGACCAATGCAAGACGTCATTATGTGTGTTTCTGCTGTAACTCACAGTAAAATTGCTGTTGAGAGATACCGTGTTATAGTAACCCCTTTCAAGGTCAAACTTACATTGTACAAAGCAAAGTTAACCATCGCAGTTAGCTATGGCGTATGTTACATATTAACGGGTATACCGCTGGCCTTAGTTTTAAAGCAGCAGGAAAATGGCGGACTAAAATATTGTAAAGCGAAGTGGCCTTCCATCACTTATCGTCGCGTCTATGAAGTTTATCTGGTCATGGTTTTTATTTGTCTGCCGTTGGTCATACAAACAACTTCATATGTAATGATTTTGACGCGCCTGAAAAGAGAGGACGCACAAATCCAACTTACACGAAGTGGAACAGTGGAGCAGCGTCTGAATCAAGTGCAGAAGAAGGCGAGGTTGGTTAAAATGTTGATTATTCTTGTTGTTGTGTTCCAAGTTTGTTTGATTCCACGAGGAACCTACATACTTGTGAAGGAATTCGTGAGTGCAGAATTTACAAAGCAAAACGCACAATTTATGAAAGTGGTTTCCATCGCCACAATCGTCATGTACTATTTAAAGCACGTCTTCAATCCATTAATACTTTTTGCGATGAGTGCAGAGTTCAGGAAAAATTGTTGTATTTGTCGTACAGTTTGTCGCAACAAATTGAACGTTGTATCAAGTATTTTGCAACATGTTTCGCGCCAATCCGATGTTAGCAGTGATGCGAAAGAAACCATGACGTTGTATGATCAATCGACACCAAGAGTGGCGCGCGAAGACCGCTCTGAAAACAGCGAAACTAATGTCTAACCAGTAGAGCATGTGCTACTGTAAGATGGCAGTCATTAGAGAAAATAGAAAGATTTTTCTCATACCGTTTGCGGTCATCCGGAAGAAAAAACGGGAGATAAAAAACATCATCAGGGTAAGCGATGCGGTTGGAAATTTTGGGCTTTATCTTCAGACACTTCGCAGACATCGTTTTATTGGGTCCGTCGTCTCACAAGCAGGGGAGACTACCTCCAAACATGTTTTGTACGACTTTATAACTCGATGCTTTTGCAGACTGATCAGAACCAGAACACCCTGCGGACAGGAAGCCATTAAAGAAAGAATTGCCAGTACATTTGAAATCATGACCTGTACATTTGAAATGAAATGATTGAAGCCTTGAACATTGTCTACGGTTACCTGGGCCCAGTTATTCAAAAGCCGATTGGCACAATCCGCGATTAAATACCAACCCAGGCTTTAATGTTGCCCATCGAAAAAAGACTTAACAATTTAATATAATCGTGAAGGAAAACCAAATTTTAAGTCAAAATTTAAGACTAAGAATCTTGTGGATACTTTTTTGACCGGAATGTAAAGTGCAATTTTTTTCCCAGTAATCCAGGATAGCTTAATCTTGCCTTGAACAACTGATCTCTGCTAGGTATTGTAACTTTAGTTTGTCTGTTGCGTGTCTACTTATCAGAATGCATTTGATTCTGATTGGTCATAGTATGATGACATTGCTGTTGGTTTTCCCAACACTCAATTGAAAACTGCCATAGCGAAAGCTAATTATGATCAATAGACGGGGCCAAACCAATTCATAATAATAATAATAATAATAATAATAATAATAATAATAATAATGACTTTATTTAATGAGGCTAACATATTTACTGGTGACTCCGTAGTTTTCAATATGATCCTCAATCCGTTCGAGTTGGAATTTTGAAATGTTGGTTTTTGAGGAGAGGGGAAGACCGGAGAGCCCGGAGAAAAACTTCCCCCTGGTATCTGAAACTTGATCTCTTTGGGCCAAATGACCTGCGCGAGAAATGAAAATACCACGCATACCTCTGATTTGCCGTGATGATGACTCCTGTCGACCAATCAAAACGCATCAATTCTATCCGAGACTCGGGTTTCAAGTAAACAATATGCCCGCCAAAAGTCTTCTTGTTGTTCTACTGAGACCTTTATTAGAATTCGATTTAAAACTAGAAAATAAGAGAAAACAATTAATGTACACACTCATTTCGCATTTCTAGAACGACCGCTGCCGAATTACGGAAGCATCCTCTCTTTTAGTTTAAACTAAACTCTACACTTATGAGTTCGTTCCTTCGAGAGAAATGGCATTCTGTTTTCCCTTGTATTACATTGCTTCGCCAGTTCTATTTCTCCTAAGCTATTATTTCTAGTCACAGTTGCCGGCGCGAGTATCTCATAGATACACTTTAAATCTCGCTATTTTTCCTGTGTCTCTTTAAATTTATGCAATTTACGTTTTGTGTTTTACTCATGATTTTAGTTAGCAGTCGCGCTTTTGTTAGCCACTTGGTATCAGTTTCGGTAGAACACCAAGCAACAACTAGTGCGAAGTTCTGCGCTTGAAGCAAAGATGATGAAAGGATTTATCACGTATTTTATGCAGTATATGACAATAGTTACTGTCACAGCGTATTGGAAACCCAAATTATTTTCTATGGAATCTCCGCCAAATTCCATTATAAGCATGGTAAAGATACGAGGGAGTGATAAAAGATAAAATGCAGCGACAAGTATAATAAGCATCTTCACCACTCGAGCTTTGCTTAGTGCAGCTTTCATTAAACGTTTATTGTCGTCGTTTGACTGGTCAGCAGAAGCCACGATCTCACGACTGACCGTCTTGACGATGTAGATATAAGCATAGGTTTGAGCGATCAGAGGTGTGAGTATAAACAAGACCACAAGATACACCTCAAACAGTTGTCGGGTCCAATCAGATGACCATTGAGCCTCACAAGTGTAAGTATGGCCTCTAAGGAGTACTCGTAAAACCAGAGCCATTGGCAGACCAACGGCAACATAGCAAACTAACCAAGTGATTACAATGGCCTGTTTGGTGCGTCGAATTGACAACCTCTGTTTGAAGGGTTGAACTATCGCACGATATCTTTCCATTGCGATGACTGTGTGGATGACTACCGAAACGCAAGCAATAACATCTTGGAATGCAGCCAGCGTGTGACAAAGGAACTTTCCAAGCGGCCAGCCATGAAACATGTTCACAAATTGCAACGGGATCACGATTACAGCAATCAGAAGATCAGCAATGGAGATGTTCATCAAGAGGTAATTAGTCACGGAGGCGCTCTGCTTTTGTCGCTGAGAAAGAGCGCAAATAACCGCTGAATTAGCAATGAAGCCAAGGGCCATTACAAGACTTAAAAGAACTACAATTATTGTTTGATGTTCATCGGTGCCATAGAACGCTGGCTGTTTAGTTGTCAAAGGATTGCTTGGATCAACTGGCGGCGATGAAAAATTCTTCATAATCAGTTCACCAGATTCAGTCCAGCAGAATGGTGAAATTACCTAAGGGCAAAAGGGATGGCAAGGGCGGTATCGTCTACCACTGTTAGCTTCAAGAGGACCTAAATGAAAACGATGAAATTTATAATTAAAAGCAACTCTTATACAAATTAAAATGCACACGTTGCATGTATGTTCGATATATAATAACATACATGCAAGAATTTCGGGATGCTTATTGGCTGCGAACGCGTCAACTGACTCCTGTAGACAGTGCAGAAAGTTGAAATTAAATAAATTGACAGGAAAGTTGCCAAAGCGGACAGGTTAGGAAAAAGTAAAAACGTCTTCATTCTTAGCTTGAAGAAAAAACATTATTTTGGACTGTAAGTTTCCACTAGTGCCAGTTTGTCAATCAAGGTTGCCATTTTTCAACCAACAAAGTTAATATAGGCAAGACTAGCAAGCCATGACACGAACTAAACACGCTAAAAGGAACTGAAAACAGAGTCAAATTGTTGCGTGTATATTATTAACAAGCACTGAAATGATTTATCTCGTGCAATTTGGGATGAATTAGAAAATTTTTCAAAAATTTATCCCAGGTTGCACTAGAAATCATGCGATTACCTATACAATTGGAAGTGAGTTTGCTTTACTTTTTGTTAGAATGAAGTACCACTTTTAAAAATATCTCCTTCTCCTTTATCGTTTTTCTCAACAATTTGATAAATCTTGAACTAAAGAAACGGTAAAGAGAAGCTCGTTGATTAAATTTTCGTGACCATGACCTCTATAAACAGATGCATCATATTTTTGCAGATATTTACAAAAAGTTGTTCTAAACGAATTTTCGCCCTCATTAATAGATAGAATTTTGTATTCTTTACATTATCTTATTGGCTTCGGACCTATAAAAACCAGATTTATTTCAATTTAAAGTAGACAATTATGCTAATTTCAGCGCTATTTAAAACAGGAAGCTTAACTTGAACCAGGAAAGCAAACTATGATATAGTTTGTATTTACTTTCAGGCTGTAACTTGATCTGATGATCACGATATTACTTGGAAGGTGGTAATACGCGCAACAAATCATCTCAACTTGCAATGCCACATCGTTGCGCGACAAGTTGCACGAAAATTGTTGTCCGTATGCCTTAAGGCGTAAGTATTGCAAGACGAGCAAACTACTTGTTGGTAAAAATAAAACTAAAAATTCAGATCGAACCTTTTGGCTTCTGCCCATCAAGACCAAGAGAGTATGAAGGTAAGAGAAGTAATCCCTCATATTGGCCCTATTCCCATCGTAATCCTTCTTAAGTTATTTTTAGATCTCCTGCGAGATCCGGTATAACCACGAGGGTTAACTGATAGCCAATCACATGTCTCCATTTCTACCAATGTTGACAGCTGAACGAATTCCCAAGCAATGATTCGCGTCGTTCGCGAAAATGGGGACGTATGATTGGCTAACAGTTAACCCTCGTGGGAATACCGGATCTCGAAAGGAGATCTAAAAATAACTTAAGAGGGATTACGATGGGAATAGGGCCAATAAGAGGGATTACCTCGCTTACCTTCATACTCTCTTGTCAAGACTTATAACGTAGACGAATAGATAATATATGAACAGATCATTTATTTGAATTATTTTATGTCGTGATGAGACTGAGCTGGCAGAGCCGGTATCTACTACTGATCTGGCACTTTGAAAATGGTTGACCGTATTCAATTGGTCCTCCTATTATATGGCTGCCTCCTTCAAATTCAACATAGCAGACTGATGGGTTTTTCTTAATTTTTGGTCAACAGGCCAACTTTCTTTAACTGAAGTCCAATTAAAAGGAATCTGGATACGAGCAATAACTGAATCAATTGCAAAGGAATGCAGCTCAGCATGAGTAAATTTATGGCGGTGAGAAAGCGATCATCAGTCCTTGTTTTAATAATGGCGGATTTTACGTAGTTTTGGAATAAAATTGGAGAAGCTATATAATAAATAAGTAACATGCCTGCAAGCTTGTCCAGTTTAAAAGAACTGGGCTACGGTCTTGTTCAAGTTTGGTGGTCAGACAAATTTTTTTCGCTCAATTATTTTCAAAGTGGAGGGCATGGGGGCCTATCACACACACAAGTTTGATGGATTCAAAGCGCACAGCTATTCTATCGCACTGTATTCTGCCGGAATCAACAGCTTTAAACTCACCGTTGATGTTAATTTTTAACTCGTTGCTCCCGCTTAACTTGCTTAGAAAGTGTCTGCCCCCTGAACCACAGACAACGGCTACAGTAATTCGACATGCTCCGAACAACGGTTGAATAAGCAAGAACGCTGATTTTACGGGCCAAACGAAAACCTTCAGAAGGTTAATTAAAAGGCAAACTAACTTTGTTGTAAAGTTCTGCTCACACTTTTCTTCACATGGGGTGACAAGAGTGCTTCACTTTGACTGCGGCTCCATGCCACAGTTGCAGACCAGTTTGGGAAAACAAAAGGTACCGTAATAGTTTTCCAGCAACGTGATGTTTCAATTTTTCTAATAGTAGGAGGCACTATCATTTAATTAATTTATTAACTGAGATGTTTTTCCTTTTCCCCCATTCACGTTTTCACGTAATTCGATTACAACCGATTTCCTTAAATTGAATTTATCACAACATTTGTTTGAAGAAGAGGGAAGGATGTTTCCGGACGGCAAAGAATCAATTTTCGTCAGTGTGAAAATGAAACTGTAAAATGTTAGAGAAAAGAGAAACTTGATGGCCTTGCCGGCAGGACGTTTGCATGCGAGGAAGACATGCTGTTTAACTTAGCTCTTTCAAAGCAAACAGTTTAGTTGATAACGAGAAAACTGCGGGAAAACCACTATTGAATTAAACTGAGAAGAAAAAATTGTACGCACAGATGGATTCTGTGATGTATTGTAGACTAAGAAGATTGGATTTTAGTGCATTTGTCTCAAAACTATGAGACGAAAACACGTTGGCTAAATAAACAAACTTTACGAATGTGCGTATATATTAAGCAATGGTTAGAAATTCGGTGGTTAAAAGGAAGATAATGCATGTGCGGAAAAACGGACGGTCAGGACGGTTTCTAAGTTTTCTAATTCTAATGTAAAACTGGTTTTGAATGCTTTGCAAACTTTTTCTATTATACCGTGAAACGTTTTCTATGAGAGAAATGAAAGAAAAAACTGAAAAAACAAATTCAACACACACACACACACACACACTATTAACTGCAGAGCGTCAAAATTCAGTAGGCGCTATTGTTTTGCAAGTTCATACGGTGAATAGACGGATTTGGAGTCATTTATAACAGGGTACCGCAAACATCAGACTGAAATTTGCTGCTAACCAAAACTGAAGTTTATTTCATTCCTGTTAGCCAAGCTACTCGAGTAAAGCATAAACAAGAAACAGATAAACTGGAGTGAATGAATTTTCACGGTTTTAGGACAAGCAGCAGCCGGCTATTTGATGTAAAAGTGGTTAGCTATTGATATAGAATGAACCTGATGTGGTAACAAATTTTATGTGGGCTATTTCCTCCATTTTTCAGTCATGCTCCATAGCGGTATGAGTCATTGGCAAAGTCGAGTTGTATTCAGTTTAGTCGAGGTTACGGACCATCAGACAAAATTTAGATTTATCATAGAAACATGGAAACTGGCACCGAATGCGAAATTTGATTCAGATTCACTGCTGAGGAGGACTATTTGGAGCCTGAAAGGAAATAGAATTAACATATATATTCGACCACAGAGTATGAGAGGTTGTATTGAAACCATGAATTTCTTAACAAATTCAGTAGAAATTTCTTCTTACCTCTGTTAGAGATTTCGATTTCTAGCTCGGGTTCAAAAGAGGCAGCTTCATCTCAGTAACTGGTCCCAGTCACTTCTGCTAATGTGTTATTATTTGCTAATGACCACAGTCCACGCACGGTCAGGCTGAGAGGTAACAAGCTTAGACCGCGCCCAACACTTCTGAACCGCGATAGTTATGGTAATTAAATTGTGTCAGCTGCGTGCGATGAGGAGACTTCGTCTCAAGCGCGGACAAACAGTCAAACAGCAGCCTGCCTTAGGAGATAATGTTTTCACAGTTCCACCTCAGAAAATTTCACACAGGCAAAGCACTTTGTAAGTTTTTAACTAAATCGACTTAACTGGCCTTTATGATTTCTCAAGCAGATGATCTGTGGTAGAAAATGCAACTGTCTCTTTTCCTCTTTCAACTGAATAAAGTGTGTCCCAAAACAAATTTCATTTTACATTGTTAAGCTGTTGTTGCAGGTTGTACAAATAGAAAGATAAATTAACTGATAAAATAACATTAAAATGCTAACAAAATGACAGTATTCTGTCACATGTTTTACTCGGCTTAATCAGTTTTCTACATCATGATGGAAAAACCTGGGTGTAAAATAAATTTCCCTTTCGTTTTTTTTCAAACGGAAAAACCTAAATGCAATAGATATTTCTGACGGTGTCTTTTTAAGTTCAAACTAGGGTAAGCTTGACAATTTACTCAGAATCTGACGCGAATTCGGAAAATGACAAACGTAGTGGCGAACAAGCAAGTCAAAACGTAGAGACTATAAATAAATAAAAGCTAACAAATGTGTCAGTCGTCAATGGCAATACCTTATACAAAAAAGCACTGTATGTCAGCTGGTTCAGTTCGCCTTTTCATTGTCTGTCGTGCTTTTTCCAGTGATTCTCATTTTAATCCTGTTCACAATTTGTGATTTCGAGCGAAGACTGAATAACGCCATTAGAAGCCGGGCTTTAAAGCAGAGTACCGGAAGGAAGCTATACTGTGAAATCGACTCGAGACAAACATTCAGTTCCACATGCCAAAAACACTGACAAAAATTCAAAATTTACGCCAGGTTTTCGTCAATATAAAAGTGTTCCTTGTTTCCTGATGCCTGGGCTGGTGCCGACCTGTTTAATACTCTCAATTTTACCGTACAGGCACAGTGACGAATGACAAAGCTGTCTGCGACCTTATGTATGGTCAAATCAGGGTACATCCTGAATACATTTCAGTAGCTCCAGCTATATTTTTTCAAGAAACTCAAATAAAACTCACTTCCTTTTAAAGCGATTATTTTCAAAGCATTAGTGCTCACCGATACTAGATTAGCACTTTGTGCTATGTTCAAGGATCGTAGTTACACCCAGCCATTAATAGGATGGTAGTTTCGTGAATAATCTTTGATAATTTTAAGAAATAAAACAAAACAATAAACTGAGTCCTTTTTTGACATGTTGAAGACTCCAACACTTTGTTAAATAAAGTCAACAAATGTTGGAATATAATGATCAAATGAATTCGGATGATTGTTCCCCCATTTCTTGATTTATCATGTTTCATGCACTCTTTGTTTTTGTAAACACCTTTTTTATAAGAACGTTGAGCCCGAGATTAACCACAATTTTTAAAGCCCCTATTAACAACATTCGTCAGGCTAAGAGTCGATTAAGGACCCGTTTTTATTTTTGCTTATTTGTATTTAAAATGGAAAGCATAAAATAAAGGTAAATTAATGTAATTATTAACCCAAATAA
>NC_090872.1:18110792-18125792 GCF_036669935.1 Montipora foliosa
ACAGTGGAAGCAGCGTCTGAATCAAGTGCAGAATAAGGCGAGTTGGTATAAAATGTGTGATTATTTCTTGTTTGTTGTGTTCCAATTTGGGTTTGATTGCCACCGGAGGAACCTACATACTTGTGAAGGAATTCGTGAGTGCCAGAATTTACAAAGCAAAACTGCACAATTTATGAAAGTGGTTTTCCATCATCGCCACAAATCGTCCCAATGTACTATTTAAAGCACGTCTTCAATCCATTAATACTTTGTTTTTTGCGATGAGTGCAGAGTTCAGGAAAAATTGTTGTATTTGTCGTACAGTTTGTCGCAACAATTGAACGTTGTATCAAGTATTTGCAACATGTTTCGCGCCAATCCGATGTTAGCAGTGATGCGAAAGAAACCATGACGTTGTATGATCAATCGACACCAAGAGTGGCGCGCGAAGACCGCTCTGAAAACAGCGAAACTAATGTCCTAACCAGTAGAGCATGTGCTACTGTAAGATGGCAGTCATTAGAGAAAATAGAAAGATTTTTCTCATACCGTTTGCGGTCATCCGGAAGAAAAAACGGGAGATAAAAAACATCATCAGGGTAAGCGATCGGTGGAAATTTTGGGCTTTATCTTCAGACACTTCGCAGACATCGTTTTATTGGGTCCGTCGTCTCACAAGCAGGGGACTACCTCCAAACAGTTTTGTACGACTTTAGAACTCGATTCTTTTGCAGACTGATCAGAACCAGAACACCCTGCGGACAGGAAGCCATTAAAGAAAGAATTGCCAGTACATTTGAAATCATGACCTGTACATTGAAATGAAATGATTGAAGCCTTGAACATTGTCTACGGTTACCTGGGCCCAGTTATTCAAAAAGGCCGATTGGCACAATCCGCGCATTAAATACCAACCCAGGCTTTAATGTTGCCCATCGAAAAAAGACTTAACAATTTAATATAATCGTGAAGGAAAACCAAATTTTAAGTCAAAATTTAAGACTAAGAATCTTGTGGATACTTTTTTGACCGGAATGTAAAGTGCAATTTTTTTTCCAGATAATCCAGGATAGCTTAATCTTGCCTTAAAAAACTGATCTCTGCTAGGTATTGTACTTTAGTTTGTCTGTTTCGTGTCTACTTATCAGAATGCATTTGATTCTGATTGGTCAATAGTATGATGACATTGCTGTTGGTTTTCCCAACACTCATTGAAAACTGCCATAGCGAAAGCTAATTATGATCAATAGACGGGGCCAAACCAATTCATAATAATAATATAATAATAATAATAATAATAATAATAATAATGACTTTATTTAATGAGGCTAACATATTTACTGGTGACTCCGTAGTTTTCAATATGATCCTCAATCCGTTCGAGTTGGAATTTTGAAATGTTGGTTTTTGAGGAGAGGGGAAGACCGGAGAGCCCGGAAAAAACTTCCCCCTGGTATCTGAAACTTGATCTCTTTGGGCCAAATGACCTGCGCGAGAATGAAAATACCACGCATACCTCTGATTTGCCGTGATGATGACTCCTGTCGACCAATCAAAACGCATCAATTCTATCCGAGACACGGGTTTAAAGTAAACAATATGCCCGCCAAAAGTCTTATTGTTGTTCTACTGATACCTTTATTATAATTAGATTTAAAACTAGAAAATAAGAGAAAACAATTAATGTACACACTCATTACGCATTACTAGAACGACCGCTGCCGAATTACGGAAGCATCCTCTCTTTTAGTTTAAACTAAACTCTACACTTATGAGTTCGTTCCTTCGAGAGAAATGGCATTCTGTTTTCCCTTGTATTACATTGCTTCGCCAGTTCTATTTCTCCTAAGCTATTATTTCTAGTCACAGTTGCCGGCGCGATTATCTCATAGATACACTTTAATCTCTCGCTATTTTTCCTGTGTCTCTTTAAATTTATGCAATTTACGTTTTGTGTTTTACTCATGATTTTAGTTAGCAGTCGCGCTTTTGTTAGCCACTTGGTATCAGTTTCGGTAGAACACCAAGCAACAACTAGTGCGAAGTTCTGCGCTTGAAGCAAAGATGATGAAAGGATTTATCACGTATTTTATGCAGTATATGACAATAGTTACTGTCACAGCGTATTGGAAACCCAAATTATTTTCTATGGAATCTCCGCCAAATTCCATTATAAGCATGGTAAAGATACGAGGGAGTGATAAAAGATAAAATGCAGCGACAAGTATAATAAGCATCTTCACCACTCGAGCTTTGCTTAGTGCAGCTTTCATTAAACGTTTATTGTCGTCGTTTGACTGGTCAGCAGAAGCCACGATCTCACGACTGACCGTCTTGACGATGTAGATATAAGCATAGGTTTGAGCGATCAGAGGTGTGAGTATAAACAAGACCACAAGATACACCTCAAACAGTTGTCGGGTCCAATCAGATGACCATTGAGCCTCACAAGTGTAAGTATGGCCTCTAAGGAGTACTCGTAAAACCAGAGCCATTGGCAGACCAACGGCAACATAGCAAACTAACCAAGTGATTACAATGGCCTGTTTGGTGCGTCGAATTGACAACCTCTGTTTGAAGGGTTGAACTATCGCACGATATCTTTCCATTGCGATGACTGTGTGGATGACTACCGAAACGCAAGCAATAACATCTTGGAATGCAGCCAGCGTGTGACAAAGGAACTTTCCAAGCGGCCAGCCATGAAACATGTTCACAAATTGCAACGGGATCACGATTACAGCAATCAGAAGATCAGCAATGGAGATGTTCATCAAGAGGTAATTAGTCACGGAGGCGCTCTGCTTTTGTCGCTGAGAAAGAGCGCAAATAACCGCTGAATTAGCAATGAAGCCAAGGGCCATTACAAGACTTAAAAGAACTACAATTTGTTTGATGTTCATCGGTGCCATAGAACGCTGGCTGTTTAGTTGTCAAAGGATTGCTTGGATCAACTGGCGGCGATGAAAAATTCTTCATAATCAGTTCACCAGATTCAGTCCAGCAGAATGGTGAAATTACCTAAGGGCAAAAGGATGGCAAGGGCGGTATCGTCTACCACTGTGAGCTTCAAGAGGACCTAAATGAAAACGATGAAATTTATAATTAAAAGCAACTCTGATACAAATTAAAATGCACACGTTGCAGGTATGTTCGATATATAATAACATACATGCAAGAATTTCGGGATGCTTATTGGCTGCGAACGCGTCAACTGACTCCTGTAGACAGTGCAGAAAGTTGAAATTAAATAAATTGACAGGAAAGTTGCCAAAGCGGACAGGTTAGGAAAAAGTAAAAACGTCTTCATTCTTAGCTTGAAGAAAAAACATATTTTGGACTGTAAGTTTCCACTAGTGCCAGTTTGTCAATCAAGGTTGCCATTTTTCAACCAACAAAGTTAATATAGGCAAGACTAGCAAGCCATGACACGAACTAAACACGCTAAAAGGAACTGAAAACAGAGTCAAATTGTTGCGTGTATATTATTAACAAGCACTGAAATGATTTATCTCGTGCAATTTGGGATGAATTAGAAAATTTTTCAAAAATTTATCCCAGGTTGCACTAGAAATCATGCGATTACCTATACAATTGGAAGTGAGTTTGCTTTACTTTTTGTTAGAATGAAGTACCACTTTTAAAAATATCTCCTTCTCCTTTATCGTTTTTCTCAACAATTTGATAAATCTTGAACTAAAGAAACGGTAAAGAGAAGCTCGTTGATTAAATTTTCGTGACCATGACCTCTATAAACAGATGCATCATATTTTTGCAGATATTTACAAAAAGTTGTTCTAAACGAATTTTCGCCCTCATTAATAGATAGAATTTTGTATTCTTTACATTATCTTATTGGCTTCGGACCTATAAAAACCAGATTTATTTCAATTTAAAGTAGACAATTATGCTAATTTCAGCGCTATTTAAAACAGGAAGCTTAACTTGAACCAGGAAAGCAAACTATGATATAGTTTGTATTTACTTTCAGGCTGTAACTTGATCTGATGATCACGATATTACTTGGAAGGTGGTAATACGCGCAACAAATCATCTCAACTTGCAATGCCACATCGTTGCGCGACAAGTTGCACGAAAATTGTTGTCCGTATGCCTTAAGGCGTAAGTATTGCAAGACGAGCAAACTACTTGTTGGTAAAAAATAAAAATAAAAATTCAGATCGAACCTTTTGGCTTCTGCCCATCAAGACCAAGAGAGTATGAAGGTAAGAGAAGTAATCCCTCATATTGGCCCTATTCCCATCGTAATCCTTCTTAAGTTATTTTTAGATCTCCTGCGAGATCCGGTATAACCACGAGGGTTAACTGATAGCCAATCACATGTCTCCATTTCTACCAATGTTGACAGCTGAACGAATTCCCAAGCAATGATTCGCGTCGTTCGCGAAAATGGGGACGTATGATTGGCTAACAGTTAACCCTCGTGGGAATACCGGATCTCGAAAGGAGATCTAAAAATAACTTAAGAGGGATTACGATGGGAATAGGGCCAATAAGAGGGATTACCTCGCTTACCTTCATACTCTCTTGTCAAGACTTATAACGTAGACGAATAGATAATATATGAACAGATCATTTATTTGAATTATTTTATGTCGTGATGAGACTGAGCTGGCAGAGCCGGTATCTACTACTGATCTGGCACTTTGAAAATGGTTGACCGTATTCAATTGGTCCTCCTATTATATGGCTGCCTCCTTCAAATTCAACATAGCAGACTGATGGGTTTTTCTTAATTTTTGGTCAACAGGCCAACTTTCTTTAACTGAAGTCCAATTAAAAGGAATCTGGATACGAGCAATAACTGAATCAATTGCAAAGGAATGCAGCTCAGCATGAGTAAATTTATGGCGGTGAGAAAGCGATCATCAGTCCTTGTTTTAATAATGGCGGATTTTACGTAGTTTTGGAATAAAATTGGAGAAGCTATATAATAAATAAGTAACATGCCTGCAAGCTTGTCCAGTTTTAAAAGAACTGGGCTACGGTCTTGTTCAAGTTTGGTGGTCAGACAAATTTTTTTCGCTCAATTATTTTCAAAGTGGAGGGCATGGGGGCCTATCACACACACAAGTTTGATGGATTCAAAGCGCACAGCTATTCTATCGCACTGTATTCTGCCGGAATCAACAGCTTTAAACTCACCGTTGATGTTAATTTTTAACTCGTTGCTCCCGCTTAACTTGCTTAGAAAGTGTCTGCCCCCTGAACCACAGACAACGGCTACAGTAATTCGACATGCTCCGAACAACGGTTGAATAAGCAAGAACGCTGATTTTACGGGCCAAACGAAAACCTTCAGAAGGTTAATTAAAAGGCAAACTAACTTTGTTGTAAAGTTCTGCTCACACTTTTCTTCACATGGGGTGACAAGAGTGCTTCACTTTGACTGCGGCTCCATGCCACAGTTGCAGACCAGTTTGGGAAAAACAAAAGGTACCGTAATAGTTTTCCAGCAACGTGATGTTTCAATTTTTCTAATAGTAGGAGGCACTATCATTTAATTAATTTATTAACTGAGATGTTTTTCCTTTTCCCCCATTCACGTTTTCACGTAATTCGATTACAACCGATTTCCTTAAATTGAATTTATCACAACATTTGTTTGAAGAAGAGGGAAGGATGTTTCCGGACGGCAAAGAATCAATTTTCGTCAGTGTGAAAATGAAACTGTAAAATGTTAGAGAAAAGAGAAACTTGATGGCCTTGCCGGCAGGACGTTTGCATGCGAGGAAGACATGCTGTTTAACTTAGCTCTTTCAAAGCAAACAGTTTAGTTGATAACGAGAAAACTGCGGGAAAACCACTATTGAATTAAACTGAGAAGAAAAAATTGTACGCACAGATGGATTCTGTGATGTATTGTAGACTAAGAAGATTGGATTTTAGTGCATTTGTCTCAAAACTATGAGACGAAAACACGTTGGCTAAATAAACAAACTTTACGAATGTGCGTATATATTAAGCAATGGTTAGAAATTCGGTGGTTAAAAGGAAGATAATGCATGTGCGGAAAAACGGACGGTCAGGACGGTTTCTAAGTTTTCTAATTCTAATGTAAAACTGGTTTTGAATGCTTTGCAAACTTTTTCTATTATACCGTGAAACGTTTTCTATGAGAGAAATGAAAGAAAAAACTGAAAAAACAAATTCAAACACACACACACACACACACACACTATTAACTGCAGAGCGTCAAAAATTCAGTAGGCGCTATTGTTTTGCAAGTTCATACGGTGAATAGACGGATTTGGAGTCATTTATAACAGGGTACCGCAAACATCAGACTGAAATTTGCTGCTAACCAAAACTGAAGTTTATTTCATTCCTGTTAGCCAAGCTACTCGAGTAAAGCATAAACAAGAAACAGATAAACTGGAGTGAATGAATTTTCACGGTTTTAGGACAAGCAGCAGCCGGCTATTTGATGTAAAAGTGGTTAGCTATTGATATAGAATGAACCTGATGTGGTAACAAATTTTATGTGGGCTATTTCCTCCATTTTTCAGTCATGCTCCATAGCGGTATGAGTCATTGGCAAAGTCGAGTTGTATTCAGTTTAGTCGAGGTTACGGACCATCAGACAAAATTTAGATTTATCATAGAAACATGGAAACTGGCACCGAATGCGAAATTTGATTCAGATTCACTGCTGAGGAGGACTATTTGGAGCCTGAAAGGAAATAGAAATTAACATATATATCGACCACAGAGTATGAGAGGTTGTATTGAAACCATGAATTTCTTAACAAATTCAGTAGAAATTTCTTCTTACCTCTGTTAGAGATTTCGATTTCTAGCTCGGGTTCAAAGAGGCAGCTTCATCTCAGTAAACTGGTCCCAGTCACTTCTGCTAATGTGTTATTATTTGCTAATGACCACAGTCCACGCACGGTCAGGCTGAGAGGTAACAAGCTTAGACCGCGCCCAACACTTCTGAACCGCGATAGTTATGGTAATTAAATTGTGTCAGCTGCGTGCGATGAGGAGACTTCGTCTCAAGCGCGGACAAACAGTCAAACAGCAGCCTGCCTTAGGAGATAATGTTTTCACAGTTCCACCTCAGAAAATTTCACACAGGCAAAGCACTTTGTAAGTTTTTAACTAAATCGACTTAACTGGCCTTTATGATTTCTCAAGCAGATGATCTGTGGTAGAAAATGCAACTGTCTCTTTTCCTCTTTCAACTGAATAAAGTGTGTCCCAAAACAAATTTCATTTTACATTGTTAAGCTGTTGTTGCAGGTTGTACAAATAGAAAGATAAATTAACTGATAAAATAACATTAAAATGCTAACAAAATGACAGTATTCTGTCACATGTTTTACTCGGCTTAATCAGTTTTCTACATCATGATGGAAAAACCTGGGTGTAAAATAAATTTCCCTTTCGTTTTTTTTCAAACGGAAAAAACCTAAATGCAATAGATATTTCTGACGGTGTCTTTTTAAGTTCAAACTAGGGTAAGCTTGACAATTTTACTCAGAATCTGACGCGAATTCGGAAAATGACAAACGTAGTGGCGAACAAGCAAGTCAAAACGTAGAGACTATAAATAAATAAAAGCTAACAAATGTGTCAGTCGTCAATGGCAATACCTTATACAAAAAAGCACTGTATGTCAGCTGGTTCAGTTCGCCTTTTCATTGTCTGTCGTGCTTTTTCCAGTGATTCTCATTTTAATCCTGTTCACAATTTGTGATTTCGAGCGAAGACTGAATAACGCCATTAGAAGCCGGGCTTTAAAGCAGAGTACCGGAAGGAAGCTATACTGTGAAATCGACTCGAGACAAACATTCAGTTCCACATGCCAAAAACACTGACAAAAATTCAAAATTTACGCCAGGTTTTCGTCAATATAAAAGTGTTCCTTGTTTCCTGATGCCTGGGCTGGTGCCGACCTGTTTAATACTCTCAATTTTACCGTACAGGCACAGTGACGAATGACAAAGCTGTCTGCGACCTTATGTATGGTCAAATCAGGGTACATCCTGAATACATTTCAGTAGCTCCAGCTATATTTTTTCAAGAAACTCAAATAAAACTCACTTCCTTTTAAAGCGATTATTTTCAAAGCATTAGTGCTCACCGATACTAGATTAGCACTTTGCTGCTATGTTCAAGGATCGTAGTTACACCCAGCCATTAATAGGATGGTAGTTTCGTGAATAATCTTTGATAATTTTAAGAAATAAAACAAAACAATAAACTGAGTCCTTTTTTGACATGTTGAAGACTCCAACACTTTGTTAAATAAAGTCAACAAATGTTGGAATATAATGATCAAATGAATTCGGATGATTGTTCCCATTTTTGATTTATCATGTTTCATGCACTCTTTTTTTTTGTAAACACCTTTTTTATAAGAACGTTGAGCCCGAGATTAACCACAATTTTAAGCCCCTATTAACAACATTCGTCAGGCTAAGAGTCGATTAAGACCGTTTTTATTTTGCTTATTTGTATTTAAAATGAAAGCATAAAATAAAGGTAAATTAATGTAAATTATTAACCCAAATAATTAAGGGCATATTTTGTATGACATAACAATGGACTTCTTATTGCATGATACACATCTCACTTTGTAATAATGGAGTTCTTATTTATAGGTTTCCTGGTCACGTCCGCATTGATTTATTGAAATACTATACCATGTACATGTAAATTTAAGAACATCTAAGAACGTTTTCAGCGTCACAACGCAAAAATATATAAGAACGCTCAGCCTCAGCTCCAAAATGTTACGATCTTATAAAAAAGAGTGTATTTTGTGTAACATAACAATGGTTTTCTTATGGCATGATACACATCTTAGTTTGTAACAATGGGCAGTTCTTATTTATATACTTGTTCCAAAATAACTTCAACACCATCAAAATCATAGGTGAAACAAAGTCTGATGTAAATTTAAGAACATCTTAAGAAAGTTTTCAGCCTCGAATCGCTAAAATATATAAGAACGTTCAGCATCAGCTCAAAATTAGACGTTCTTATAAAAAAGAGTGTAAAATTCGATCTGATGGAGGGCAAACCGCGGCTTTCAAACTTCCGCCTTACCGTGGTACATTGACTTTTACCAACTTGTGCGATACGATTAAAATTTATTTTCATACGCACCTATCCAGACGCAGCACCAGAATCACTCTTTAAAATTAATTGCAAGGCCCAAAATGAAGCCCAATTAAAATGGGAATGTCCTTCAAACGGGCACAAAACAAAGACAACGCAGTTTAATCCTGAACATTGATGAACGAAGGCACTGCTTCGTGGTACAATGTAAAAACTTCAGCCTTGTCATCGAAGAGACCTAGGGGTACGTGTCATCAGCTGGCGTGATGGTGATCCTTTAGGGACAGATGTTATCGATAATATCTGTAAGTGAGATCAGTTTTTTAACGTCCTTTGCTTTTAAATTACCACAAAAAACAACGTTTGTGGGTCATCCAGAAACTCATGGAACGTTCTTGTTGGTGCCAGTGGAGGCGTTTTTAAAGGTCACTAAAAGTCCTAAAAAGCGCCAAAGCTAAGGACGAAGCGAAGTAGCAAAAATAAAGAACTGACTTATTCACAAAAGAACTTTTAAAAAAGAGGGATTGAATACCTTGACAACCAGCCTGAAGCCCTGTCCTGACACAAATGCGTTTTCGTTTGAAAATGCATACATTTCGATGAGTTAGGGCCTTCTGTCCACACTAAAACGCCGAGTGTATACATCGAAACCAAATTGATTTAAAAACGCTGTCGAAAGTGGACAAAAATGAAAACGAATACATATCGTTTTAGTGTGGACATTAGAAAACGCATCTTTATGAAAACGATGACGTTATCAGCTCCTCGTGAGTTGTACTTCAGGCTCTTTTAAACATGGCTGATGAAAATGAAAATTTTCAGCGCTCCACTCGCGTCGCGTCTTCGTAATGTTGCGCGCGCGGGAGTATTTCGCGCGCCCCCACAATGCATCGCCGGAATTAGAGACCACTCGCAGTCTAAATGATACTAGCAAATATTTGGTATCTTGTTTGGTGCTTAACCTTGCTCCATTCAACGTTATCTTGCTTTTTCGTAGAAGAAGAAAGTGTTGTTGTTTTCAAGATCTTCCCATTTATAGTGCAGGAGCGAAGGCCGAGAAAATGTTTGGAACAAAACGAGCGACCAAAAGCGAAGCTGTTTACGGTTCTGACAATTTTCAAACTCGCACTAACGGGAAATACCGAAAATTTCGCAGCTGTATCTCTTCCGAGCATGCACATACCTACAACACAGCATGTCATTAATTAAGCGTTTTCGAGCGTTTTAGTTGAAAACGCTAAGAAAACGGTAGCGTGGACGCGGATTGATTGATGCGTTCTCGATGACACGGAACTGAACCGGATACTTTTGAAATTGGTTCCAGG
This sequence comes from Montipora foliosa, assembly GCF_036669935.1. NCBI lineage: Eukaryota > Metazoa > Cnidaria > Anthozoa > Scleractinia > Acroporidae > Montipora > Montipora foliosa. The sequence continues at coordinate 18,121,187 of NC_090872.1, forward strand.
AAGACATAACGCAGATCAAATGTCAATATAGTTGGCTGAACCACTTAGTATTTTTTCGCTCGTGTCATGTTTCTTAACAATTTGGAAGCAACCTTCCAGGTGTCAACCCGGCCAATCCCAAATAGGTACGCATCCAGTCATCAATGCAATTTCTTCGCTGTCATTGGAATTGCGAAGTTATCAATTTCCCACTGGAGCTTCGTTAGCCGAAATTAATTTGCGTGTCTTATATTGTCAAGTTACAAAAGTAGGGTCATACAGGGTCATATCTTTTGACTTCAAGCAAAGTGGTGCACGAGCTCGTTTTTTTGTGTATTGCAGTAAATATCAATGTAAATAAACTCGCAGGAGTAAGGGAAACTATCTTGATCTTCCTCCGGCTAAAATGTTGAAATGCGTGAACTCTACAAATGCTGTAAGTTAATTGCAGAGACAAGAACGCCTGGATTATCGTTGTTTTCACAGGCTTGAATGCAACTATGAAGAAATATTTAAATTATCCAAGTTTTGTTGCATTGTTTGGGCAATGATGTTCAGTGAATGAGAAAGTGCTGGTCATGAAATCACTGTACAAAGAAGTGATAACAGGGTTTGATAAAGAGGTTGCACATGGAGGGAGATCACGATGCGTACCTGCGGGGACACTTACCTTGATAGTAGAGGCAAAATGACCTTTCAGAGCCAAAATGACCTTTTCAGGCAATCCAAAGAAAATGCAGTGTTTCGTCGATCTGTACAAAGTTTGTCACCCTTTACTGTCAGCGCGAAAAACCAATATTACTGGGGTGTCGTTCATGTCATTGGACAGTGTTGCCGAACATTTCGCCTTGCACTCGCTGTCACTTTTGCATATTCGCATATATCCGGGTTAATTTTAGGTGTGGTTGCCACAGGGCTCATGAACAGGCGCGAATTAAAAAGAAAATGAAAGAGACACTTACATAAGCATGGAAGGCATATCGATTATTCGAAACATGCATTTCAACATTTGACCTCAGCCTTCGTTTTCTGGCTTAAAATCCCAGTCGTTCGATTAACATTAAAAACCCAAAATCACATGTTAGAAAGCAGAACAGGCCCATTAAACAAGTCACAGCCAAACCCAGCTCCAAATGCAACGAGTGCGCGATTTTTTTAAATTTTGGAATTAGAAGTTACCAAAAATATTTATTTGACTTCCCAAACACTTGTACTTTACCTCGCAGATCTCTTCTTGGCTATCAGAGGAATTTTCTTCACGCTGTTCGATTCCGGTGAAGCGAACGGTCGAATTTATTTTCTGCCCCCAATAGCTTGAAAAAAAAACAAACACTCATGCATTCGACAATCAGGGTAATTTTTGTTATCTGGTATTCAACAAATTTTTTCCCATACAGAGAAATTGATTCACGTTATGCTCCTGAGACATCTGACATATAAAGATCAATAGCCGCATGCTTCTGGCCGGAATACACATTATGTCTTGCAGCGTAAGCGTATTTTCCACTTGGTGGGCGTTCATGTCGATAAGTGCTTTATTGTGTTGTATGAACAGTGTATGAACGGGTTTCATTGATTTTATGTCCACTGTGTACTTGAAGGGCGCGTAAAGAGCGTCTTTAGGACTGAAATAACGTCAAAACTAATCAACTGAAAAATCTCATCATTCAAATCTATGTCAATATGAAGACTTGGAAGATCCTGGCCGACAGCAAGGCGGTCGCATAAATTGAACACAAGAAACAGTTGTCTTACAGCAACCGTACTAAACTTTTGACTGAAATCATGGGAACACTTTGGCATGATGACTCAGGTTCTCAGTGAAGAACCTTCTTACTGTGAATAAGTAAATTATTTCCGTGTTATTACGACAAAACATTATTTTTCTTCCCTTTTGAACTGATTTAAGTATGTTATGGATATATTCACTCTCGGATTCAGTAATTTAAAATTTAAAAGTGCATGCTATTAGAATGCTACATTTTGCCCGTCTCTCAAGAATTCAAAAAGAAAAGGTAAGGAATACAATTAAAAAATATAATGCTTACCAAATGATGTGACACTGGAGTTTTTTTTCCAGAGTCAATCCCAGCTATTGTATCAACTAGCAAACAAAACTTGAGGTACACAAATGTGTTTTGATATAGTGATAGGTGAGCAATATGAGCCGGAACTAGTTTTCATAAATGTTATCAGGATGTACAAATACACATTATAGACAACGATTGAACTAACAAAAAAAAAAAAAAAAAAAAAAAAAAGAAAAAGGGAAAAACGAAGTTAAAGGGTTTGTTGAAAGAAAACAGCGAGAAATATATTTCTAACGAAACGAAGCACATCATAGCAGCAAAGTAACGAAATACGAATTACCAATATACTGAGATGACAAACTATTGATTCCCACGGAATTCGCCCTGACCGGAATTCTGATTTAAATAAATCTTAATCCAATATTTCTCAACTGTTGCGAATGAATGATTAGCCTTTTATCTTTGAGTAAATATGGGTCAAATGAGACAGGAACAGTTCGACTTATCTTGACTAGTATATTTCGTGATGGAAATATTCCTTAGTAAATTTCGAATTAAGATTTAGATTCAGACTTGTATATATAGATATATTTGTATATATATGGTTCAGTCTTCGCTGAGAGAAAGTACCCGATGCGGTTTGCAGAGCATTGTAATAGACTAAGAAAATCAAATTTAAAGATAAAACGCCAGACGGCCGACGATCGCGTATTAATTAAAGCGCAAGATTCCATTTTACTTTCCCGCAAAATTTGCTTTAAAAGAGACACTTTTTTATCGTTGATGGGGACAAACCTGATACCAGATTCTTACTCTCAGTAAGCGCGAAACTCGGAGTTACGGACAACCAATGTTTTATCTTTGATTTTCTCTCTTAGTCTTCTTTCTTTCTCGCTAAAGTTTTGAAGAGAAGGTCAAACTTTCAGTACTGCGAAATCCAAAGGAAGATCTTAGGGTGAAGCCTAAAATCATTGGGGGGGGGGGGGGGGGAAGGGGAGGGGAGGGGTTTAGGAGCTCTGTCATGTGCGTGAAAGGCACTCTCCTCAGTGGCAGGTGGAAATTGATATGACAAGCGGTACTAAACAGTGTTGAGTCGCGGCAATGATTCTTCGCACTGTTTTCTCGGGGGTGCAGGGATGGCGAAGTGGTGATAGCACTCACGTCCCACCAATGTGGCCCGGGTTCGATTCCCAGACGCGGCGTCATATGTGGGTTGAGTTTGTTGGTTCTCTTCTCTGCACCGAGAGGTTTTCTCCTGGTACTCCGGTTTGCCCCCTCCTCATAAACCAACATTTGACTTGATTTGCGTAAATTGTTAATTTCAGTTTACAGTGTCCCCAATTAGCGCTCCAGCGCTAGAACGACTAGACAAATAAAAAGTTCCTTTCCTGTCCTTTTCTTTTACCGTTCAGAGAGTTCGCGTCCCCATTTCTATTTTTATTTCTCGAGAGTTTCAATAGACAAAGCGAAATAAACATGACAGACCGAGTGACCCACACTAGGGTATTTTATCTTTTCTCCTTCCCTTACCATTCCGGAAACGAAAGAACATTTCTTTTTTTGAAATTCTTGTTGACACAGTAGTAACTTCCCGTCACGCGTAAGCGGTCGCAGAGTTTGTTACATAAGCTCCAACTCACATGATTCTATCAACGCAATGTTCACTTCGTTCGCCGTTCTTCTTCGCAGCAAAGAAACCAGTTTGAGTTCACCTCGTTGGTTTGACATGGCATCAGAAGTCAAATAAACCGAACCGAACCACGTCGAAATTCTTCGTTTGTTTTTTTATCGTTAAGTGGTTTAATACACCGAACAACAATGGCTACGGGATTCAAAACCGCAGATAGCCTGCGAGCAGGCTCTCTCTCAGCGGTGGGAGAGAAGGGGTGCTTACCATTAAGCCAATCTCGTACCCAGAGTCCTCGGGCCTTTTGGCCAGCGGGTGAGCGCCCGGAGAGACTCTGGGATAATCGACTCCATTTTCCCAGAAAACTTGGGTTCCGGTCTTGTGACGTATGGTTGAGTTTAAACGGAAGCAGAAAAGAGAAAACCGTTAACAGTAGAAATGGCGGGTTGAAAGTGTTTGAGAAACAAGAATTTTAGCCTTACACACAAAGAAACTGGCATGGAGAAATGATCATTGGCTTGCTATAAGAACAAGTAAAGATGAAACCTCTGACGCTTTCGGTGAGTGTATTTTTGGTGTTTCAGCGTACATTCCACCGTACAGAATGCAATGAGAATGCCATCGTGCAAGCAACACGATCGACAATTTTTTTTTTGTGGAAACGACACAAATGTCCTCTTCTTCTACAAGTTGATGTTTCCGTAATTCTGAATGGCTTCGACAAGACCTTATTCCACGGATTTCTCCTCAAAGAGACTGATGTAATGTTTTCCCACGGTACTTTTGCAACAGCAACAGTAATCACTTTTTAGCAGTTTTAGCAGCGTGGGAAAATTCCCGTGCGGTATATGACATAATGCAAACCTCGTCGTTTAATTATTTTTGTGATTTATATATTTCTGAGGTAGAAAAAATCAATCAGCACTGAAACTTGTTTTAGATTTTGAATCTCCCTCCAAATTCTGGGGCT
>NC_090872.1:18130792-18145792 GCF_036669935.1 Montipora foliosa
TAACCCTTCCTTGTACTTATACATTAGTCAAGCCTTGGCACACTGGAGTCAAGAGTTTCTAAGCATCTGGCCCGGGGGCAGTACTTTAGGAATTTCTGGGTGGGGGATGTGCCTCTGGGACCCTGGAACCCTTAGCCTATACCAGGGCTGGTTCAGCTGAATTTTGCTACCATGTACCAGATCAGAGTAAACTCCCCAAATCCTCCCTATCCTAGAGTAGCTGTTTTTCAGAAACTACTCGCGTCACTAGTACAGTCCAGCCACAACAAAACCTATACCACAATCGTTTCTCTCTCAAAAAGGATTCAGTATTTATACTTGTTCAGTTCGTTCAGTCTTTTTCTGGTTTCCTTAGTCTAGATAAAATCTTCAACCAACTGGTCAGTTCCGTGAAAAATTATACATTATTCTAGACACAAGCGCTCTGATTTATGTACCCTATCCCATAGTGAAGTGCTTGAAAACCATACCTTTCACAGCGGCACATACATACCTACATACATACGTGTGTATGTATAGCTCATATATGGCAGTACCCCCACTCCCCCCTCCCGACGGGGGGGGGGGGGGAGGCTTATAGCCCAGTGATAACGAACATTTTCGACAATATCAGCGGTGACAACCCGAATTTTTCATCAAAGGTAACAAAGTGAACAAGCGCCAGGAAAGATGCAGTCAAAATGCCGCCAACAAGGACATTGGCACGGTAACAGAGAAGAAGTCATAAGGGTCACGTTTTTGTGCAACAACAACAACAACAACAACAACAACAACAAACACTGCAACGTGAAATTTCAGCTGAAGTGGTGTCAGCAATGGGCCATTAGGTCTTCTGCTTTGTTTCACACTCGATTTCTGTGACGGGTGGCGAGAATGACTTTTCGAGAATCCAATTTTTGAATTTCGCTGTGTATTTAGCTGGTACTTGAAAATCATACAGTTGATCATTTTTGCAAAATAACTTGACATAAGCAATTCGACTTTCTTGGGGATGTTCTCCCATTTCTGAAATTCTATACTTCAAAAATGTGTCGCCGCGGCCCCGGGTCGAGACTCTTTAAGACAATTTACTATTCACTTGTACAACCTTATTTTGATTATTGTGATGTTGTATTCTCGGTTTTCACATGACGTCACGACCGCCATGTTGGTGCCCAAAACAAAGAAAAGGCGGCCATGTTGGTGCCCCGATCAAATCCTCGGGGAATTTAACTCTATTATTATGCAAACGCTTCCTTTTGTTTTCGTTGAAAAACATAGCTATTGATCACGTGAGTGAAAACCAGCAATTGAGTGACTGCTCCAAAACACTTGCTGACAAATTACGAAAGTTACAAAATAGAGCAGCACGGATTATTACTAGGGCTCATTACTCTATTCGATCATCAGCAGTGGTAAATTCGTTAGAGTGGTCTAACTTATAGAAGAAACTTTAAATTTAATAGAAAAAAGGCACTTGTTAATTACGATGTTTAAAGTATTCAATAATAATTGTCCGACGTATCTTAGGTATTGTTTCACGATTTTTGTTCTATTGTTTTACGTCATGTGTGTTTTCTACACGAAGTAAAAGCCGGATCTCGCAAGCTTTAAACGTACGATATCTAGGACACATTTTTACATGATGGCTTGTTTCGTATTATTATATAGTAAATTATTATTGTTACTAATTACTTCTATTGTTTAAATTTCTTTGACATTAAATAATATTTAGCGCTAAGTTATACCTAATTCATTAGTCGTTTTAACATTTATATCTTGTAATTCTTCTAATTTTTAGCATTTATATTTTGTAATTCTTAAGGCCCGGCCAAACGATAAATGTTGAAAAATCCAACATTTTGGGTGAACCAACATTTTATCATTTGGCCACCGTGTTTGATGACCACTCAACATGTTGGATGATCTTGGAACATGTTTGATGCAGTATCAGACATTTAATCCAACATCGTGCAACATTTCTTTTGTTCTCATGTTGGATGCGTGAAATTTTGTTCGTTTGGCCAGATGCACGCACGCGCATTGTGACTGCAAATTCAGTCGTTACCATAGACACCGTTTGCTTGCGTCACTAGCGTAGTTTGAAAATGTCAGCGAGCGAGGAAGTAGCGCAGAATGTCGATCAAACTTCTAGCAAAAAAACACCAAAACAAAAAGCAAGACGTTGGAGCGACGAGAAAACTGACCGCTTGATCGACCTATTGGAAGGAAATAGATGCTTATGGGATGTTTTTTTTTGTGCCGACTACCACCTGAAAGACAAGAGAGAAAGAGCATATTCTTCGATCGAAGAGGAACTCGATATATCCGCGGCGTGTCTTCGGCTGCTAGTTCTCGAACAATATTGGTAAAATAACCACTCTCTTGTCGTCTTCGAATCCATTCTCTTGTTTTACCTCGTTTACTTGCTCTATGCTCGGTTTCTTTAAGCATTAATAACACTGATAAACATCCGTGGATGTTATGTGGTGTACGCTGGGAGACATCCTTACCCACAACCCAATGCCTCTCAACAGTTTGATCAAACATGTTGAATGGATGTTTGGTATAGTTTGGCCACCCCCTAATTTTCAACATGTTGGACTGTCCAACATCAACCAACATATTGGATCGTCCAACCTTTATCGTTTGGCCGGGCCTTTACAGGGCATGTCTGAAAACCAGCTTGCTGAGCCATTTAATTTACCGTGTTTTAAATAAAGTTGATTGATTGATTGATTGAGTGCCGAAGTCCCCACAACCCCGCGTCCTCGAGTCCCCATGTCCCAACGTCCCCGAGTCCCCACGTCCCCTTTCCCCGCGTTCCCGTCCCACTTTTCGACACAGCCTAATAGGAAACGTAAACAAACACAGTAGCAACAAGAAACCGATGAAATCGAAAATGTATCGAACATCCCTTGAGACAACAAAAAAAGCAAGATGACACACGCTAACACCAGCCCGGTGTGGCCAACACATCATGCATGCGCACAACCATTTCACCCAGTCAATTAACAGCCATGGATAGCTGTTTCGGCCTTTTGGGCCTCATCAGCATGGCGTAGCTAACATACCAGGCGGGTGTGTTTAGCACCCCTTTAAGTGGCAGCTTCACATGCCAAACATGTGGTAGCTACGCCATGCTGATGAGGCCCAAAAGGCCGAAACAGCTGTCCATGGCTGCTAATTGACCGGGTGAAATGGTGTGCGCATGCGTGATGTGTTGGCCACACCGGGTTGGTGTTAGCGTGTGTCATCTTGCTTTTATTGCTATCCCTTGAGACCCCGAGGTAGGTGCCCAGCATATGGATCTAATGCACTGATCAAATCGAACCTTCAACAGCCCCGGCCATTTCACGATTTTCTGTGCTCGGGGTTGGGGAATTTGATAGGTAAGGTCTTCGCGGGGGTGGGGGATTTCCCCTTTGCCCGGGTGGGGTGGACCAGAAGTGGCAGTTTTCAAATGATTTTTTTTTGGGGCGCCGAAGTCGCTAACAGCTATAAACACGTGTTTGGACGAGATGGAAGAGTTTAAAGGAAGAGATATAGCATTCGTGAGCAACTGGCCTACAAGAAAAACTTCTTCAAACGTTGCGTAGGGGTGGGGGGGGGGGGGGGAGAAGGGATTTTGAATTGGACGGAAGTTTGCAGTTCTAACCCCCAAGGAATAACAGCGACAAGAGGCCGACAGAGAGAAATCGAGCAAATTCCAGACCACGCCACCTCTCAAAAAGCAGAAACCGACGAACAAGAATATCTGTAAGTAGAAATCGCAGAGACGGAGACAAAATAGAAGTTAGCGATCAATTTGATACGATCACCTTTGAATCCATCACAGTTGATGCTATTGCACCCAGAAACCCATCTGAAGACAAAGTATTCGTGACTGTGGGCATCGATTTGCACAAGCTTAGCAACCGCCCCGCAACAATTAGACACGGCAGCTCAAGGTGACATACGGCCCTTGCCACTGTACCGCCGAATGTACCCAGAATATCTCACACACGGATGGTTTTCCCAAACCCGAAGCTGTTCAACAGTCACCTACAATGCTCACAACTTATGGTGGGGTTAAGATAAAACATGGTAAAATCATGGTAAATGTGCAATAACGTGCGAATTCAACGGATCGAAAGAAGATTAGAGGCAATCTTCTTCATCACAGAGGCAGAAGCAGAAGGACCAGCTATCATTGGACTTCCAACATCTTTAGATATTGGTTGAGCATCGGGCTGTTATGTGGGAGGTCGCGGGTTCAAACCTCGACCGGATCAACACTCAGGATCTTAAAATAACTGAGGACAAAGTGCTGCCTTTGTAATGACATCTGCGAATGGTTAGACTTTCAAGTCTTCTCGGATAAGGACTATAAACCGTAGGCCCCGTTTCACAAATGTCTTCTATGCTCATAAGTTCCCTGTGGGACGTTAAAGAACCCACACACTATTCGATAAGAGTAGGGGATGAAGTCCCCAGTCTGGTGGCTGTCCTGTTTACTCCAGCAGAATTGGCCGGCTTGGCAGTGATGTCTCTAAAAAGGCTTGTGGTGTATGAGGCCACCTAAGAAGAAACAGCCATAAGTAAAAAAGGGACTTTGCCGAGTACTGGAACATGTAGATATAGATGTAGATTTAGATGTGGGGCTTAACCTCGTCACATTGAACTGCTCTTTATAAAAGAGTCTAGCACAAAACACTGACCACGCCAACGCGAAAACCGTACAAATAAAGGACAAAGATGACTGGGTGAAACAATAACCGGATTGCTTTGATGGGATCGGAAAATTCCAAGGACAATACCACATCACTGTGGATTCATCAGTACCTCAGTCGTCCATGTTCAGCGACTCGTTTCACTGAGCCTGCGTGAGGGCATAAAAGGCGAGCTGGATGACATGGGAGTCTAAAGAGATCATCTGTCAAACTCAAAGAAGGCGAACCAACTGCCTGGGTGAACAGTCTGGTATAAATCAGGAAATCCAGTGATCAATTAAGAATATGTCTTGACACCAAGAACCTAAATAAAGCAATTCGCAGAGAACACCCTGTCATCCCTGCCTTAGAGGAAATTTTATCAAAGCTGGCCGGTGCCAAATTCTTTTCCGTCGTGGATGCTAAATGTTGTTATTGGAACGTTAATCTCGTTCTAGAATTAACGTACCTAACCACATTCAAAACGCTATTTGCACATTACAGATTTCTGCGAATGCCCTTTGGTTTAAAGATATCCCTAGATGTTTTTCAAGCCAAGATCGATCAGACCGTGGAGGGGTGTAACGGCACAGTAGGCATCGCCGAGACATCGTAGGCTCTGGGAAGTCCGAAGAAGAACATATATGCACGAGATGATGGACAGATGTACATCCACGGGGCTAAAGCTTCACCCAGACAAATGCATGATTAAGCAGAAGAAGATAAAGTTCTACGGTGTCATTTGTAGTGCAGACGGGATTCAGCAAGACCCGGAAAAAGTCTCAGCTTGGAAGAAGGTGACACCCCCTACCAGTAAACAAGACCTTCAAGAATTCATGGGACTAGCAACCTACATGGGTCCTTTTAACTCCCAGCCTCAGCCCGCTGACTTCTCCCTTATGAGAACTTGTCAAAGACAGGAGTGTCTTTGACTAGAGTCCAGCACATCAAGAAGCACTTGACAAAGTCACAAACACTGGGGTACTACGATCCATCAAAAGAAATCATCCTTCAAGCTGATTCCTCCACTACAGGCCTTGGGGCTACCCTGCTACAAAAACCGATCGCCTTTGCTATCAAAACACTAACACAGACACCGAATCACGATGTGCCAACATACATGTAGAAAGAGAACCCGATGACGTGGTGTATGGATGCGGGCGTTTCAATACCTAGCTCTTTGGCCGAAGTTTTGTAGCAGAAGCAGACCGCAAGCCGCTGGAGTCTATACAGATGAAAAACCTATAGTCTCTTCACACTCAAGGGGACAAAGGATGCTGCTCCGACTACACCATATGATGTCACCATTAGATACCGACCAGGCAAACAAATGAATGTGGCCCTTTCAAGACTCTCCTCGGATGAAGCTATGCCCATACCAAATCTGAATGTTCAAATATATTATGTATGCCCACAGTTCTGAAATGGATACTTGCAGAAAATACAAGAACAGACACCTAAAGACCGGAGCTAGCTGCTCTCAAAGAGGTTTCACCTAGACCGTGGCACACTGTAGGAACTGACTTATTTTACCTTGACAACGATGAATACCTTTTAATTGCCAATTACTGTACCAAGTACCCGTTTGTCAAGAAAATTCCAAGGGGACAGAGCACCAGAAAATGTGTTGTGGACATAACAAAGCAGATTTTAAGTTAGCACGGTATTCCACAAATCGTGAGATCAGATAATGGACCTCACTTCCAGGGTCACTATCGTCGATGTTCAGCAGAATATACATTCAAACACGTGTTAAGTTCACCCAGCTATCCAAAGAGCAATGGATTCATCGAGACCCAAGTGAAGATTGTTAAGAAAGTCTTAAAGAAGGCAGACATCCAACTTGGACTCAAACATAGCACTTCCGTTGCCTAACGTCGACTCCAACTGACTAAAGCTACCATCCCCTGTAGAGCTGCTCTTAGGGCTACAGATACAGGACAACCTACTTAGAAGAATCCAAAATAATCACACCAGAGATAAAATCATTCACAGGCTCCAAGAAACGCAAGCATCAGTCAGAAATTATGATGGCCAAGACTATACCTTGCCAGCCCAACCATGGAGACAGCCCACTCTTAGAATCTGAACAAGCATCCTTAACCCCGAGTACCACCCAACCAACAAACCTAAACCAGGAACCAGAAGGCCTATCAACGGGTGCCCGTACTATTAGAGACCATTATGTGACACGAAGTGGGAGAGAAGTAAAGCCACCTTCCAAAATGAACATCTAACTTTAACTGAGTTGAGGCTTTCGACTTCTACCGAGTGTGTCACACGAGCACTTTATATTATGAATTCATTTCCTACCTTGTTCCATTTATTATGACCAATTTTCAACTCAGTTGTACAATGTCCTTGTTATTTAATATCCAGCCACTATCATTTTTTCGAAAAAGAAGGATGTAGTAGTCACTTCCGGTCACGCGTAAGCCGTTCCACAGTTTGTTACATAAGCTCTAACTCATATGATTCTGTCATCGTAATGTTTACGTCGTTCGCTGTTGAGTTCACCTCGTTGGTTTGACAGACACCTAAAAATTTCAGGTGGCTTCGACGGGATTCGATGGTTCAGGTTTAACTTCTCGACCTTCATTTTAAAATCTTGGATCTTAATTAATAGCGTGCTTTTTCAAATTAAATTGACGAGAAAATTTTAAGTATAGGGTTAACGTCATGTAACTGAAATGAAAGAGGAAATGTCCTTCTCGTCAATCCCAAATGACGCCCACCCTGTCACTAGGCTTTTGTAAATTATGCTGGCATTTTTTTCGAGCATTTTAGTGAGGCAAAAGCATTAAGCATTATTCGAGCGTTTTAGTGGCATTTTTACCCCCCCCCCCCCCAAAAAAAAAAGTTTTTCAGATAAAATGAAAGTAGAAATAGTTTTTAACGACAAAATCGACAAGAACAATCCTTAGAAGAATACATCGAAACATCACTTATGTTAGAATACCAAATGCAATAGCGATAGCTTTTAATTAAATATCAAATACCATATATTCTTACTTTATTATACTACATTTGTGTTGCACATGTACGTTTTTGTGAAGCCGACAGCGCTGAAGCCGAGCCTTTATTTGCGTTGAAATGTTGAAATTAAAATCTTCAAATTCCAAAAACAACCTTATCAGCCTATACATAATGAGCATTAACTGAGCATTTTAGTGACTTTTTTGGGGGGAGACCAAGCATTTTAGTGGGGAAGAATGAGCATTAAAATGGAGCAGTTTAGTGGCAAAGTAAAAGCATAATGTACAAAAGCCTACCTGTGTATGCCAATGTAACCAGTATCACGTGACTATATCGCGGCTACCGCCGGAATAATGTTTGCGTACGCAGGCTACTCCAGCTGGTCCTTGCTTACAAAGTTATAAATGACGAGTTTAATTTTTATCAAATGGACTATTGTTTTGGCAAAGCAGACCTTCCAACATCTAAAGCCCCCAAATTTTGAGATTTCAAAAATTTACCTTAAAAAATGTTGAAATTTGGGTCCCAAATAGAGACATTTGAAAATGGTTTCAAACAAAGGAATCTCAACGCTAACAATGCCTAGCAGTGTTCAAACTGCCATAATTGGTGTCTTTTTAACACTAAGTCACAAAAATTGTATGTCTTCAGAGGATCGCTTCCTGGTTTGGAGGAGGCAATTCAAATTCCGAGGCAACGGCCACGATCACGAGGCGCGAAGCGCCGAGACGAAAAAAGGAATTCAGTTTTGGTTTTCCTGTGGAGCCAGGCCTAGGTTTCCCTGCTAGCAGAGGTTGCTTTTCTTTTGCGTTTGCTGGACTGACGAGTACGGGAAACGAGATTTCTGCCATTGGTCGAAACTCATTGTATTGAGCATGCACAGTGGTTACTTAGCGACCGAATCCTCACGTGATACTTCACGTTGTGTAGGCTCACTTAACAACAGCGGAATCGGAAATAAATGAGCTTACACAACGTGAAGTATCACGTGAGGATTCGGTCGCTAAGTAACCACTGCGCATACTCAACACAATGAGTTTCAACCCATGACAGAGGTGTCTTTTCCCGTACTCGAACGCGCGTCAGCCCAGCGAATGCAAAAGAAAAGAGACCTCTGCTAGCAGGGAAAGTCGTTCCTCCAAACAAGGTAACCTTCCCAGGTTACTTCGCGCTCTGATTGGATATCAGATCGAGGTTTTTTTTGGCTCGGCCCAGATTCCCAAAGACAAGAAACTTGGCAAATACGTCGGCAAATACTGCATTTTATACATTTATTTTTATTTTTAGGCCTTATCTGATTGAGATTGTATTTGTTGTGAAAAACCGTGAAATTTTGAAGTTAATTCGTGAGTTTTGAAGCAAGCAACCGTGGACAATTTTCCTGTCGGTGTACGTTGGATCAGTGGCTTGATCTGATCGGCGTTATTTCAAGTTGAGAAACTAAATATTTTAAGCAAGAGCCGATACAACGTAGATTTGATTTTAGTGGTGTACTATATTTCGGCTGCCCAAACCAGCCTTCTTCAGGTACAATGAGAGTTTACATTGAATTGCTTCTATGTACATATATATATGTAGTAAATAGATGCTGACGTAATACTGGGAAAAATGTGATAAAACATGGCAGTTACAACGAATTTGAATTAAAATACTAAGAGTCACGGAAAAATAACGGAAATCGCTAAAATAATAAACTGAAATCTAATACGTTTCTTCGCGGATATTAAGACCGTTGGGATCAATTGTCCTTCCTTTTAAAATTAAAAAAGCTTCCCTGGCCTTACGGATCAAGTCTCTGTTAGGAAATATTTTTTCGATAGGAATTAATTGCATGTCCTTGGAGATGTTGTGGGGAGAGGAGAGGAAATGTTCTGCGACTGTAGTAGGTTTGGATTTGGTGTTAGCGTTATCTAAAGTGCGGCGGTCTTCATTAAAATTGTCTTTTAAACGCGTAGTTACTAACAAGGAATGACCTAAAATGACCTAAAATGATCTAAAATGACCTAAAATGATCTTAAATGAATATAAAATGACCTGAAACGATCAAAATAAAATAAATTAAAATAAATCTGAAGTAATCTAAAATGATCTAAATGAAGAATTACAGAACTGACTGCTTACCAAAGAAAAGGCTGATACCAGGAAGCTGCTGTGAACTGCCGGAAAGTGCCGATGGTTGCCATTATATTACTAAGGAAATTCCGGATAATTACTGTATCATTTGATTGATGCGAAGTGTGTAGTTTTTCCCTAATCTCGTACCCAGAGTCCTCATGCTTTTTGGTCAGTGGGTGGACGCAAGGGGAGACGCTGGAGAATTCAATTTCGATTGACAGGAACAGTTTGCACTGTTTTACGGGAGAAATTCTGCGGTAATAAGATTCCCTACCCCAGAGACTCTCTCCTGTGCCCAACAGCTTGGCCAGAGAGCCTGAGCGTGGGGCTCGGGGTACGTGATTTGCTTTTTACCTGCACCAACTTGGTTTTGATTTTAGAACTGTCTTCTTTATTTATCTTTTATAAAATCACAATTTCTCTTCTTTATCCATTGCATGGTTTTGAATTTTATTTATTGCGTGACAATGCAAGGTCATTTTAGGTCATTCCTTGTTTTAGTAACTACGTGCTCGTTAGTCTTTTTAAAATTAAAAATTAAAATTAAAAAATTAAAAATTAAAAATCAAAAAATTTTGGGCTCATTTTAAGTCATTTTGGGTTCATTTTAGATCATTTTAGGTCATTTTAGATCATTTTAGGTCATTCCTTGTTTTAGTAACTACGCTTTTAAACGTCGTTTAGTTTCTCCTATGTACTGTAGATAGCATCTGTTGCATTGAATCATGTAGATAAGATTTTTAGTTTCGCAAGTTATGTGGAAATTAATGGAGCGCGTTGCGCCAGTAGAGAAGAATTTGTAGTTGGTTAGTCCATGGAAAATGTAAGGACAGGTAGCGCACTTTTTGCCACAGCGAAAAGAACCGGAAGGAAGTGTGGCTCGGAATTAGAATGAGTTACATTGGGGGACAGTTTAGCTGTAACCAGCGAAACTGTCCCCCAATGTAACTCATTCTAATTCCGAGCCACACTTCCTTTAAGTTCTTTTCGCTGTGGCAAAAATTGCGCTACCTGTCCTTAATATTTCCATGGACTAACCAACTACAAGATTAGATTTCAGTTTATTATTTTAGCGATTTCCGTTATTTTTCCGTGACTCTTAGTATTTTAATTCAAATCGTTGTAACTGCCATGTTTTATCAAATTTTTCCCAGTATTACGTCAGCATCCATTTACTATATATACATATATATGTACATAAAAGCAATTCAATGTAAACTCTCATTGTACCTGAAGAAGGCTGGTTTGGGCAGCCGAAATATAGTACACCACTAAAATCAAATCTACGTTGTATCGGCTCTTGCTTAAAATATTTAATTCGTGAGACCGTGTGATTGAGTCCTGAAATCGTGAGTCTCACGACCAAATCGTGAGAGTTTGAAGGTCTGGCAAAAGTCTTTTTTATACGCTTATGTTACGTTAATAGAAACTTACTTGTCTTTTTTTTTATATTTAACTATGTCAGTGGAAAATTCCCTACTCATTTCTCGGAAAAAGCTCCGAAATATCATAAAAACCTGATATCATATTCTGCACCAGTCTCTTACATAAGCCGCTCGGATTTCATTATGGCGGTTCAGTAAATATTCCCCGGTGCTCAGCAAATTTCATCATTAGTGACTTTTATCCACAGCCGGAGCAACTTTTAAAGTGTGAAAAGCGTTTCGGTGTTTGAAAGATCACCTAAACAATGTCATCCGCCAACAAGCCTCTATTTAAAGTTCCTCCGCCGTTGCGATCGAAAACTTCTCTTATAACAAATGACTTTGATCTATCGCAGAGGGTCTTAGGTGTTGGAATAAATGGAAAGGTTCTGGAGTGTTTTGAAAAGAAAACAGGCAAGAGATTTGCCTTAAAGGTAAGCCCAGTCCTAAACGTTTTCTTAAAAGAACGTTCATATCTATTAGAGGTTTCGTAGTTTTGGTCCCAGCGTGGTTGGATCAAAGACAAATTAATCTTAATTTTTTGCTGATGCAAGAGCGGATTATTGTCGTGGAATTATATTATATGATGAGTCCGTCCAAGAAGTTATAGAAATATATTTCCGTCGTGATCACTGTTTGTATTTTAGGAAATTCTGCTTCTAAGTGAAAAAATTCCGATCGCGCTCCCTAAAACGAGGTTTTCCGAAGCAGTGCTTCGCGTACGCTTGAAAAAATTAAGACAAATGGGAAACATTGAATAGTTTTTTCGTGTGATGGTGAACAATTTGCGAGCCGTGCGTTGGTTGATTTCGGAAGTGCTAAGTTTTCGTAATCACATAATATTGGCATTCTGGATGTAAATGTAGGTATGAATAATATTGCATCATTTGGTGAAACGTTGCTAGTGTTTGCGATTTTAGTAAACTTTGCAAAAGCCACGATGACAGGCGGAAACTTTGCATACATACATGCTTTAGTTAAACACGATAGGGTTTAAAGCTCAAAGCTCAAAACTGGTGAAGATACTTTCAAGTTTCCTGTACTGATAATGAATCATTAGCAAAGAACGAAAGGCGTTTGCCATACTTATCATAAATTTATTTTAAGATAGTATTCAAAATAAAAGCAGAGGTCTTGCTAATTTTGTGCCACTAGAAATTTCGTCATTTCCTCATTTCTATACACAATAGCCTTCCCTTTTGGCATGACCCCAGGCTGTTTGATTGCATTCTTGTGTATCAATTGAAATCTCCCTGTGGCTTGAGAATAATGAAACAAAGGAAGCAACCATGATTGACCTTAAAGCAGCAAGGTCAAATTGGATTATCGAGTATTGGTGATTTACAATCATTTCACTGGCTTAAATAAAAAAAATATGACAAATAAAATATGTCTAGATCTAGAGAGTCAAAAAGCCATGGGTTGGTCTTGCAAATTCTAGGAATTAGTTTTCTCAATAACATTAAAAGTTATGGCAATTCTGATGACCAACTTTAACTTTACACTGACACAATCATTAAATGACTTGCTCTTAATACAGCTCATTGACTGAAACATTTTGAAAGCACAAGGCATGGACAATATAAGAGCGCTTATGCTGCACTAGGCAGCCCCAGCAACTGATCAGTGGCAGTATACATGCCGTGTCAAAAATTGTTTATCCCCGCATTTCAGTCAGGTACTAGTCTATCTGTGGATTGATTTGAATATATATTTGGTCACACTACCACAGTTTTCTTAAAAAAACTGAAAAGAACCAGTGACAAATTATCATCCAATTTTTCTGGCAAGTGTAGTGGAAAAGTCTTTCATTAGAATAGTATAGAGTCAAACTTTTTCAATTACAATATTTATTTACATGTAACTCATTGACTCCTGGGAGTGAG
Source organism: Montipora foliosa (assembly GCF_036669935.1). Classification (NCBI taxonomy): domain Eukaryota; kingdom Metazoa; phylum Cnidaria; class Anthozoa; order Scleractinia; family Acroporidae; genus Montipora; species Montipora foliosa. The sequence continues at coordinate 18,143,864 of NC_090872.1, forward strand.
AAAGAACAGATTTTATTTTGTCTAACACCAGATGATTTTAATTGTCAACTGGGTGCATCGTGGGGCACCCGAGTAGTAAATTGGTTAATTAATGTATTTTTGTCCGTTACTCTGTAAACATCCCAGCTTTTTTTTACGAATCCTAGTTGTATGTAGATCCTGTGCTGTACAGGTAATTGACCAAATGTAAAAATGGCTGCCAACAAATTATTCTTTTGTCTTTGTGTTAATTAGCCTAACTAGCCTCGTTCACACCCGTAAAGTTGAAAGAATTTGGGCTGTAAAACGAGGCTAGTTAGGCTACTTAACACAAAAGAATAATTTGTTGGCGGCCATTTTTGCATACGGTCAATAATACTATTATTTTTGTTCCCAAAAAATAAATGTGTGGATAGTATTGGACACCAGATCGACATTTGCTCCTTTTTGATTGCTCCAAAGTTTAACAATTCACATAAATTATTGGTAGTAAACACATAAAGTGAAGGTAAAATATAATAATTTATACTGAATATATTCTTGTCTATTAAGGTTTTGCAAGATAATGCTAAAGCATGGCGAGAGGTAGAGCTTCACTGGAAGGCATCTGGCTGTCCATTTATTGTTAGCATCAAAGATGTTTACCAGAACAAATATGCAAAGAGTGATTGCATTCTGGTCATCATGGAATGGTAAGTTGATAATGGTGCAAAGAACTGATTGATATATATCAGAAACCCATAAGGGTTGAAATGTGTAACGGCCCCTTGTGTGCTGGGAAACAAGTTTCTGAATATTCAATTTGCTAAGTACCATATTTGGAACAACAAGAGCGAGGGGTTTCTAAATATGGTACTTAGCACTGAAACATTCAACCAATCAGTTTGCACTGAATATTTGGAAGCTGTGAACGCACATTACACGTTTCAACCCTTATGGGTTTCTGTATATATACAATGGAGATTTCATGTATTCACCAAGACTCCAGAATTGATTATGTTGAAAGTGGTATAAACAAGGGGACATGCATGTACTGTATCAACTTGATAAAGTAAGATTGTCTGGGTGAGAGGAGTCCTGAGAAGGAATGTTGTTGGTGACATTAAAGATAACTGAAAAACAAAGCAATGTTTTGTTCAGTACACAATGTTCTTGTATGTGAATATTTTCCTGTTTTTTAGCATGACAGGAGGGGAACTGTTTGAAAGAATACAACAAAGAGGAGACTCTCCATTTACTGAAAGAGGTACAGTACATGTTCAACATTAACAAGGAATTAAATACAGAGTGTATGGTACAGTACAAATTAACGAAAAAAAAAATCCAATATGCATGCTGGTTGGTTCCTCTTTACTTTCTTAGGGTGCGTTCAATTGACCGTATTCCGGAATAGGAATACATGGAATATAAGTTAGAAATCCTTCATTTGTTATGGGGATTCACATCACGAATTACAAATATCTGCTAAAATGCTATTTTAAACATATTTTTGTTATCCTTGTTGCTTCGAAACGCGCCATTGAAACGTACCGTTTTAATCATCACTCCACGTATTCTTATTCCGGAATAGGGTCAATTGAATGCGCCCTTAATTTCAATAGCAAACTATAGCACTAGTTACCGGTATTTTCATAGCACAAATGCTGTGTTAAACGTTTCTCAAAACATTCTTTGCATTCATTATATTTTGATATGCCAAGGCCCTGCTAGGTGATAGATCTTTTACAGTAGTGGCACCCATGCTTTGGAATGCACTTCTGCGCGAGGTGGGAGCAATAAGTGACCTATGCACATTCAAGTGACATCTTAAGACATATCTTTTATTGATTAATATATATTATTATATGGCTTGTGTTTGTAGCCGATATAACGAGCACTCTGATTGGCTAATTGTGACTGAATTTTAGGGCATTATTCTCTCGTAATGCCCTCGGGCCGATTACAGGCTTG
>NC_090872.1:18155792-18173445 GCF_036669935.1 Montipora foliosa
GTTAGTCAGACCGTCTAGAGAAATACTCTGTTCACGGTGAATTATTTTTCAGGCCTCAAACAATTAATCTGAAATATTAAAAAAAGACTTCTCCATTTGAAGGTACAAAAAGACTACGAGCCATGATATTTTAAAGGTACATTGAACTTGGTAGTTCGTACAATTCAAACAAAACTCAACTTTGTAATGATTTGGTCTTAAGAGCAATTCATAGAAGGGACTGAGCCGATTTGAGTGAAATTTGCGACGGGTTTCAAAGAATCTTTCTTTTACTGAATTATTCAATTTAGGGCAGGGCCGAAAAAGCCGACTTTTTCGTCAGCTTGCTAGCGCTGTCCGTATTTATTAAAACCTCTAAAAAAAAAACATGACCAGTTGGTTATAAGCAAAAGCCAAGGCGGGTTTTTTTTTACTTGAAAGAATATCGAAAGAATTGTGTGAAGTTTCAGTGTCCGTTGGCGTTTTGTATGTGAAACTATTTTAAGTTCTCAAGTATTATTACTTTTAAAGAGTTGACACTGGGTGTAAAGTCTTGTTACACGACTGCGTTTTGGTTAGAAATGTTGCCTTTAGTTCTACTAAAAGTACTAAAGGAAAAAAAAAAAAAACCCCGGCAGATTGAATCATTGCTATATTTACACCTTATTCCAAAATGGCTGCCATTTTAGTATTCTTTTGTTTTCTTGCAAATTGGACCTTTTGGCCTCGCTTCCAAACGTAAAATTCAAAAGAATAATTTAAGCTTGAACGAGACCAAGGGCGAATTTGCAAGGAAACAAAAGAGAACTAAAATGGCGGCCATTTTGGAATAAGGTGTATGAAGCATTGCTTTCTATTATGTATAAATTATGATTTGTTTACGGAACTGAACTTATGTATTTTTTGAAGTCAATACCAAGTTCTAAAGCAGGGTTGGTAACCAGTCCTTTCGCCAACTAGTCGTTCCGGTAACGCCGTGGGTCGAGTTACAGCATGATCAGCGTCAACCACCGACCTCATCGGCTAACTCAATGTTGTACCCAATTCAAACCCTTAGGGAATAAAACATTTTGTTCCAGATATTTCCATATCATTTAAATATGAATGCTACATTATCATGCAAATACAATACACAAAGAAACTTAATCCCGGGAGATTTGAATCGGGTGCAACATTGAGTTAGCCGATTGGTTCAGTAGTGTCAAACTCATCAGGCCCGGGTTGCTCGAAGCATGGTTAGCGCTAACCAGATTCAAATACCATGGAAATTTATAGGTTTTGATACCTCTTAACCAAAGGTTAGCGCTTACAAGGCTTCGAGCAACCGGCCCCAGGTTGTCATGGTAATTAACACCGGTTAGCGCAAACCATAATAACCAGTATCAGGGGCCTGTTCTCGAAAATCCCGAAAACGAACTTTTTCCTCTGTATCTGAGAAACTGCAAACCGGAGCTGTTAAGCCATCAAACTTTACTATCATTTTGCTTATTGTTTCTTTGAAAACTTGTTGAAGGACGAATTTTTCAAAGCAAGTGGATGGCAGTTTCACGTATATCTTTTTGGGATCGAAATGTTTTCGGGACTTTCCAGAAACGGGTCCCAGATCGATAATGTCATATTGTGTTTCGTACCGGTTGGGTTCACTTTTTAGAGATTAACGTTGACTTGAGGGCTCGTGTCCCTTTCGGATTAGAACAGGAACGACTTAAATAAGTTATTCGTTATCGGGCGTTATAGAGAAACGAACCACGCACGCGTCTTTTTGTGCCACTGACAACAACCGGAAGTGAGCTATTTTTATTAGTTTAACCCGTCTTGACTCTACCACATTTATATTGGCAAGAATCTCTTTCACAGCTGAAGAATCTCGGAGAGAAAACTGCTCTGGCTTGCGAATTGTTTGCTTCTGTCATCCGTCCGTGGCTCAAGAAAACGTCTCGCGGTTAAGCTCCCTATTCTTGCTTTTCACTCACGTGATCAACAGCCATGTAAACAGGAGGAAACGTTTGCATCATAATGAAGTTTAATTCCCGGAGGATTTGGTCGGGGCACCAACATGGCCGCCGCTTCCTTGTTTAGGGGCTCCAACATGGCGGCCGTGACGCCATGTAAGAACCGAGAATTGGCGACACGAAAGTAACAGAGGGATAACAGGATAAGAGATCACAGTAGATTGATATCTTTCTCGTCTTGAAAGCATGTGAAATACCAGGTCTTTAGAATAAGCGGATCGTTGTTCCTCAAACGAGAATTAAAAGAAATGTAGCCACTATCTCCTTTCCAGGGCTTTTCCCATTTTTCAGCGGAGAAAACTGCCGTTGGAACCAAATTGGAAGGGGTAAAGGGGAACTGGGAAACACTCAATACGTGATGAATTAATTTTCTTGTCCCTAAAGGCTAAGAATTAAGTCATGCAGTTTTTCGAGTGGAAATTTTTTCAAATGAATGTCGGTATTTTTATCTCAACACCAAGAAACTTCAGTCATTCGAAAATAAAGTTCAAGTGGTGGTAATCATTTGAGTTGTGTTTTTCTGTTGCTCGAATACAAACGCACGACGGTGTTTGTATCATTTGAACTTATCTCTGACCGATGCACAGAACTGAACATCATAAGAAGGAAACCCTTTTCGAATACTGATCATGAGATGATGTTGCACGATCGCATTTCATACCTTAGTATTATCAGTTTACTAGAACATCGTAACAAACATATGTTCGTCGACATGTTGTCATTACTGATAATAAGCTTCATGCTCAATACTTGTTATTGAAATAGAGAAGTGAATTTACTTACTGATCAATCCTGTGAATTAATGGAAATTAGTTGCATGTTTTTTTATTATTAATTTATTTATTTTATAATATTTACAGGACGAACACTTACACCACTTACAATACTAATATTATACTTACATACATATACATTGCACTGCTCATACTTACAGTATTTATACAAACAAGCAGGACAAACACTTACACTACTTACAATACTAGCATTATAATTTTTTTTATTAATTTATTTGTTTTTTTACTTACAAATCGCTACCTCTACTTACACGACTGTACTTACATTATTTACATTAGAATACTTGCGCTATTTACAAAACAATATTTTCACCACTGTACTTACCAATATGATACTTAAGTTACTTACAAAACAATTTTTACACTACTTACAATGCAGTGATTACACTACGACAGATAAGGTGACAGCACCCATTTTTTTGCATGTTTAAAGTAATATATTCATTTTCTACAAGGTGCGCTCTAGGAGATCTTAACGTACAAATTATAAATACTCGATGCAATGTTTCAGGTGGCTCTTTCGTATTTTGTTTTAAAAGTCATGTATAAGTTCTTGTCTTCTTTGCATCGTCGTCCGTAGAATCATGAAATCAAAGAGTTAAAAGATTGACGGCCATTTGCTCACGTTCTCTACAAACCTTTCACTTCAGTTGATCGTTTCAAGGTGTTGTTTTGCAGAGGACAACAAAGAAATGAACGAACAAACACTGATTTTTTTTTAGGCGTTCCCCTTTGTGGAAGTATTTCCTTGAACTCTCTGTTTAAGGCAATAATTAAATGAGAGATTGGTTAGACCCATATCACTCAATGACCAAACAAAAGAATTTGCAAGTCTAACCTCTCATTCAGTGTGAAAAGCTAGACGTGCAAAGACAATGCAAAGACAAAGCCTTTATTCCCCACGGACTCCAAAATAGCCGCCTAGTGATAAAGGTGTATTGCATATTGCAATCCTTACATTTCCTAGTGAAGTTAGGACGTCTCTCGTCAGAAAACGTCGAATCTAGTGATTTAATTAAGAAACCGTCCACCGTATAATAACTCAGTCATGTATCAACATTGCTTTTTGTCTCTTTTTGGAGTTGGTAAACTTGAAGTACTAATAACATTTAAATCACAAAAGGACGTTTTTGAAGAAAGTAAAAGATGTCGCCACAAGAAATGGCCGCGCGAAATCTGAATTCGAGGATGAGCGAGCGAGCTACTCCTCGTATCGGGATCCCATGAGTAGGAGGAGCTTGCCTCTTCCATACAAACCCTATGAGTCAACCTTTGCGCGTCTCTTTCTATTTTTAGAAAGCAACGAGTTCTTCGGCTCTCTATGCACTGTTTAGAATGCCAATCAGAATAAAGGTTTGATTAAACGAAGACAAAATAGCAAAATCGATGTGTGCAAATTGTTGTAAATTGATGTAAATATGAGTCTCCTGTGCAAGGGTTAGTTCCAAAAATTAAAAGGTTGACTCAAGGATATAACGCATAGGTAGGCTCCTACCCATGGGCTCCTGTTCGAATCCAGATTTCGCATTTTTTCTCTTTCCAGTCTCCCCCTCCGACCAACTAAGCGGCGAAAATGGTACTACTCGTAGTCTACAGCAACTTTGTTAGGGATTGCAATTTTTACCACATTTGCTTGTGACCTCGGAATCTGATTGGCTAATTTGCCGTGGTCGCCGTTGTCGTTGCGCTTCGTGAGTCCACAACATTTTGACCACTGTGATGACGAATATCGTTGTCGATAAGAGTACAGACAACGCTGAACCACTTTCGATTTGTTAAATCTATCGCATGAGCAGGGGCCCCTTGAAAGCAGGGCGCTCAAAAATTCTCCATAGTGCCACTATTTTACATCAGACGTGCTATATCTTCCTCCAAACGGAACACTTTACTTGCTTCTTGCGACACACTTGCAAAGCAACTTGCATCGTACATCAGTTTAAGTGTAAAAACTTTAAAATCCAATATACCGCAGGTCGGTTCAGATCTGCTAAATAATTACTAAAAAGGCATCGTGGAAGCAGAGCCTCTCTAAAACTAACCAGAGGGCGAGCAAGAGAGGCTCTGTAGAAATCGTGTCAAGTCTTTTAAGTCGCCGTAGCCCAAGTTTCTGGGCTAGTCACCCCAGACAAACCGGTTTAGGCAGCGCGCGCATCATATTTTTGACAAGGCGAAGGCCAAAATTGAGCCTTCTGTACGAAAATCAATATGGCCTGGGTTTGAAATTGTCTCTAAGCAACGGCTTGCGCATACTCAACAAACATTTGACACGATTTCTGCAGAGTCCCTTTCTTTCTCGTCGAGTTAAGAAAGGCGCTGCTGGCAGGGTGCTAAAAAAAGAAACATGAGTTTGACATAGACTTAAGTTAAATATTATTTTTGAAACAACATGATACTGAGCCATTTCGTTAATACATTACCTGATAACAGTCTGAACGTTCACTTAACATTCGATTTTTTTTTATCGAATTTAGCAATGATTTAGACACTCTTTAAGACCGTGACAATCTGATAATCGTCTTCCTTTGTTACTGAATAAACAGAAGAGGTAGGTACAAGTCAATCATGATTACGCGAATATACGAAGGTGGGAGCGATATCTGTGCAATGAACAAAGCTGCTAGCTCTTGGATCTCTTTGCAATGAGCAAATACCAAACTCAGTTGATGGCAAATTTTAAACACACCTGCAATTACCTAAAACACTGAACTTCTCAAAGCATACTTTCTCTGTGTATCACTTCGCCGTTTTCGCCATTGCCTTTTTCCATGGTTTCTATTAGTTTTGAGGTAAGAGTCAATCTCCGAGAGGACAAAGCTCTCGCCAAAAAGCTACTTCTACAGTTATACATATTACTCATGTTACAAGGAAAGCGCCTACGAAATGCCGTACTTATGCTAAAAAGGATTAAAGGATTAATAACGTGTTTAACATAGAATAAAACTAAAATGACCAGATCAGCGTATTTAAAATAAATATTATTGGTAAAACTAGGTCGAGCGAACTCATAAATTAGCATGACCACCATACGAGGAATATAGCAAATGTGGAAAAAGACCACCAGGGTGATTGTGACGCGAACCAAACGCTTTTTCTTAAGCTGCCTCTTGTGTGAACTCCTTGGGTCACTGAACGATCTCTTCAGGGGGTCCTCGCGTGTGAGCCGGTGTACAAGGCGAGAATAGGCTAGCGTTTGTAAGGTAAGTGGTATGAGCAGGAAAACGACTACCAAGTAAATCTCGTAAATTTGTCGTGAAACGTCTGATGCAAATGAGGCCATACAGTAGGATTTTCCCGCCTTGTTGACCACAGTCAGGTGCATTGCGATTGGTAATCCTGCACTGAGGTAAGCCAATACCCATGTAACAAGAATAATTATCAAAATACTTCGTGAAGACAGTTTACGCTTAAATGGTGACAACACTGCTCTGTATCTCTCGAAAGCGATTAACGTGTATGTTATGATCGAGACAACAGCTAAAGCGTCCTGTGTTGGAGCTAAGAGCTGGCACACAGGCTTCCCAAGCACCCAACCTTGATAAACGTCTACAATTCTCAAGGGTGCGGCTATGGTCACGATACCGAGATCAGCAATGGCGTTGTTAGCAATAAGATAATTGCATGGAGTCCTCATTTCTCTCCAACGAATCACAGTGTAAAGAAGAAGCGTGTTTCCAATACATCCCACGACTATAATCACAGAAAACAATGGTGGAGCAAGAATCGCATACTCTGATCTCGTGTCGGTAGCGTTGTTTACTACCCTTGAAACGTTTTCTTCTTGCATTGCGATGATTTTCAGTGGCGTGTCAGTGAGTTTTCTTTAAATTCAGTTTTGTTGTTGTCCTGTAAGAAGCTTTTAAGGAGAATCCTTCTTCTTGTGCAATCAGCTGTATAGAGCCACCTGCTTTTCAATCAGATACAGCGTCAGTTGACGAAGGACAAGTGCAAAACGCCTGTCGGAAATCAACATCTTAAATTAAAGTGGCCAAAGATGGGCGCTTTTTGTATCTTGTTTTAATCTTTATTATTTACTCAAAGCATCACTTGATCAAACGTTAATTTTGGCGAATATTATTTGCACCTTTTTCATTTGAGCTCGACGTGTAAAACTGAACACTAAAGCTACCAGTAATCTTTTGTCAAGGATTCGTTTTTGGTTTTATGACAATTAGGGCTTGTTTACAATAGATCTGAAAGAATAAACTGTGAAACAGTTCCGATAATTTTTGCGAGGGAGCAATAATCTCTTATCTGATATATAGTGACGGAACCGTAGCCGCTTATGGTCTTTCGCGGAACTAATAGGGGCTCTGCTAAAGTGATCGGAACCCTTCCTTTTTTTGTCATTTCTGTTCCATTTCTGCTTTGTACGTCGTGTAAACGCGCATTTAGTCCATAATTTATCCTTTTCTTAGACATAATTTTTTCAGTCCGACTTTTTAACGACATAATGTTTCAACACTGACAGGAAACGAAACTCGGTTCTTGTAGATAACTAGTGGGTAGTTACCCAATGCATGCTGGTGGACTTAACGCATACAATGAAAGTACCTCCGGTAGTGGAAGCTCGCCGCCGCGATTAACAAGACGATTTTCCCAAGGACAGAAATCTCGATAAATAACGAACTCTGCATAAGAACTAAAGCAGACCATCGCACAAATAGTCCGCTTAATTAATTGAAGTTGCGATAGTGTCAACGGAAAATGTTGCTTTCACAAGGAGTTTAAATAATTAACGAAACGACTTCCAAACCAACTGAATGCCACAACGAGTCGCATGAAATTATATCTTGTGTTAACCATAACATAGTCATGACGAATAGGAATTTTCTGACTACAACTGTTTCACATTTTTGATTTATACACTGAAAGAAATAAATTTATTTTTCTTTATACGTCGACTCCGCGATGTAATTTTCGTGAAACGCTTCTTATGTTTAAGCAAATATAGTCCCAAATAGGATGACAAAAACATGACATTGTCATAACAAAAAGAAGCAGAACAAATATTATATATTTCGCCCACACGTTCATCAGCGTTGCACGGAATACCCTCGGGCGAAGGCTGAACAAGGATCACGTGGTGTTCAATAATCTATTATTACCGATAGTCTTCCGTTTATGTTCTATTATAAGATCTTTTTGGATGTAACATCTTTTGAAATACAGAATTTAATTAGGAACAGGCATTCGACATAGTATTACTAAAACCCTGACGCTCTTAAATCGCAAAATAGAAAGATCACGAGCTCTCAAACTAAGCGGAGTTATATACGGTGAGGAGGGTGACAATATCAGAACCCCTCCATCTTGGTTGACAAGTTCAGCAGTTGCGATTCATTATAAGAGTTTTTTCATCTGACCTCAGTTGACACTTTTCGATTTTCAAATTTGCATACAGCTTGGCTCTAATTTTTCAATTAACCAAGCCACGCGCAACAAATCGAAAATCCTTGTCATCTTATTGGTTGATTAAAACGAGGGACGCCACTCGCAGGACGAGGACTTCAATCAACTGAGGAAGAGAATTGCTTCCCTAGCTAGCACACTCTAGCTTTTAACGACCTACAAGCATTCTCTTAAAATTGAATTTTAGAAAAATAAACACGGCTCTCAGATATAAAGGTCTTTCAGCCTAGAGCTCTACTTCTTTCGCCTTGAAAAACAAAAAGGAGTTAGTTATCTACGGTAAGGCGGATGACAATATTACAACCATTAAATAGCTTCTTAACTCGAGGTGGTTTACTACAGTTTTCCGAAGAAAAAGATCAAGATTATGAAACTGTGAAATTAGAGAAACAGGTGTAAAATGTAATTTTACCTAACAAATAAATGTAAATCAGGGGAAAATGCTAAATATAGTAACCGAGCTCCTGGAGCGGGGACTCGAAACTAGACATTCCAGAGGTCTTTTTCTAAAAAACTAGCCTTGCGACCCCACCTTAAAATTTCCGGATTTCCTTGGACAGAAAAAATAATCATGTATAGAAATAAATACTTAAATCTGTCAGACAGCTAGGTTTTCCGCAAATGGCAAAAATATAGATTTTCGTCTATTTTGGTAATAACTGAAAAGGGTCCGATAGACCTTTCAAAATTTTAACCCTGGTGGTACGGCTAGGTTTTGAGTAACCTGCGATCAAGCGTACTTTTCTTGAGATAGCACCATGTCTAAGGAAAAGTACACCTGATAGCAGGTTAGGTTTTGAGAAAAATGGCCTTTGAAATGTCTTGTTTCCAGTCCCCCGTTCAGGATCTATATTTAGCATTTTCCCCTGATTTGCATTTATTTGTTAGATAAAATCACATTTTACATCAATTGCCGTGACTAGCACTACAGAGGAGACATCCTGTACCAGTCCCCCCCCCCCCCCACCAAACCGTCGCCAGGAGCGGCCGTTACAAGAGACGACTGTTGCGTTACAAAAACGACGGAGAGGAAGGCCGCACAATTGGAACTGAAAACTTTTGTTCTAAACGATAATCGACTCATTGACTCACGCTGTCGTTGCTTCAAACTGAACTTTTCCGTTGTTTACTGAATAATCTTTAAAGTGTTCAAGTAGCAGTTTCCTGGGACGGTTGGGCGTTCCAAAGTTTCAACCTTTTCAAGTCTTTTCAAGGAAAGTCGGTTTCAGACAAAGACATTAACAGCTATGGCGACTGCAGTTTTACTTCTGATTGAGAGTTGAAAGCAAATCTCTGAGCACCCCCTCTGCATAGTCTCGACTCATAACCTGGCGATGGTTTCTAATGACGACGAAAGCCTGCCTTAAGGGTATCTTGGCGAAAGGTGCTGTGCACATTAGTAAATGAATCCTTAGAGCGTGTGTGGAAGTGTTTACAGAAAACGGCTTTCAGTTTGAAGCTAATCATTCAAAGGCACTTCTAAACCACATTGGTGAGAGGCGAGTGCTCTCAACACTGCGCCATCCCTGCACCCCAGTTCAATACTTGAACTGGTTTGAAAAAAACAAACCACCTGGACGTCCTTTAAGCGAGTTAGCAAGGGAACTGTTTTCACGGAATTTTCGGTTGTCACTCGCTAAGCGACCTGAAAAATCGCGCGTGAAACACGACCTTTGTGCTCAAAATAACGACGTGAAATGATCAAATTTGAGGTTATATGGACGACGTGAGCACTCGTATTTCTGTATATCCTTAACTTAATCTTGATCTCTGTGTTAGGTTGAAAAATATGAAAGAAATTAACGAGGATTCTTACAGCCATCCGTGGACTCAACTGCCACATTTTGAAGAAAAAATGATTGAACTGTACTTTTTACTTTCCGTTAAAAACCATTTGTACCGGATTAGTATGAATGAAAAGGAAGTTAGAAAGTGAAGAGCATTTAGCAATGAAAAACTACTAAACCCTTATATGATACCTGTACAGGATGAACACCTGAGCCACATGTAGATACGACTGGCACTCAAGAAAACGTTTTTTCTGGCGCAATCAGTGAAGCTTGGTTAACAACTGAGTGTAATATGCCAGACGCTATAATGGGTTGGCAGTATAGTTGCCGAGAACATGACCTGGGAAAGGTTGTTCGATATATCCCCAGCACGAGAATTCCATGCTACATGACCGGATGGGAAACTGACTCTGCGGGTGCACTTCGTTGGTCTCAGCATGAAGCTTGTTTTTAACCATTTTCCAAGCAAAACGAAGCGATGTTTTTGGCAAAACGAACCAATATGTGTGACATGTTTTTTTTAATGTTTTGTTCTGTTTAAGACCAAGTATTGAAATTCTATACTGGTAGTTCCTGTTGTTATAGCAACTGACTAAGCTTTTCTCGCTTACTTTGTGGCTGGTTTTATATCTTCTTCCCTACAAGTACTTATCGGAATAGTTTTCCTTCGGTTCTTGCAACTTAATCCAACTTCGTGTTGGCCAAAAATCAACAAAACAAAATGAGGACAGTTCAACAATAAAAGTGATTGAACATGAATGAACGTAACTCAAATAGGCTCATCGAAAACGAAAAACGTTGGCAATTTTGCGAAATTGGTGAGAAGAATATAAAAGCTTTACTGTACTGGTTGTTTGGATACCATTTCGCAGAGGTATATGGCAAAAATCGATCGATATCTGAAATTTTTCTCTTGGCATGTAAGGGACCCTTTGTCAAAAATCTCCCCACAGAATATGATTTTCGCTATTGTTGCTATCACATGGTCTCACATGTATCACAGGGTGCACTGACCACAAAAGCAGGTGGATAAGTATTAAATCATCGGGGAGGGGGTAGCCAAAATCGCAAATCCTTATCCTTCAAACGGTAAAAATAACCGATGTAACTCAGTTTAAAAATCACAAGGTGACCCACAATGTTAACGTTTGTCATAAAATGGTAGTTGGATGTTTGTTGGAGCTAAGATTAATTTGGGGATCGTGAAAATTCTTCATACAGCGCTAGCACTGATTAGTTAGTCTAGACAAAGGACGGCCTCCACGCTGAAAAAATAACTCGGTTGATTAAAAAGGCATACACGACCCTCTATACGCGCGCAAACCCCGAGACGCGTTTCTAATCTACAAGGGCCAAACTTTTGAACCCAAAGGTAAAAACAAAAGAAAAGAAGTGCCAGAGTGATGTCCTCATCGACTATAAGGGTGCTCAATAGTTAAACGAGAGTAAAATACAAACGAACAGACCCGGGAGCTGGATTAAGTGGTTTGAATATTTAAGCAAAAAATGTTCAAGACCACTTAATCCAGTTCCATCTGTCCACTTATATATATTTATATACATATATACACATTATCTGTAATCTTTTGCTTAGCTTTCTTATGGCTTATATTTAAATTTAAAAAAACATTGTAACGGCAAATCTCTTAACTCCCTCAGAAGAAAACAGGCCGTGCTTGACGAAATATTGGTTAAAGAAAAGACATTAAATTTCTGTTGTTTCGATGTATGTAAACATTAACTCATATTTAATGTGCAAGACAACTTGTGTTTCTTTGTTTTTTGCAAAAAATAGTAAATGTACACTTTTACAAAAAAACAAACCCAATTATTTAAAAAATATGCACGGCTAGCCTCAATTTACATTTCATATGCAAATTACCATAACTAAGATCTATTTTTCTCCATGGTCCTTACACTGGGAAAGATACCTTTGTATTACGTGCCACCTTCCTCAAATGTAATCTAAGAGCCATGATCGTGACTAGTTCGCGATAAAGGGAGTCCACATGTCAGACATAATTAGTGTTGAATATTGCTTCAAAAGGGGCCAATGAGCAAGGTATTTCGAATTCTTCACATTTCACTCACCGATTTTAGGAAGTGCCGTGAATTTCCTTAGCACCTTGATCAGGATATTATGGCGACACTATCTTTTTAAAAAAGGAAGTTAAAACAGAGCGCGACTGGTTAAAATCATTTCAATTTTTGCGATTAAAGCTACCACCATGCTGATAATTCTCGATAATTCGAAACGTGAACTGCTTAATTTAGAACAGGTGACCAGTCGTCTTGGAATTACGCCTGATCCTGGAGATAAAGCGGAGACTATAAAGAGAACATTGCTTGTAAACAGTCTGAGCTAGTGCGTCAACAAAGTCTACGTAAACACATTGCAATTGAGATGATTCTTTTCGTCTTCTCTTGCTGAAATGCCCAAATATCAGGGTGAAATATAATGGATGGAAGAAGTATGTTATATATGATAAGTGAATCATGTCTTGCTGAAATCTGTAGGCTTTTAAGTATAGAAGCCTAGGTACTGTGAAATGTATGAAAAGCAATAATTTATTTCGAACATATACTATTTACTCCAGAATCCAGTGTACTGAATATTCCTCATAGGTTTTATCAAAGAAATGCAAAGGAAAATACCAGTAAATTAGAAGAAATTTGTATCAGATCTACCAATATTGATTAATAAAACATACTTACATATATTGAGCACATCCCCATCTGGGGCTTGTCAGTGATCTAGTAGGATTACATGTAATAAAAGTTAAATATACTGTATATAAAACTTATTCGCAGGAATCGTACAATTACTGTACTAACTTCTTACTAACCGAGCGCGACAGCTGTACTGGGGAATATTGGCCCGAGGTCGTGGCAGTACGGACCGAGCGCAGCGAGGTCCGAACAAAAACGACCGAATCGGTGCAACGGCTTCCATACTATACATGGTCTATATGGGTAGAAAACTAGCACTTCACATTACCCTCTAACTGCAAAAGCGTTTAGTCAGGATTATGACATTTTCTGGACACGCATCGCATTGACAACCCTTGCTCAAATCTTCAAATCTTTTAAAATTTTGTGATATAATTCATAATATAAATTCTTTCTTTTGTTTATCAGTGATTTCATAAATTAACTTCACCTCGTTTTGTTGATTATTATAAACCAATATCTTCTGTCCCTTCAGATTATACATGTCAATCAAAGTAATGATGACCTGTTTGTAAACCAAGTTCAGATCACATGCACAATATGGTATTCGTTCTCTTTGTTTTCCTGGTGTTAAACTTTGAAATTCCTTACCTCTTGATGTAAAGCACATTACTCCTTTTTCTAGACTCCGTCAAAACATTAAGAACGCTAGGATTGACAGATAACAAGAATATTGATAATTAATGAGCTTAATTATATAGATAATTATATTGTTGCATCTGAAAGCATGGTATAATCACAAATGAATGTAGACAGCTAGCTCTAAATCCTGGAAGTTGGCTCTGACTGACTGTTTTTGATTGGTACGTTCTGTAGATTCGTATTTTCGAAGATTTGATTCGTAAGTAATTTATGTTAATATGTCCAGCAAGTTTAATGTTAGTAGTTAGTACACGAAGTAAATAATACTCGAATATCTCTGGAACGAAAAGAGATATTTGAAAAAGTAAACAGCGTTTTTCTTCTGACGCAGACTACTTGTTTATGTTTCAAAATGGCTTAGATAG
The DNA here is from genome assembly GCF_036669935.1 of Montipora foliosa. Lineage (NCBI taxonomy): Eukaryota > Metazoa > Cnidaria > Anthozoa > Scleractinia > Acroporidae > Montipora > Montipora foliosa. The sequence goes on from NC_090872.1 coordinate 18,169,514, forward strand.
GAAAGATGTGATTTTCGTCATAGTACCACTTTAACTCTATTAATTTGGGCACCTACTCGATTAGTTTACTAACTATTAATTAGGTGTCCCAACTCTACACCGAAATAAAATATTAACAAGCTTATTGTTCTTTCTTCTCCTATGTACTTTCTTCCTTTCATTTTTCATATAGGGAATGTAAATTATTCTGATTCCTTTCTATTCTACAATATGTATTGCATTCATTATTTTGTTAATAAAATATTGTTAGTAAAATTATCCTCATGTACATAATGTTCTGTGTGAGTTAAATAAACTGAATTGAATTGAATATTTGGCAGCATTGTAGCAGCTGCTTCTAGTTGTTTTAACAAAAGTCTAGGGCTGCGTTCACACTTGATGCCGAGTACTAGTGCCAGGGCACCGGCACAAAATGGTGCTGTGTTCAGACACTGGGTACCCGATCCCATTCAATAAACCGAGCATGCACTTACTCACTACGTTTACTTGAACTTGTACACACGGCAGTGGTTTGTGGGTAAATTGCCAGGGAACTAATGAAAAACGTGTGCACACAGGGAATCAGTGCCCATTTCAGTGCCCGAGTACAAAGTTTCGACCTTGTACTCGGACAAATGGACTGTGCCCGAATTCTGGCTTGTGTACTCGAAAAACTTGACGGTGCGTTCACATTAGTGCCAAGCAAGGATCGTACTCGGGCACCGTGCTCGGGCACCAAGTGTGAACACAGCCTAAGTTAGCGTTTCTATACACGCGGCTCTTTTTCAGTTTGTTTTAAATTTACGGTTAAGCTAATCACATGGTACCTTACGACACAACCCTCGTACGAAATGTTGTAAAGAAGATGGCGCTTGTTTCGGCCACCTTGGTTGAACGAAATAAGGGTAGTAGGGGTACATGGCGCAGTGGTGAGAGCACTCGTCTCCCATCGAAGTGGCCCGGATTCGATTCTCAGATTTGGCGTTACACATGTGGGTTGAGCTTGTTGGTTCTCTATTCTGTTCCGAGAGGTTTATCGATCTCCGGGTACTCCAGTTTTCCTGCTCTACACTATTCCCACTGAATTAGTACCCCAGCGCTGCACAGTTGACACTTAAATAAAGTTCACTAAGTGCAGGCACATGCACTCTGATCTTTTCCCGTAAGTTTCAAGCACCACGGAAACTGATAAACCTCTTCCTTCATCCATTCAACTGGGCCAAAAACAAGCTTGGAATCTATGGTCTCAATTTGCTGAACAAAGAAAGTTCCCAGTTGATTTGCCAGTTTAACGTTATTATTCACAGAGGGGTACACCGCCCAGTTGTCCCTCTGGTTGAGGAGCTTCTTTACTGCCGAAAAAGAGTGCGTTGATTGCTACTATTATCTTGGACAAAGTCATTATAGAATTTGCATCGAGTTTCATTCATCAAAGCATTGACACTGTTTTTATTTTATTCAGTTTATACGCTAACATGTCTTCCCTGTGCCGGCGGTACGTCGCCACTTCCTCTCAGCCTTTCGCTTCTCCCGCCTTGCTACTTTGATTTCCTCGTTAAACACAATGGCGCGTGCCGGTCGAGAACTTGAGCTAAGGTCGTGTTATATAGCTTTTGACACGTTCGTCAAGTGTATCGGGAGTGTTTTGACAGAGCTGTGAGGAAGACAATTCCCAGCATGTCAATGTCCTTGATTTCCTATAGAACACTTTTTTACTTTCGGGGCTGGTTTTCCCAACTGGAGATCGCATAAGACAGTAAAATGATCAGAGATCAAGTAGTCAGTTATAGGCTTAACACAGAGCAAAGAGTCGATCACGCGCGTAATGACTAGATCCAGCGTATGGCCAGAGATGTGCGTAGGCTTGTCAAAGTGCTGCTCCAGGCCCATCGAAGTCAGTAATTCCAGGAAGCGAGCGGCCGTCTGGGTCTTGGAAACGTTCACATGGATATTGAAGTCACCTGTGATCAGCAGTGGCTCAGGAGACATAACAACAGATTCCAAAATAGACCAGAAAACTGGTCCAAAAACACGCTACTAGTGACAGGATGGGCAGCAGAAAGAATAGGGAGGATGGTAAATCACAATCACCCTTAGTTTACCTGAGACCCGTATTTTAAAATCACCCCCATTCGCCAAATTCGAAAGCGACCACGACGTTCGACAATGTCCACTTTCCGCGCATCGATAGTTCGTTCAATAACAACGCAATCCTCCACTTCTGTCTTCCAACTCTCTGTTGTTCAAGGCAACTTTGTACCCGCGGTAGCGTAATCCTCCGCTCAAGTGGGCCCATAATCCCTTTAAGACAACCAGGACTCAGTGGTATGCGAGAAATGTCAAGCACTGTGTGAATTAGCATAGCAATGCGAAATTCCACTGATTTGTTTCTAATAGATCTTGCATTCAAGCAGCAGATCCGTAATACCTCCTAGTGAAACGGTATTGTTCCGTTGACAATAGGAATACAAGCTAAGGTTGCGCGTAACAGGGGGTGCTGAGTTAAAACAAAACCTAAAAAAAACAACCAAAAACACAAAAAAAAACAAAAAACCAAACCCACACGCCACAACACAACAAAAAACCAAAACAAAAAAACAAAAAAAAAAAACCCCAAACCAAAAAAACACCAACCAAAAAAAAACAAAACCAACAAAACAAAAAAAAAAAAAAAAAAAAAAAAGAAAAAAAAAAAAAAAAAAAACAAAAAAAAAAAAACAAAAAAAAAAACAACAAAAAAAAAAAACAGGTCTATGGGAAGGGTCTTGAAATTATTCCGAGCTGATTTCGATAATTACGACAGGAATATTTAATAAGTTACTCGTTTCGCCACCATAAAGCATCTTGTTTCTGGGCCAGGATTCTCTGCAAATTATCACCAGCCAGAAGTAGGAGATATAATAAGGCCACTAGTCGTCGTGTCAAATAAGCATGGTCCGGACTCGACTTTAAGGGAAATCGGGCTTTTGCAACGGCTTCATACTAAATAACGTCGAGTGAGTTTCTCGCAACTAATGAAAACCTTGGAATACACGTTGGGTTTGAAAGATATTTCGGCCGAAAAATAAACCGCGAATAACCACTCCCTGTCCAGATTCAGCACTTTGGGTTGAATTCGCGAAAATTAACTCACCTCGAGATACCACTCACTGTCCAGACTCAGGTACTTGCAGAGCGCAATGGTTGGTAGAAGATACTCCGTGTAAGTCTTAGGATGCATCCAGATGTTCAAAATAAAAGGTTAAAAGCCGAGCACTAAAAACGCGGCAGCGATTCAACACACGGCGCGTCTGCCCGCCATCTGAGAAGCATATAGCCCACCATAGCAACAGGGGAGAGCCATATAAAGACACCCTTTGGAAAAGAACTCGGTTGCCTCCCATTTGTTTATAGCTGCGAAAGTGATTAACCGGCTTAAGATGAAAATTTGCGACGGATAGCATGTCTATTTAAGGAGCTCAACTAGCCACCTTAAGTTTACTTTCCAGCAAATGAATGGGGGGTCCACGAAGTTCGTTGTTGAAGATACATGCATTAAAGACAAAACGAAAGGCGTGCTTTTATCAGATTTTGTTGAGCATTAATGTGTTGTTTACATTGGTAATATGGGACATCGCCGTTTGGTGATGCAATGATGTGTAGAGTCAGTACGTTCCTAAATTGGTTACAGGTATTATAAAAGAGTCGAAATTGGTTTTAGCCTCCTGAGATCCACAGGAAGACCACAGGTGCGAGGGCGTGCGCAAACGATTTCGCTGGCATCAGGAATAAAAATTACATTTTGCGCAGAGAACAATGTACATTTCTTTGACCTATCAATCAGTTACTACTTTACTACCAGTGTTATAAGGCTTCACAGGTCTGAAGTTTCCTTACAAAATTGTAAACTTTAATTCCAACATATCGGAAAAAAAATTAAATTACAAGTTCTGCCTTAAAAGAGAACTCAGGAA
>NC_090872.1:18180079-18272579 GCF_036669935.1 Montipora foliosa
AACTTGCATCGTACATCCGTTTAACGTGTTAAAAACTTAAATCCTATATACCGAAGGGCGGTTCAGATCTGCTAAAATAGTTACTAAAAGGCATCGTGGAAGCAGAGCCTCTCTAAAACTAACCCGAGGGCGAGCAAGAAGAGGCTTGTAGAAATCGTGTCAAGTCTTTTAAGTCGCCGTAATAGCCCAGTTTTGGGGCTAGTCACCCCAGACAAACCGGTTTAGGCAGCGCGCGCATAATATTTTTGACCAGGCGAAGGCCAAAAAATTGAGCCTTCTGTACGAAACTCAATATGCTATGGGTTTGAAATTTGTCTCTAAGGGCAACGGCTTGCGCATACTCAACAAAATTTGACACGATTTTGCAGAGTCCCTTCTTTCTCGTAGGAGTTAAGAAAGGCGCTGCTGGCAGGCGTGCTAAAAAAAGAAACATGCGTTTTGACATAGACTTAAGTTAAATCTTATTTTGAAACAACATGATACTGAGCCATTTCGTTAATACATTACTGATAAACAGTCTGAACGTTTCACTTACACATTTCGATTTTTTTTATCGAATTGTAGCAATGATTCAGACACTCTTTAAATACCGTGACAATCTGATAATCGTCTTCCTTGTTACTGAAAATAAACAGATAGAGGTAGGATACAAGTCAATCATGATTACGGCGAATATCGAAGGTGGGGAGCGATATCTGTGCAATGAACAAAGCTGCTAGCTCTTGGATCTCTTTGCAATGAGCAAATACCAACTCAGTTGATGGCAAATTTTAAACACACCTGCAATTACCTAAAACACTGAATTCTCAAAGCATACTTTCTCTGTGTATCACTTCGCCGTTTTCGCCATTGCCTTTTTCCATGGTTTCTATTAGTTTTGAGGTAAGAGTCAATCTCCGAGAGGACAAAGCTCTCGCCAAAACGCTACTTCTACAGTTATACATATTACTCATGTTACAAGAAAGCGCCTACGAAATGCCGTACTTATGCCTAAAAGGATTAAAGGATTAATAACGTGTTTAACATAGAATAAAACTAAAATGACCAGATCAGCGTATTTAAAATAAATATTATTGGTAAAACTAGGTCGAGCGAACTCATAAATTAGCATGACCACCATACGAGGAATATAGCAAATGTGGAAAAAGACCACCAGGGTGATTGTGACGCGAACCAAACGCTTTTTCTTAAGCTGCCTCTTGTGTGAACTCCTTGGGTCACTGAACGCTCTCTTCAGGGGGTCCTCGCGTGTGAGCCGGTGTACAAGGCGAGAATAGGCTAGCGTTTGTAAGGTAAGTGGTCTGAGCAGAAAACGACTACCAAGTAAATCTCGTAATTTGTCGTGAAACGTCTGATGCAAATGAGGCCATACAGTAGGATTTTCCCGCCTTGTTGACCACAGTCAGGTGCATTGCGATTGGTAATCCTGCACTGAGGTAAGCCATACCCATGTAACAAGAATAATTATCAAAATACTTCGTGAAGACAGTTAACGCTTAAATGGTGACAACCACTGCTCTGTATCTCTCGAAAGCGATTAACGTGTATGTTATGATCGAGACAACAGCTAAAGCGTCCTGTGTTGGAGCTAAGAGCTGGCACACAGGCTTCCAAGCACCCAACCTTGATAAACGTCTACAATTCTCAAGGGTGCGGCTATGGTCACGATACCGAGATCAGCAATGGCGTTGTTAGCAATAAGATAATTGCATGGAGTCCTCATTTCTCTCCAACGAATCACAGTGTAAAGAAGAAGAAGCGTGTTTCCAATACATCCCACGACTATAATCACAGAAAACAATGGTGGAGCAAGAATCGCATACTCTGATCTCGTGTCGGTAGCGTTGTTTACTACCCTTGAAACGTTTTCTTCTTGCATTGCGATGATTTTCAGTGGCGTGTCAGTGAGTTTTCTTTAAATTCAGTTTTGTTGTTGTCCTGTAAGAAGCTTTTTAAGGAGAATCCTTCTTCTTGTGCAATCAGCTGTATAGAGCCACCTGCTTTTCAATCAGATACAGCGTCAGTTGACGCAAGGACAAGTGCAAAACGCCTGTCGGAAATCAACATCTTAAATAAAGTGGCCAAAGATGGGCGCTTTTGTATCTTGTTTTAATCGTTATTATTTACTCAAAGCATCACTTGGATCAAAACGTAATTTTGGCGAATATTATTTGCACCTTTTTCATTTGAGCTCGACGTGTAAAACTGAACACTAAAGCTACAGTAATCTTTTGTCAAGGATTCGTTTTTGGTTTTATGACAATTAGGGCTTGTTTACAATAGATCTGAAAGAATAAACTGTGAAACAGGTCCGATAATTTTTGCGAGGGAGCAATAATCTCTTATCTGATATATATGACGGAACCGTAGCCGCTTATGGTCTTTCGCGGAACTAATAGGGGCTCTGCTAAAGTGATCGGAACCCTTCCTTTTTTTGTCATTTCTGTTCCATTTCTGCTTTGTAACGTCGTGTAAACGCGCATTTAGTCCATAATTATCCTTTTCTTAGACATAATTTTTTCAGTCCGACTTTTTTAAACGACATAATGTTTCAACACTGACAGGAAACGAAACTCGGTTCTTGTAGATAACTAGTGGGTAGTTACCCAATGCATGCTGGTGGACTTAACGCATACAATGAAAGTACCTTCCGGTAGTGGAAGCTCGCCGCCGCGATTAACAAGACGATTTTCCCAAGGACAGAAATCTCGATAAATAACGAACTCTGCATAAGAACTAAAGCAGACCATCGCACAAAATAGTCCGCTTAATTAATTGAAGTTTGCGATAGTGTCAACGGAATGTTGCTTTCACAAGGAGTTTAAAATAATTAACGAAAACGACTTCCAAACCAACTGAATGCCACAACGAGTCGCATGAAATTATATCTTGTGTTAACCATAACTAGTCAGTCATGACGAATAGAATTTTCTGACTACAACTGTTTCACATTTTTGATTTATACACTGAAAGAAATAAATTTATTTTTCTTTATACGTCGACTCCGCGATGTAATTTTCGTGAAACGCTTCTTATGTTTAAGCAAAATATAGTCCCAAATAGGATGACAAAAACATGACATTGTCATAACAAAAAGAAGCAGAACAAATATTATATATTTCGCCCACACGTTCATCAGCGTTGCACGGAATACCCTCGGGCGAAGGCTGAACAAGGATCACGTGGTGTTTCAATAATGTATTATTAACGATAGTCTTCCGTTTATGTTCTATTATAAGATCTTTTTGGATGTAACATCTTTTGAAATACAGAATTTAATTAGGAACAGGCATTCGACATAGTATTACTAAAACCCTGACGCTCTTAAATCGCAAAATAGAAAAGATCACGAGCTCTCAAACTAAGCGGAGTTATATACGGTGAGGAGGGTGACAATATCAGAACCCCTCCATCTTGGTTGACAAGTTCAGCAGTTGCGATTCATTATAAGAGTTTTTTCATCTGACCTCAGTTGACACTTTTCGATTTTCAAATTTGCATACAGCTTGGCTCTAATTTTTCAATTAACCAAGCCACGCGCAACAAATCGAAAATCCTTGTCATCTTATTGGTTGATTAAAACGAGGGGACGCCACTCGCAGGACGAGGACTTCAATCAACTGAGGAAGAGAATTGCTTCCCTAGCTAGCACACTCTAGCTTTTAACGACCTACAAGCATTCTCTTAAAATTGAATTTTAGAAAAATAAACACGGCTCTCAGATATAAAGGTCTTTCAGCCTAGAGCTCTACTTCTTTCGCCTTGAAAAACAAAAAGGAGTTAGTTATCTACGGGAGGCGGATGACAATATTACAAACCATTAAATAGCTTCTTAACTCGAGGTGGTTTACTACAGTTTTCCGAAGAAAAAGATCAAGATTATGAAACTGTGAAATTAGAGAAACAGGTGTAAAATGTAATTTTACCTAACAAATAAATGTAAATCAGGGGAAAATGCTAAATATAGTAACCGAGCTCCTGGAGCGGGGACTCGAAACTAGACATTCCAGAGGTCTTTTTCTAAAAAAACTAGCCTTGCGACCCCACCTTAAAATTTCCGGATTTCCTTGGACAGAAAAAAATAATCATGTATAGAAATAAATACTTAAATCTGTCAGACAGCTAGGTTTTCCGCAAATGGCAAAAATATAGATTTTCGTCTATTTTGGTAATAACTGAAAAGGGTCCGATAGACCTTTCAAAATTTTAACCCTGGTGGTACGGCTAGGTTTTGAGTAACCTGCGATCAAGCGTACTTTTCTTGAGATAGCACCATGTCTAAGGAAAAGTACACCTGATAGCAGGTTAGGTTTTGAGAAAAATGGCCTTTGAAATGTCTTGTTTCCAGTCCCCCGTTCAGGATCTATATTTAGCATTTTCCCCTGATTTGCATTTATTTGTTAGATAAAATCACATTTTACATCAATTGCCGTGACTAGCACTACAGAGGAGACATCCTGTGCCAGGGCCCCCCCCCCCCACCAAACCGTCGCCAGGAGCGGCCGTTACAAGAGACGACTGTTGCGTTACAAAAACGACGGAGAGGAAGGCCGCACAATTGGAACTGAAAACTTTTGTTCTAAACGATAATCGACTCATTGACTCACGCTGTCGTTGCTTCAAACTGAACTTTTCCGTTGTTTACTGAATAATCTTTAAAGTGTTCAAGTAGCAGTTTCCTGGGACGGTTGGGCGTTCCAAAGTTTCAACCTTTTCAAGTCTTTTCAAGGAAAGTCGGTTTCAGACAAAGACATTAACAGCTATGGCGACTGCAGTTTTACTTCTGATTGAGAGTTGAAAGCAAATCTCTGAGCACCCCCTCTGCATAGTCTCGACTCATAACCTGGCGATGGTTTCTAATGACGACGAAAGCCTGCCTTAAGGGTATCTTGGCGAAGGTGCTGTGCACATTAGTAAATGAATCCTTAGAGCGTGTGTGGAAGTGTTTACAGAAAACGGCTTTCAGTTTGAAGCTAATCATTCAAAGGCACTTCTAAACCACATTGGTGAGAGGCGAGTGCTCTCAACACTGCGCCATCCCTGCACCCCAGTTCAATACTTGAACTGGTTTGAAAAAAACAAACCTCCTGGACGTCCTTTAAGCGAGTTAGCAAGGGAACTGTTTTCACGGAATTTTCGGTTGTCACTCGCTAAGCGACCTGAAAAATCGCGCGTGAAACACGACCTTTGTGCTCAAAATAACGACGTGAAATGATCAAATTTGAGGTTATATGGACGACGTGAGCACTCGTATTTCTGTATATCCTTAACTTAATCTTGATCTCTGTGTTAGGTTGAAAAATATGAAAGAAATTAACGAGGATTCTTACAGCCATCCGTGGACTCAACTGCCACATTTTGAAGAAAAAATGATTGAACTGTACTTTTTACTTTCCGTTAAAAACCATTTGTACCGGATTAGTATGAATGAAAAGGAAGTTAGAAAGTGAAGAGCATTTAGCAATGAAAAACTACTAAACCCTTATATGATACCTGTACAGGATGAACACCTGAGCCACATGTAGATACGACTGGCACTCAAGAAAACGTTTTTTCTGGCGCAATCAGTGAAGCTTGGTTAACAACTGAGTGTAATATGCCAGACGCTATAATGGGTTGGCAGTATAGTTGCCGAGAACATGACCTGGGAAAGGTTGTTCGATATATCCCCAGCACGAGAATTCCATGCTACATGACCGGATGGGAAACTGACTCTGCGGGTGCACTTCGTTGGTCTCAGCATGAAGCTTGTTTTTAACCATTTTCCAAGCAAAACGAAGCGATGTTTTTGGCAAAACGAACCAATATGTGTGACATGTTTTTTTTTAATGTTTTGTTCTGTTTAAGACCAAGTATTGAAATTCTATACTGGTAGTTCCTGTTGTTATAGCAACTGACTAAGCTTTTCTCGCTTACTTTGTGGCTGGTTTTATATCTTCTTCCCTACAAGTACTTATCGGAATAGTTTTCCTTCGGTTCTTGCAACTTAATCCAACTTCGTGTTGGCCAAAAATCAACAAAACAAAATGAGGACAGTTCAACAATAAAAGTGATTGAACATGAATGAACGTAACTCAAATAGGCTCATCGAAAACGAAAAACGTTGGCAATTTTGCGAAATTGGTGAGAAGAATATAAAAGCTTTACTGTACTGGTTGTTTGGATACCATTTCGCAGAGGTATATGGCAAAAATCGATCGATATCTGAAATTTTTCTCTTGGCATGTAAGGGACCCTTTGTCAAAAATCTCCCCACAGAATATGATTTTCGCTATTGTTGCTATCACATGGTCTCACATGTATCACAGGGTGCACTGACCACAAAAGCAGGTGGATAAGTATTAAATCATCGGGGAGGGGGTAGCCAAAATCGCAAATCCTTATCCTTCAAACGGTAAAAATAACCGATGTAACTCAGTTTAAAAATCACAAGGTGACCCACAATGTTAACGTTTGTCATAAAATGGTAGTTGGATGTTTGTTGGAGCTAAGATTAATTTTGGGGATCGTGAAAATTCTTCATACAGCGCTAGCACTGATTAGTTAGTCTAGACAAAGGACGGCCTCCACGCTGAAAAAATAACTCGGTTGATTAAAAAGGCATACACGACCCTCTATACGCGCGCAAACCCCGAGACGCGTTTCTAATCTACAAGGGCCAAACTTTTGAACCCAAAGGTAAAAACAAAAGAAAAGAAGTGCCAGAGTGATGTCCTCATCGACTATAAGGGTGCTCAATAGTTAAACGAGAGTAAAATACAAACGAACAGACCCGGGAGCTGGATTAAGTGGTTTGAATATTTAAGCAAAAAATGTTCAAGACCACTTAATCCAGTTCCATCTGTCCACTTATATATATTTATATACATATATACACATTATCTGTAATCTTTTGCTTAGCTTTCTTATGGCTTATATTTAAATTTAAAAAAACATTGTAACGGCAAATCTCTTAACTCCCTCAGAAGAAAACAGGCCGTGCTTGACGAAATATTGGTTAAAGAAAAGACATTAAATTTCTGTTGTTTCGATGTATGTAAACATTAACTCATATTTAATGTGCAAGACAACTTGTGTTTCTTTGTTTTTTGCAAAAAATAGTAAATGTACACTTTTACAAAAAAACAAACCCAATTATTTAAAAAATATGCACGGCTAGCCTCAATTTACATTTCATATGCAAATTACCATAACTAAGATCTATTTTTCTCCATGGTCCTTACACTGGGAAAGATACCTTTGTATTACGTGCCACCTTCCTCAAATGTAATCTAAGAGCCATGATCGTGACTAGTTCGCGATAAAGGGAGTCCACATGTCAGACATAATTAGTGTTGAATATTGCTTCAAAAGGGGCCAATGAGCAAGGTATTTCGAATTCTTCACATTTCACTCACCGATTTTAGGAAGTGCCGTGAATTTCCTTAGCACCTTGATCAGGATATTATGGCGACACTATCTTTTTAAAAAAGGAAGTTAAAACAGAGCGCGACTGGTTAAAATCATTTCAATTTTTGCGATTAAAGCTACCACCATGCTGATAATTCTCGATAATTCGAAACGTGAACTGCTTAATTTAGAACAGGTGACCAGTCGTCTTGGAATTACGCCTGATCCTGGAGATAAAGCGGAGACTATAAAGAGAACATTGCTTGTAAACAGTCTGAGCTAGTGCGTCAACAAAGTCTACGTAAACACATTGCAATTGAGATGATTCTTTTCGTCTTCTCTTGCTGAAATGCCCAAATATCAGGGTGAAATATAATGGATGGAAGAAGTATGTTATATATGATAAGTGAATCATGTCTTGCTGAAATCTGTAGGCTTTTAAGTATAGAAGCCTAGGTACTGTGAAATGTATGAAAAGCAATAATTTATTTCGAACATATACTATTTACTCCAGAATCCAGTGTACTGAATATTCCTCATAGGTTTTATCAAAGAAATGCAAAGGAAAATACCAGTAAATTAGAAGAAATTTGTATCAGATCTACCAATATTGATTAATAAAACATACTTACATATATTGAGCACATCCCCATCTGGGGCTTGTCAGTGATCTAGTAGGATTACATGTAATAAAAGTTAAATATACTGTATATAAAACTTATTCGCAGGAATCGTACAATTACTGTACTAACTTCTTACTAACCGAGCGCGACAGCTGTACTGGGGAATATTGGCCCGAGGTCGTGGCAGTACGGACCGAGCGCAGCGAGGTCCGAACAAAAACGACCGAATCGGTGCAACGGCTTCCATACTATACATGGTCTATATGGGTAGAAAACTAGCACTTCACATTACCCTCTAACTGCAAAAGCGTTTAGTCAGGATTATGACATTTTCTGGACACGCATCGCATTGACAACCCTTGCTCAAATCTTCAAATCTTTTAAAATTTTGTGATATAATTCATAATATAAATTCTTTCTTTTGTTTATCAGTGATTTCATAAATTAACTTCACCTCGTTTTGTTGATTATTATAAACCAATATCTTCTGTCCCTTCAGATTATACATGTCAATCAAAGTAATGATGACCTGTTTGTAAACCAAGTTCAGATCACATGCACAATATGGTATTCGTTCTCTTTGTTTTCCTGGTGTTAAACTTTGAAATTCCTTACCTCTTGATGTAAAGCACATTACTCCTTTTTCTAGACTCCGTCAAAACATTAAGAACGCTAGGATTGACAGATACAACAAGAATATTGATAATTAATGAGCTTAATTATATAGATAATTATATTGTTGCATCTGAAAGCATGGTATAATCACAAATGAATGTAGACAGCTAGCTCTAAATCCTGGAAGTTGGCTCTGACTGACTGTTTTTGATTGGTACGTTCTGTAGATTCGTATTTTCGAAGATTTGATTCGTAAGTAATTTATGTTAATATGTCCAGCAAGTTTAATGTTAGTAGTTAGTACACGAAGTAAATAATACTCGAATATCTCTGGAACGAAAAGAGATATAAATTTGAAAAAAGTAAACAGCGTTTTTCTTCTGACGCAGACTACTTGTTTATGTTTCAAAATGGCTTAGATAGGAAAGATGTGATTTTCGTCATAGTACCACTTTAACTCTATTAATTTGGGCACCTACTCGATTAGTTTACTAACTATTAATTAGGTGTCCCAACTCTACACCGAAATAAAATATTAACAAGCTTATTGTTCTTTCTTCTCCTATGTACTTTCTTCCTTTCATTTTTCATATAGGGAATGTAAATTATTCTGATTCCTTTCTATTCTACAATATGTATTGCATTCATTATTTTGTTAAAATAATATTGTTAGTAAAATTATCCTCATGTACATAATGTTCTGTGTGAGTTAAATAAAACTGAATTGAATTGAATATTTGGCAGCATTGTAGCAGCTGCTTCTAGTTGTTTTAACAAAAGTCTAGGGCTGCGTTCACACTTGATGCCCGAGTACTAGTGCCAGGGCACCGGCACAAAATGGTGCTGTGTTCAGACACTGGGTACCCGATCCCATTCAATAAACCGAGCATGCACTTACTCACTACGTTTACTTGAACTTGTACACACGGCAGTGGTTTGTGGGTAAATTGCCAGGGAACTAATGAAAAACGTGTGCACACAGGGAATCAGTGCCCATTTCAGTGCCCGAGTACAAAGTTTCGACCTTGTACTCGGACAAATGGACTGTGCCCGAATTCTGGCTTGTGTACTCGAAAAACTTGACGGTGCGTTCACATTAGTGCCAAGCAAGGATCGTACTCGGGCACCGTGCTCGGGCACCAAGTGTGAACACAGCCTAAGTTAGCGTTTCTATACACGCGGCTCTTTTTCAGTTTGTTTTAAATTTACGGTTAAGCTAATCACATGGTACCTTACGACACAACCCTCGTACGAAATGTTGTAAAGAAGATGGCGCTTGTTTCGGCCACCTTGGTTGAACGAAATAAGGGTAGTAGGGGTACATGGCGCAGTGGTGAGAGCACTCGTCTCCCATCGAAGTGGCCCGGATTCGATTCTCAGATTTGGCGTTACACATGTGGGTTGAGCTTGTTGGTTCTCTATTCTGTTCCGAGAGGTTTATCGATCTCCGGGTACTCCAGTTTTCCCTGCTCTACACTATTCCCACTGAATTAGTACCCCAGCGCTGCACAGTTGACACTTAAATAAAGTTCACTAAGTGCAGGCACATGCACTCTGATCTTTTCCCGTAAGTTTCAAGCACCACGGAAACTGATAAACCTCTTCCTTCATCCATTCAACTGGGCCAAAAACAAGCTTGGAATCTATGGTCTCAATTTGCTGAACAAAGAAAGTTCCCAGTTGATTTGCCAGTTTAACGTTATTATTCACAGAGGGGTACACCGCCCAGTTGTCCCTCTGGTTGAGGAGCTTCTTTACTGCCGAAAAAAGAGTGCGTTGATTGCTACTATTATCTTGGACAAAGTCATTATAGAATTTGCATCGAGTTTCATTCATCAAAGCATTGACACTGTTTTTATTTTATTCAGTTTATACGCTAACATGTCTTCCCTTGTGCCGGCGGTACGTCGCCACTTCCTCTCAGCCTTTCGCTTCTCCCGCCTTGCTACTTTGATTTCCTCGTTAAACACAATGGCGCGTGCCGGTCGAGAACTTGAGCTAAGGTCGTGTTATATAGCTTTTGAAACGTTCGTCAAGTGTATCGGGAGTGTTTTGACAGAGCTGTGAGGAAGACAATTCCCAGCATGTCAATGTCCTTGATTTTCCTATAGAACACTTTTTTACTTTCGGGGCTGGTTTTTCCAACTGGAGATCGCATAAGACAGTAAAATGATCAGAGATCAAGTAGTCAGTTATAGGCTTAACACAGAGCAAAGAGTCCGATCACCGCGTAATGACTAGATCCAGCGTATGGCCAGAGATGTGCGTAGGCTTGTCAAAGTGCTGCTCCAGGCCCATCGAAGTCAGTAATTCCAGGAAGCGAGCGGCGTCTGGGTCTCTGGAAACGTTCACATGGATATTGAAGTCACCAGTGATCAGCAGTGGCTCAGGAGACATAACAACAGATTCCAAATAGACCAAAAACTGGTCCAAAAACACGCTACTAGTGACAGGATGGGCAGCAGAATAGGGACGACGGTAAATCACAATCACCCTTAGTTTACTAGACCCGTATTTTAAAATCCATTCGCCAAATTCGAACGACCTGCGTTCGACACTGTCCACTTTCCGCGCATTGATAGTTTCGTTCAATAACAACTCTCTGTTGTTCAAGCAATTTGTACCCGGGTAGCGTAATCTCCGCTTCAGTGGGCCATATCCCTTTCAGACAACCATGACTCAGTGGTAGCGAAAATGTCAGCACCAGTTGAATTAGCATAGCAAGCGAAATCCGCTGATTTGTTTTTAATAGATCTTGCATTCAAGCAGCAGATCTGTAAATACCTCCTGGCGCAACGGTATTGCTCGTTGACAATAGGAATACTAGCAAGGTTGCGAGTAACAGGTCTATGGAAGGGTCTTGAATTATTCGAGCGATTCGAAATTACGACAGGAATATTTAATAAGTTATTCGTTTCGCCACCAAAAGATCTTGTTTCTGGGCCAGGATTCTCGCAAATATCACCAGCCAGAAGTAGGAGATATAAGGCCACTAGCGTCGTGTCAAATAAGCATGGTCCGGACTCGACTTTAAGAATCGGTGCAACGGCTTCCATACTATAATAACGTCGAGTTGAGTTTCTCGCACTAATGAACCTTGCATAACGTTGGGTTGAATTTCGCGAAATAAACCTCGAATACCACTCTCTGTCCAGATTCAGCGCTTTGGGTTGAATTTCGCGAAATAAACCTCGAATACCACTCCCTGTCCAGATTCAGGACTTTGCAGAGCGACCAATGGTTGTTAGAGAACTCCGTGTACGTCTTAGGAGGCTCCAGAGTCAAAATAAAGGTTAAAGCGAGCACCAAAAACGCGGAGCGATTCAAGGCGCGTCTGCCCGCCATCTGAGAAGCATAGCCCACCATAGCAACAGGAGAGCCATATAAAGACACCCTTTGGAAAAGAACTCGGTGCCTCCATTTTGTTTATAGCTGCAAAGTGATTAACCGGCTAAGATGAAAATTTGCGAAGATAGCATTCTATTTAAGCTCAACATAGCCACCTTAAGTTTACTTTCCAGCAATTGAATTGGGGGTCACGAAGTTCGTTTTTGAGATACATGCATTTAAAGACTAAAACCAAGGCGTGCTTTTAGAGGATTTTGTTGAGCATTAATTGTTGTTTTACATGGTAATACGACATCGCCGTTTGGTTATGCAATGATAGAGTCAGTCGTTCTAAATGGTACAGTTATTATAAAGAGTCGAAATTGGTTTTAGCCTCCTTGAGATCACAGGAAGACCACAGGTGCGCAGTGAGCAAAAGATTTCGCTGGCATCAGGTTAAAAATTACATTTTGCGCAGAAACAATGTACATTTCTTTGACCTATCACTCAGTTACTACTTACTACCCAGTGCTATAAGGCTTCACAGGGTCTGAAGTTTCAATAAAAAATTGGAAAATTTAATTCCAAATTATCGGAAAAAAATTAAATTACAAGTTCTGCCTTAAAAGAGAACTCAGGAAACAACACAAAATCACAATATAATGCTTACGGGGAATAATGCTATTCAACAAATACAACATGTGTGTTCAAGTGGGCACCACCAGTTTTTTTTTTACTTTATTTTTTCTCCCAGTACACATTTTTTGCAATTTTGTCGTTTACATCTTGTACTTACTATTCTATAATCAAGTCAACTTCTCAGAATCGCGATAAAATTTTCGAGTAAAACCAGCCGCAAAATCAGTGCGACTTGTCGAAGTAAAACTGAACACTGTACGAAATATTTCAAACGTGACCTAAACTGCCTAAGAGTTGAAAGAACGTGATTATGGCGAAAATTAAACGAAAGATGTCAATTTATCGGTAGGAAGCCTTGTAATATCATGTTGTTCTCTTATCGCACCAAATGCCATTAATTTACCGTTTGCAAATCACGTACGAAATCTGAAAATGAAATTGTCATTAGTTTATACTTGCTGCGATTCAGTCTATGGAGCGGAAAACCTTTTCGATTGTGACAATTAATTTAGTTTTTATTTTGGGTTTTCAAGGGCTGGTAAATGGTCCTTGAACATGACAAATTGCGTTCAAATATTCAGTCTTTCTTTAAAAGAGGCTCTCATATTTTGCATTCAAAGTCAAAAAAGCCTTATGCTGGTAATTTTTCTGCTATTATGGCCATTTCACACATCGGATTCAACTTACCAAGTAAAAATTCTCAACGTTGGAAACTGATTCTGTTTACTGACAACAGAAGCGAAATTCGCTACTTGTGCTCCATAAAATGACCGGATTTATCATATGCTTGATATAATAGGTAAAAAGAAATATGACGTCAGAGTACCAGTAAAACAAGTTTGTTTCTAGTTCATTCCCTTTGAACTCGCGCATCAGCATCAGTATTCCGCGAGGAATCGAACAGAACTGAAAAATTGCAACTAGAAAAACTACAACCTTAACTAAGCGAATCTTCTTTCTGCTTCTTTCAATAAAGTTCTTCCTTTCCTCGCCGCTTCTCGGCTTTGAGAAGTACAATTCGCTCCTGGCAACAATAAATATCTTAACATAACACCAAGTTTGAATGACCAAGGGGAGGGCGATAAAAATGAGAACAAGGTAAATTTCGTAAACGCGGCGAACAGTGAAAGATGGAAATATTGGTGTGCAGAGCAGTCTGTCTGCTATTCGGTGATATCGGAGTTCTAACATTAAAGCTTGTGGTAAGGCAGCTGTAATGTAACAAGCAAACCAGATGGTCGCCACAATAAATTTTGCTTCCTTTACGTTCATTCGCTTCTTGAAGGGTTGAACAATGACGCGATATCTTTCCAATGCGATGGCTGTGTGTGTCATAACTGAAACACTAACAAAGAGTTCTTGGATGGACGCGAGAAAGTTGCAGAAAAATTTGCCGAAAGGCCAACCGATATAGTTTTCTATTATGCGCTGTGGTGCTGCAATTAAAGCCATTCCTAGGTCTGCTATGGCAATGCTTAAAATCAGAGAGTAGCACGGCGCTCGGAGCTGTTGCCGTTTGATTATGGCGACCACTATCAGGAGATTCCCTGGAAAACCAGTTGCTATCACAAAGGAAAATAAAATAGTGGTTATAGTCACTGGCTCGAAGCTGTAGTTCGATAGTGATGAACGCAACTGAGAGTTATTTTGCAATGCCGACCCATTCCTATCCACGGAAACTTCCATTACGTAGAAGGATTATTTCTTGCGGCCAGGTCTGTTATCATCTGATGCCCTCCACAGAAAAACATACCCGAGCCCCTGTCGATAAAAATATGAAAGAACGCGCGGTGATATATCAATTTTCGAGATCTCAAGCGGCCTCTCTTTATATCTTATTAATCTGCGATAACTACTTCCGTGTAGCTTACCCAACTGAAGTTTTTCAGTCTAATTTGAAACCACTTTCATTCCGAGCCATATTTTCGCAATTTTGCTTCATCGGTCAATTGTTTGGCTCTATACTCAATTTAGCAACTCATTGCCAACACAGTGTTGTTTTTTGGCATTGACCGCATATGCTCACTAAACTTCAGGTTAATTGGTCCCATCCGATTGTTGCCAGCGATCATCGGAAAAAAAATCAATGGCTTTGGTAATGGAAAATGCAATGAATAAAAACTTTAATTCTTAAACTTCACACAATGGCTGTTTTAATTTGCCTAAAAGCTTTTTGCGTGGAGGTAGGGCTTTGTTTTCTTCCATGTTTTGTTTACAACATTAAGCAACAATCATTGATTAGACTTGATTCATGAATCGAATGTGCAATTGCTCCCAAAAAGCCTTGATAGAGATGAGCGAGTTAAAAGAAACGCCCGGATAAGTCAGCAAGGTGCTTCCTTCTCTGGCCTAACTTCTCTTCGATCAGTTGACCGCAACTAAAGCGATGTGGGAATAAGCCGATCAACACAAACGATTCCAACTGTGATAAACTAATAAACATTTAAAATGAAGAAGTAATTTTTATGCCTATTGAAATCCGTTTCGAAAATCCGAGTCACAGTTTTAAGGTGAACGCTGTATTGAGAGTAACACATTTTAAACATCCTTAGGCACAGAACTTTAAATAAAACGGGTTACATATAAAAAAATAACTAGTATCATTTTGCAATTTTCCCTTCACAGTCTATCGTAAATTTCAGAATAGTTGCATTGACGAAGCTGAAGCAATTCTCCTGTCTGGCATTTGCAATTTAAATGCCAATATAGCCGGTTTAGGTCGACAGGTCGAAGACCGCCTTAAGACGAAAAAAGAGCAAGATTGACCCTTAAGGACTTTCGACAATTATTGATTTGATTTTCAGTTTATTCAAAAAAGTATAAAACAGTATTCTAATGTTAGGGTCACCTATATTTCGTAATATAATTTTAATGTCGTGGTCACCTATATTTCGTAATCTTGCGTGTAAACAAAGTGCGCCACAGCCCGGCGCACGGAACCCCACCAGCTAAAGAGGCGCAGGTAAACGACTTCGACATCATTGCTTCAATCGGCATCCGTTCGATCTTGTTGAACAGCGATGTTGAAACCCGTTTGCCCCGCTGTCAACCGCGTTGAAACCCGTTGAAACGAAGTTGAATCGATGAATGAGTTTCAGCGTTTTGAAATCGTTTGCCCACCTTAGCAGTCAACATCGTTGTACAAAATCATGCAAAATCGAAAGGATGTTAAAGCATATGTTGCCGTTGAAGTTGTTTGCTCGGGCCTTAACTTCAGCTTTTCAAAGCTGATGATGCTGATCAACTGCATTTAATTAATATCAAAGCATGTCTCGGTGGGCAACCGGCTGGATAAAGTAATGATAACAATAGAAATTGTGTGAGAAAGACATATATTTGAACTGCAATTTGAACACGATTTGAGCCCATGATTTCCGCCACCGTCCGAACGGACGGGTGCAGTTCTCTACCATTTGAAGTAAGACCTGTACGTCTTCCGCAGTGCAAATCTCTGTCTTTCATTTTTGTCTCTTTGTTATTCACATCCTGTGGTTTATTAAAAAAATTACCAAAATCATGATGACGAGATCTTAGTTGACTTACATGGATCAAATGGTAAGGCGAGGCACCGGTATCACAGAGGTTTTTGGTTTAAATCCCATTCTAGCCAAGATTCGGATTAACTACATCAGTTTTCAAGCTTTTATTAGTGGAAGCTGGAACAAAAGACACTTACACCTTCAAGAGAAAATGATTTTTTGGCAAAGACAGTTCACTTGTTTTTTTTTTTAAACGGTAGGCGTATATTGGTGAGATTTCCAAAACTGAAAATAAGACCTTGAAAAGGTATAGCTAGTAGACCTGACGCGGCTAGCCCGCGAGCAAGCTCTCTCGTGGTGTAGCTTCTCACAGGCTAACAGTTCGCACACACGAGTGCGTTGAAAAAACCATCGCAAGCGGTTAATAACATTTACCACTAAGGTTACTATTTTGAGCGATAATTATAGATTAAGGGATTTCCTTCAATATGGCTAATGTTATTTCACTAAATTGAAGAGACTGAAATACCAACAAAACCGCCGCTAATATTAGAATCTCCTGAATCAAATTAACAACCGAAACCAAGGCAGGATTAATTAGTTACTAATCTGCGAATCTGCCTTGTCCTCTGGGAACATCTTCAAAGCGAAATAATAAAGAATACCTCTGACAGCTCAATGCATAATGTAGTCAAGACTCGATACTACAACTGTTTGCTGTGTGTTTGTTAAGCTTGAATTACACACGATTTTAGAAACACGAAAAGAGCATTGATGAATTTATGGAGCAAAATACACATTACACTTTCATCCTACCAAATTAACGCATGGCGTCTATCAAATAATAAAGAGATTTAGCATCGCGCGTTTACGTAAAACCGCAAACAGGCAGCAAGCTGCTTCTTGTCATGAAAATATCTTATTCTATAGTGTATCATTGTTCTGAGAACTGTGTCACTTCTGCAGAAAACACGCAGGAATTGACCTTAATTAAAACAAATTTCTTTCAGTTGATTTTTGGCAAAACACAAATTTCAGCTTGATCCAGTTTACCGTAAGCCGCTTACACGATGTTAAATAGCTCTTTTGAAAGGATGAATACAAATCTATAAAATCCTGTAATTTCACCAGGTCTGAGGGTAGAAAAAGAATAAACCATAAAGGGAGAAAGATAATCCTTCCTCACAGCCGCAGTCAAACTGAAATAAAATTTTCTAAACTTGCATAGATTACGTTTTTAATATCCGTTTCGGTTTCAGAAATTGATTGACACCATTTTTGTATTATATTCGTGATGCTTTTGTAGATCTTAGTAATCGCTGAAATACAGGCTGAGATAATTTCCAATAAGCGTGAGTTTTTACGGTTAAAATAAATTTAAAAGCGTACTAAAAGTGCACTGAACTTCTAGATTTTGTCCACACTTTAACAGCCTGACTAGTACAATGATTGCTATTAAAAATTAGGATCAAGGATATTGAACTGTTTATGCTGTAGCCAAAATTATTCAATTTTCTCTTCTTTATTCCTCCAAGCCTCGACCACCAGGCCAATTCTAAATAAACGACAGGATGATGTATCTGTGTCCTATGCGAGACACGGTCCTTACGTTTCGTGCAGACCTGTAGAATAAACTGAAATGTCAATTCCTTGTAGCATCTTTTTTGGTACGGTATTCATCGGAGGGCCAGAACATTTACGCATGCGCTGGCGAAATGTTTGATCAATAGAGGCAAGAGAAAATGAGGAGACAGAGAGGGAGGCTCAAGACGTTGGCCGGGAAATGTTATGTCCACGAAAGTTATTTTTAGACGAGCGGCACTCTTTGTTCTAGCGGAAATCTGTCCTCTGAGACGTCCGCATGCAGTCTTGCCTCGCTCTCAGGTTCTTAGTGAAAGAGAAAATGATGGCGCGCGTGGAAGGCTGATAAATATATATTTTCTTTCAAACATCGGACCGAGGTTGGCCTGCATGCGGACGTCTTGGAAAACTTCCGCTCATCTAAAAATAACTTTCGTGGACATGACATATCCCAAGGGCTGGACCGGGAGCCTCCTTCTCTGTCCCCTCATTTTCTCTTGATAGAGGAAAAGAGATAGTAGCGGTACCTCCGGACATCGCCGGTGGCCCGACACTTATGAAAAAAACTATGAAATGAGAATCGGGAGTCTTCCCTTGTCATGGAATGGCAGAATTATCCAGAATTCTTTTAGGGCATGAGCCAGGCAACTTAAGAAACACGAGACTGGCCCTCATCGAATGGCTGAAGCGCGGTCAGAGGAAATGATTTCTAGCCAGACACTCAGGAGTAGGCCTGGTGTGTGCTGTTAACGTAGATTTTGGGTTTCTGCAACAAGTTTTTATCACAGAAAATTTGCGACAAAGTTGTGTTTTCGTTTCGCTGTAATTCTCGTGTCAAAGAAACGGTATAATAATGTAAATAAGAGAATAACGATATTTATATTTGCAGATTACCTGTCCTCTTACTACGAAAGTCAAGCTCGACATCTCTATGCAATAAGCGCATTCAAAATTTTCTCATCTTACTTGATAAAAGTATGTGGGTTTTTTTTGCCTTTTTTTGCTTTTTTTTTTTTAAAAAAAGGTTTTTCTGCTTATATGAAAAATACGTTTTCTCTCTCGTCCCCTCAGTCTTATGCATGATCTTCGCGGAAATTACATTCTGTTCCTCAATAAACCTGGAACAGCCAGTTATGGTCTTAGTTCTCTTTTTTCTTACGTATCAGCTAAGTTGCGGAATGCGCTACCTGATTTTATCCGTACCTATGAGTTTACTGGTTTTAAAAGAGAATCCAGGGCCGCATTTTGTACAGCGGCTTTTTTTTTTAAATGAATATATCTTTAAATATTATGTATTTAGTAGGTTTCTGTATATGCTATGTATTTTAGCTGTAAATGTAATGTCTCGAAGATGTAAGCTCCAGTAGTTATTCGGAAAAGCTTATGACTGTATGTATGTTAGCTTTAGGAGGGCGCATGCGCACACTTTGTAATCTGCGACTCCAGTGCTTACCATATGACAGATAAAATGACTTTTCTCTTGAATATATAAGCCATCTAATTCTTACGCTATATTGACAAGGGCGGTTTGGAGCTGTGAGTAGGCGTGGGATTTGTCACATATGGTTTAGGGGCCGACATATCTCTCCTTCAATGCCGTACCGGGAGGCAAGGTCGGTAGCAGAAAGCAGCGAAGGGCCAACTGCGTCCAAAAGCGATCGCACGGGCCGAAATCCCGGGATGACTCGTTTGGTACGACGCTCCAGTGCCGGTGTCTGGAGGTACTGCGTTATCCTCTCTTGTTTAAACATTCCGTCAGCGCATGCACAAATGTTCTGGCTCTTCGATACCTAGCCTACCAAAAAAAATTAACATGCTGGGGTTTTTTTTGTACTAGCAATTGACATTTCAGTTGATTTTATGGGCATAAACGTAACATAAGAACCGTGCGTGTCTGGTCTTGTCTCAGACAGAGGCGAGAGATGGTTTCATGCAGACTGGTACGCCTACAATGCTCTGTTGTAAACATGGCGGTTCACGAGTGAAGTTGTCTCTCTGGCCTTTCTGTGGACGAATTCCAGGACCTAGTGACACAATCTGGGCAAGTTTTGAAAGCTAAAATCTTCAATCGATGCGTTATTTTGCTGGTAGGACTGGCGGCGCCGGAGCGTCGTATCTTGACGATTATAATAAGCACGAGATTTTGACCCGCGCGTCTCTCTTGCCAAAGCCCGCGACGCGGTTGATGCTTCGCTGCTTTCAGTACCTACCAAGAGCTCATCAAGAGGAGCCTCTATCTCCTCTGATTCCTTGAGTCAACCCTTTCTCGAGTAAATTTATTTTTAGGAACAGGTTTTTCCCGGGAAAAGTATCATAATTCCCTTGACGCAGAGATAGCTCTGTTTTGATTGGCTTTTACAACAGCAGGAGCTCATTAAGAGCTCTTGACAACAGTGAGCGTGCTGAATCTCCCAAGGGAGGTGTTCTATAAATAACTCTACTCGGGAAAGGGTTGACTCCGAGGTCAAGTATGGGAGATAGAGGCTCCTCTTGATGAGCTCCTGGTACCTACCCTCTACCCACCGGTAGGCAATGAGGGAGAGAAATATCGGCCCCTAGATCATACGAGACTGATCATTCCTTTCGTTCTCACAACTCAACTCCGCCTTTGTCTGTTTTACACAAGATTTCGATCGCTGTAATATTCTTCAAAAAAGTCATTGTATGTTCTATATGGTACGCACGGGAGTCGCGGATTGCAAAGTGTACGCACGCGCATTGCTAAAGGTAAACACTGACATAGATAAAGACTTTATTTCATCTCGAATTTCAGAATAGCTACAAGAGATAATATATTCGAGACATTACATTTGAAGCTACAATATATAACCTATACGGATACATAACTAAATGTATCATACTTACAGATGCAAATAAAGAAAAGCGGCTGTACTAAAATGCGACCCTGGATTCTCCTTTTAAAACCTGTAAACTACCTCTTAGCTGATAAGTAAGAAAAAGAATTAAGACCATGCCATTAACTGATGATGTTAGGTTTACTGAGGGACAGAATGCAACTTCCGCGAAGAACACAACAAGAAGACCGGAGTGAATCACATTTTTTATATAAGTTGGAAAATCATCAAAACACAGACTTTTATACAGAAATATGGGGAAAGTTTGAATGCACTCATTGCATAGAGAAATCTTTAGTAAGAAGACCGTTGTAGTAGGACATGTAATCTGTCAATATAAAATCTAAGTATTCTCTTATTTAGCGCTTCTAGTTTCTCCGTATTGTGCACACCACAAAAACGCCAGACAAAGTCTCGTAAGAAAGATGAAGCGGCCGTATCTTTGTAGCATTTAGAGCTACGGGTCTGTGGTTTTGCACGCGCGATAACGTCTGCCGATTAGAGTATATACCTGGTGGATGCACCCGCAAATCCCTTGCTGTCAATGATCTGTGATCGCTATGTACTCCTTTTACATTTGTTTTGAGAAGGAAACTAAAAGGATGCATGTGTCGTTCGTTTTCGGAATCAAACGCTTCAATCCTCGCTAACTATTTATGGTGAGTATTTATGAACGCTGATTCCAAATTAGTTCGACCCATTTTAAGTTTTGACATAAATGATATAATTACCATACTCTTGGATGATGATTTCCAACTGATATAAGCTCCTTTTCATGAATTTCGAACTGAAAATACCGGCCGAGAAAACTGTCACAAGTTCTGACTTCAATCCTTGATACTCATGCGGCATGAAGTGAATGGAACGAAATGAATGAAATGTGATAAGAACGCAGAACAAGCTCTAAAACAGACTTACAGAATTACTGAGGGAAAATCAGGCTGTTGATATAAATTGAAAAATTAAGATCATACTGCGCAAACTTTCGGCAATAATTAGGTAAAGTTAATTCTATCACTGGAAAAACCAACTGCGGCCCGCATCAATTCGGCGCGGAGATGCAGTGTAAGTTCCTCCTTATTTTCGAAAAAAAATCGAGTGCTAAATCTCACGGTATTTAATAGGTGTTGCAACCATTTGTGCGGTCCAAAACGGGTAAATCAGTAAAGTTTCATGATGAAATACCAGGATTTCTCCTTTTACTAAAAAATCATATCTTCACCGCGCGCAGTGAACATATCATTTTTATCTTTCACATGTGAGAATATAGGTGTCGTCATGGTAACGAACACGATTAGCCAATAAAACGCGAGCTTCGTCTTCATTGTAAGTTACTTTTGTGCTTCAATATAATTCTTTGCATTTTTATTTCAAAATTTTACATTATCATGATTTGCTTTTCAGAACTTTCATATCTTGTTTCGTGTTACACAACATGCGTGTTTTTGCGGTTGGTGACCACTTTTTCATCATTTCGAAAATGAATAAAACAAGTTGTTTTAAATCTAGATATTTCATCAATATCTATATAATAAACAGAACATTACATGGCCGCTTGGGGATACGAATTTTATCTTCGAGTGCTGAAAGTATCTCTCACTCGTTCGCTTCGCTCAGTCGTGAAGATACTTTCAGCTCTCGAAGATAAAATTCGTATCCCCGCGCGGCCATGTTATATCCTCTATTTGATTTACTAATATTTCGTCACGCATGGCATGACTTCTTTAGAGAGTTAAATGATTTGACTTTTTCAGGGAGTTTAATGCACTCAAGTGTAGGGAGAAGAATCTGTCCAGCGGCTAATAAGTTTGCGCGTAGAGCTGAACAGTCCATTACTAATAATTGACCAATTTCGATATATTAAAATTCAGTCCCAAACAAAAGGCATCATCTCGAGGCTCTAAGAAACACTAAGTATAAGGATTTGTAAGGGTTTATTCCCTAGAGCCTCGAGATGATGCCTTTTGTTTGGGTAGGGTCGTACCTCTTGTTGAACACTATATTTCATTGTCTGTATTGTGTTGTACTTCCTATTGTTTTTTGTGCTAAATCCATTGTTATCTTTGTTCGTTCTATTATTCTTTTGGCCAATCCTGAAGCCCGTTCAATGAGGTTCGACACAACCGTTTTGTTTCCGACTATTAAATCGAAATTAAACTATTGCCGTGTAGTATAATGCTTAAATACGTATTCCACGTGGTTGGTATAACGAATGATTATTATAAGAAATCGTATGAACACAATTGCATTTCGCGATTTATTTATTTATATAAGTTTGCCAGTCAAGCTGACAGAGCGCCACAACAGCTTGCGCCAATTACTGTGGCCCCCTTTTTTACCCTCCCAACCATGATACATCACAGAAGACAGACCACAACACCGGGAACTACGTGCCCTACTCTTAGCGACAAGTGTGTGGGTTCATTTACGTCCCACAGGGTAAGAGTGATGTTTTGAAAGTTCTTTTAAGAACTTTTAAAACATCACGAGTGACCACAAATCTCGAAATGCACAAGCAAGTTCATACGATTTTATACTTATTACAATCAGTACTGACAAAATCACTCCACCGCTTTGTTTCCATAGCAACTTCCGAATTGCGCTCTTTTATTTTTTGAAGTGCTATTTAAAAAAAAAAAACCATCTTTTTGTCAAAGCTATGTTAACTAAACAATAAGTGACCCAAGTTTTGAGCCTTTATTTAAAAACAGACGCTTGTTTATTTTAACTGGAATTTTCCTTTTTAATGGTCCGCCATTACTCACTTTAAAATCTTGAGAGAGCTGGATCTAGGAGAAAATGACGTCAAATACTCACTACTTTAAGAATGCAATGCGTTTGTACGCGACTGAATTAATATGCAGTACGGGAGTTTCCGGCTTTCAGATTTTTAAACTAGTGATTTGCATACATAATAAACTGCGTTTATACGTTGAAATTTTAAGCTGTTGAGCAAATGACCGCACTTTTCCTTAGATCTAGCCCTCTGAGGTCGGTGAGGTCCAATCGGTCTGTTTTGAACGTGAGTAATGGCGGACCGTGAAATCCAAAACTTACACTCAAAGCAAACAGCCTTTGAATAAAAATCAAAGCTCAAAATTTAGCCAGGCAGGTGTTAAGCAAACACACTTTCAAAATCTAAAGAAAAACAGGTAGTGATTTTTATCATAGTACCACTTCTATAAACTTACACGACTCATAGGAAGACCATATAACATGATATGATTTCGTGCACTTTAATAAAGAATTCAAGGTCAAGTTACGCGCATAATTGTGCGCGAGTACATGGGAGGCTAGTACGCCCATGTCACAAGTTTATGGTAAAAATTGACGGGGATAATTTTATTATACGTTTATCTCTGGAAGCCCTTGCTTTATGTATTAAGAGGGAAAATCCTAGTTCACACAAGGAGGAGGCAAGCGTAGCTTTGCATGGAGGTCTGGAATCTCGCTGCTCTTGGTGAACAACCGGGGTTGAACATACTGAAATCATCATCACTTTGTGAATTGCCTCTGAATGTTTTGGCAAGTATTTTAAACAACAAATCATGTTTATTTAGGCTTTTGATATTGAATGATTGAACTTAGGTGGGGAGTCGCTTCAGTTAAGTTAAAAAGGGGAATTTCAAAGTCGAAAAATCCGGGAACGTAGATTAAAGCGAACTTTTCTACTGGAAAATATCCTGTTACGTGATTTTTTTGCAGATTATGGACAGATATCGCGAAAACGTTTGAGAAGAGGACTTAATTCAAGGCTGCAGAAATATATCATTTCGCGTGAAAGAACAAAATAACAGTGTGAAATCTTACGCTATTTGGTAAGAAAAGAATCCGGCCCTGAATTGCAGGTAGAAAAATTCTTTCTCTTAAATGTAAGAAATGCAATTAGGATAGATGATACAGTCGGCTATTCGAATTGGCTTTGTGATGCAAGGTATCCTTTTCTTCGTTTCTAATAGAGCATTCAAATCGTTAGTATTTACAACTGTGGTAACTGTAACACATAATTATTTTATTGATTACTATATTACTCCAACCGACCACTGACTGTGGGCCTTAAGTTTAAATTAATGCACAGCGTAGTACACAGCAGGTTAATTCCACGATGTAAAATGCCCATCGCAACTGATACTTAATACTAATTATGATAATCTGTCTACGTTTATGATAAACGAGGTAGTAATTTCTTTAGTTGTGCGCCTTTCACTGAAGTGAGGGGATTTGTGGTACTTTCAAGAAGATCAACACATTAATATTTGAAGTGACGGTGAATATACATGAAACTGCTTTATACGAACCGAGTGGTTGTTTTCAGTTTGTTAACAACGCTGTGATTTTGAATAACTAACGTTTGTCTTCAGTATATTTAAACTTTACAACTGATCATCCTCGCCATTTTTGTCTGAATCTTCATCATCTTCTTCCGGTTTCAAAGCATAGTTCCGCGTCGTTCTAAACGGCGCAGTCTGGTTTGACTTTTCTGGAAATTCTTTTCCCTTGAAGCACGCCACAATCCCGTTTCTAAAGTCGGCGCTCATGGCAAACAGGATGAACGGGTTGATAACGTGCTTTAGGTAGTAAAGTGCTAATGATACAAGATCGATAAACTCAAACGTGGCACCGATCGAGGATGGATTAGCAAATTCACGGTATAGCATCGTAATTCCACGTGGAAGATGACAGATTTGGAACGCTACAACCAAAAACAGAAGCATTTTCACAAGTTTCTGTTTGCGTTTTACACGCGCGACCATAGCACAGCTAGGGACTCGCGGCGAATCGAAAGATTCGCCCGACTGGATCAGGCTTTTTGTTCTAGCAGCCACTTCTGCTACGATATCGCTTTTACTTTTCAATGTTGTAATGATGCTTATGTACGCGTAACTCTGAATGACAAGCTGAACAAGAATGAAGAACAAAACAAGATAGGTTTGATAAACTCTGCGATACAGTTGCGTCCAGTCGGGAACGCAAAATGCCGTTCCCTTAAAGAACCGCAGTTTCAAAGGGAAGGTTAACGGAAGACCACCGAACACGTAGCAGAAAAGCCATATTCCTAGGATCACAAGTTTTGTTCTTCCTGCTGATAGTCTTGGCTTGAAGGGGTTTACAGTGGCTCTGTAACGCTCCAATGAAATCGTAGAATGCGTAACTACTGACACACACACCATAACATCTTGAAGAGGAGGTAAGAGCCGACAAAGGGCGGAACCAAATGGCCATCCGTTGAAGTACATCTCTGCGATTCGTAATGGCGCGGCAATAATAGCCATACCCAAATCTGCGCAAGAAATATTGGCGAGTAAAAGACCACAGGGATTTCTCAGTCGCTTCCACTTCAAAATAGTTCCAAGCAAACATACGTTTCCAAGAAACCCAAACGCAGAAATTATAGAGAAGAAGGACACGACCATAATTTGAAATGATAACGGATCAAATAATTGCGCTTGGCTTAAAGGTTCACCACTGTTGTTTTGTTGACGCGCCATGGTTTGGTTGAATGGCTGAATATCATAGCTAAGGTTCCTTAAAAACTGCTGTGCCATTTTGGTTTGCAATTAATTGACAAGTGGGCCTGGTATGCACACTGCAAACTTATCACTAATTCACGAGCCAGCTTGTTCTTGCCTCAAAATCCTGCACGAGAGAAATTATAGATTCAATTTGTTGAACTAAATGATAAAACTGCTGATTAAAAACATCGAAAATATTGAAAGTTAAATTAAAAACATTAAAAGCCGCTTTGGTATAATAAACTTTGGCTGTTGAGCGGCAATTGAAAAAAGACTGAAGTAAGCCTTGAAGGGATTTTCGTGCTGTCAATAATTATCTCAAATTCACTCGGTTACCCGCAAAGGAAAATCATTACCGCTTATCAGCTGGCAAAATTCAAGAAAGTTCCGCGCAATTTATGCCGCAAGATTTCAGCTAGCTTGATAACATTTTACCCAAGTGGCGAAACTCGAATCTTTGGTTCACGCACATGATCCGCATGATAATGATAATTTTAACGGACTATTCCAGACTGAACTAATTTGATTTAGCATCCCACCTCAAAACCAAAGTATGGATACATCAGTTTAAACTGAGGAGACTCTACAAATATCTTACAGTTGGCTTGATAGCTCAATAGACCCTTCTCCAAAATGGCGGCCGAAAATTCAGATAAGTTAAAATTAAAAACTGATAGGAATAGAAATAGTAACCGTGCAAAGTTTCAGCATATCAGGTGTCAGCTGAGAAATGTAAGTTGAAAAATGAAAAATTTACAGACGTTTGTATGATTGGGGGTATGACGTTACTCTCAGTCACACAAACGTCTGTAAATAGGCCTTTTGCAACAAACGATCGCATGGTACAAAATCCGCCATGCTGAGGGGCAAGCTCCTAAACAATTCCATAGATTAAAAGGAACCTGAAAACGCCAACATGGCGAGAGTTTGTTTTCTGAGGATTCTGGGTAGATTTTGGTTCCAGACCCTTGAGTCCAAAATTCTGGATCCAACATGTTGCATTCATTTGGTGAACTCTTTCGACACTTTTCAATAGCGTCCAACAATGTTGGATCGTTTGGCCAGGCCTGTATGGGTTAATGAAAAGATACTGGAAATACTCACACACAGAGACACCAGTTTTATTCGAAATTTAAAAAACTTGGCCCGATTTTATAATGACTAAAAAAAATTAATGTCTCCATGGAATAAGGATTCCCGAATTTGAGCTGTACGCACGGGCGTACGTGCGTATCATGGACGGTTACGCCCCTGGTCAAGTAACATTCACAATCGCGATAATATGGAATCTCAACACGATTCTCTCCGCACTTCAAATATGTCTTTCATCTATTTCGTCTCTTTCATACCTGATCTAGCAACTTAAACTGAAACATTGATCCACTTTGCTGCATGTGTAAATGCAGAGGGAACTCGGAAGGGATGACAGAGGAACCAAATACACCAGTTCATCAGTCAATATTGTACATTGTTGAGAGTCCTATGCATTTGGGGGCCGAAGTGCAGTCGAATGAGCAGAAGCCGCAGTCGAACTGGGAGAACCCCGAGCAACTTTACATGCTGGTCAGAGTTCTAGACCTCGAGTAGGTCGTCATCTTTCACGGTAGATCAGGAAAATAATGTGCTGTTTCATAGATCTTTATAGAAATACGGCTTTTACTGAGGGCTCTTAACTGAATCTTAAAACTACCTTTTACTAAGTTATCTTAAGCCCGATCACACGTTTCTTGGTTCGAGTCCTGTTGAATTGCAAAGATCATTCTTGCTTCAAGTTCGTCGTTTAACGCTACAGTCCGTAAACGGCCGAAATTTAGACTTAGCGATAATACATAATTATTGAAACAAATCTGAAAAAAGAAAAGGAAAAATTAACTCGTTGAGAGGACTTGAATCTAAGTCTGTTTCTTCCTAAGTTCCCAATGTGCCGGTGACTTTCATCCCTAGGGGAAAAACATAAGAATCCTTACCTTAGAATGAGAACTGACGGTCTTTGCCGATCAATAATCTTTGCAGCATCATGCTCGTCTGGTTTTGTAAGCCACATCATTGAGCAGCTTAAATTAATTGGTTGGTCAAGTTTCCTCCGTGATTTCCCACTTAATGGAAAAAAAACGAATTTAAATAACAAAAAGCATAGATGTTTTATTTTACTCAATTTTGTTGTTTGTAAAAGCTACATCGATAACGAACAATTAGTCAACATCTGCTCCTGAAAAGTAGTGAGTAAATAAATTCTCATCTCGCTTTACAAATAGTTTTGTTAATACTGCTTTTTTTTAAGTCATTTGTATTTTTATGACGGAAGTGTAAACAATTTAGGTAAGTTCCAAAGCTAGTTGCTGGAAGATTTTGGTCATAAGCCTTTAGAGATTTGTTCTTGCAAAACAAGTATAATAGCTACTATTTCCTGCAAAATTTCAATCGGATGTTCTTAAGCATTTGAAACATTGCATCATGACTGTTTCAAAAATGTGTTTCAAAAGTTCCTTTATATCGCCCTCAAGTTAGAAGCTCGACTGGTAGTAAGCGTTGGATAATACACTTTCCATCATGTCGGATGAAATGACGCTTACTGGAATATGACAATTAAAATATAATGCAAGAATATCTGATATTTGCACAGTCGTGAACCTCTAAGAGTATCGGCGTTGTTAATAATGTAAATCAAGCAATAGTCTTTCAGCGCTTTTCACACGAAAAAAAAAAAGGCAACTGTTGAATCTGGTATTCCTTTTCTCTTAGTCGTGGGAATTGTTTGTACTGTCAAATCCCTCTCCACGGTTTCCATTAATCAAGGAACTCAGAAAAGCTCATTAAGATCTTTAACGGGTTTTTGTCAACAGCAATTCCTTGCTGATGGGAATAATATCCTAAAGTGCTCTTAAATTAAGGGAAGAAACGTGTTTGAGTTTCCGTCAAACATTTTACACAGTTAGCAAATTCCGGGATTATTTATTCAAAGCCTCGAATTGTTGAAAACAGAATGGAAAAAACATACCTTGACCGCGTGCAGAAGCGCCTGATTTGGAGAACCTTGGAGTAGTCCTGGACACAAACGTAACTTAAGAAACGATTCTTTTTCCATTCAAGTTTACCAGAATGTTTTTTTTTCTGAATATGCCTACGATGTATCATTGTACTCTAGGACATAATGATATCACAGCGGTAACTTAAAAAGCTGGCAAAACGTAACTTTTTTTTATCTTGGAAACTGTGAAAAGATCATTGCAGTTAGACGCGGAGTATCTTGGGTATTTGAAGGAAAAACTGAAAAGTTCTTGAGGGCCTCCTTGCAGGCGGCCGGCTCCTTTTTCCATTGTTCTCGAAATATGCCTTTTGCAACAAACTGGTCACATGAATGATAATTGGTAAACTTAAAGCTCGAACTTTATAAAATCCAGAAATGGAAATATCGTGTTTGTCTTAGCCAGAATACAACTTTTCAGAGAAATACCACTTAAGCCGATGATACACGGTTCAACATTTGTTGATCAACAAATGTCATGTGCAGCTGTTGACCGGTGTGTCGTGTTATATATGCCATTCAACACGTTGAATGTTGTTGAACGATGTTGAACGAAAATAGAGGCCAACTCTATTCCGTTCAACACGTTTGTGCAACATTGTTCAACATTTGTTGAGCAACAAATGTTGCAAGATGTTGAACCGTGTATCATCAACTTTAAAGGGAAAGTACGGCCTAAAAAAGTTTTCTCTGAATCGAAAGTTCTTAATTACCTGCATTGTCATACTTGACCACTCATTTGAGCTCAGATGTGTTTAAATAGCCAACCATTAATAACGCTTAAAAAATGGGCAATTTTAAATTGAAAGCCAACAACTTTGTTTTTGTGTATGCAAACGAGGCTATGACCCGGATGACTAGTTGTACTTGACATAAACAAGGAAAACACAGGCGAGGAGAGCGATACTTTGTAGACTTGAATCTTAATCCAGAGGGTAAAATCCAGAACAGATTTACCTCGTGGTCTTTAAACAGGTTTTATCTGTGAGTTGTGTGCAGGAATTTTACGAAGCGAAAGAGAGCTTGCGCGCGGTGCTATCCCGCACTCACAAAAGTCAATCTTGAAAAACAAAAATAAGCAAAGGAAACTTTCACCATAAAGTTGAAAATATGAAACAAATCAAAGTTTACGTTAATCCTGGATTAAGGTAATCGGCTTTCGAACAGCCGGGCCCTGGAAATCAAGTTTAATCTGTCTACCGTGGCTTTCTACGAGATCGCTGTTACAACTTCAAAACAAACGATCGATTTATATATATCCATCGAATGTTGAGAATAAACCGTTTCATTTCAAGTTGTTTAATTTACTGAATGAAGGGGTAGTTTCTAAAGAAACTGTGGTGCTGCGTCGGTGGGCAAGTAGTATACAAATATTTGGCTTTATCAACGGAGTTGGTAATGTAAATTGGCGACCTTACAGAGATTCTAAAAGCTGACGTTTCGAGCGTTAGCCCTTCGTCAGAGCGAATCGCAGGGCTAACGCTCGAAGGGCTAACGCTCGAAACGAGAGTAGCAGCGAATCTGGAGGTGATGAAGAACACGTGGAAGCGACAAAACCATCCTTCAAGCTTTTACCCGCATCGGTTCGCAAGCTGAAGACGCAGGGCAGTGATTCTCCTGACGATTTCACCAGCGAGGAAGAAGATTGTGAAAAACTAGAAGGATTTCGTCTCATGGACATTTCAATTATTGCGGCGATTTTCGAATGCGTTTCGTGTCCGTTGTGAAAGCAAGGACATGTTGTCCTTGAAGAAGAGATCCAAGGTAAAATGGGTTTAGCTTTACGTCTTCATTTAAAATGCTCGTCAATTAAGTGTACATTTTTTAAAGCTTTCAACACATCAAATAAAGTGAACAATGATCAAGCTTTCGAAGTAAATAGAAGGGTTGTTTTGGCCTTGAGAAACATTGGTGTCGGGCATCTAGGACTGGTGAAATTTTTTGGAGTGATGAACATGTTACCACCTATGAATGAAAAATTCATTTCAAGATCACGTGAAAGCAGTTACAAGAGCTGCTCAAACTGTTTCAGATGAAAGCATGTCAAAGGCTGGTGATGAAATAAAACAATTCTACGAACCAGAGAGCGATGGTGTGTATAACATTGCAGTTTCTGGTGATGGCACTTGGAGAAGGAGAGGATTTTCCTCCTCTTATGGTGTTGTCACAGCTCTCCACAGTAACCGGAAAAGCATTGGATTGTGAGGTTATGTCCAAAGAATGTAGGATGTGTATGCCTTGGAGAAGAAAGGAGAGGTCTAGAGAATTTCAATACAGGTGGGAAGGGCATCAGCATGATTGTCATGCAAATTTTGCAGGATCATCAGGTGCGATGGATGCGGCCGGTTTGGTGACTTGATCTTTCAAAGGTCTGTTGAAAAACATAGCTTTCGATATGTGGAGTTCCTAGGCGATGGTGATAGTAAGGCCCACAATAGTCTTGCTCAAGAGACTGTATATGGAGACATTACAGTTGAGAAACTTGAATGTGTGGGACATGTTCAGAAGCGCCTGGGCTCCCGCCTTAATTCGGGCTTTGAAAAAGAGACTGAGGAAAACTCCCCTTGAAGATGGCAAAAGTATTGGTGGGACAGGAAGACTAACAGACAAGAGAATAGATAAACTTCAAGTTTATTATGGCAAGGCAATCAGAGAAAACACTCATGATGTAGATGCTATGAGGCAAGCAGTGATAGCTATTTGGCATCATACAAAATCAATGGATGAGAACCCTGACCATGACCTTTGTCCTCCCGGAGCAGATTCCTGGTGTGGTTTTCAAAGAGATGAGGCAAATGGTACATCATCCTATCAACATGATCATCAAATTCCAGAGGCTGTTGCTGATGCCATATACCCATCCTTTGAATCACTGAGTGATGAAACTCTGCTGTCAAGGTGTTTACACGGAGGCACCCAAAACCACAACGAAGCTGTCAATGGAATGAGTTGGCAGCGGGCAACCAAAGAGACCCATTCGAATCTACCCATAGTAGAATTGGCTACATTTTTAGCTGTTTCTCATTTTAATGATGAGGGTTCAAAAGCTCTTGTGCTGATCCTTGAAACACTTAGCATTGTCCCAGGGTCGCATTCTACTGATGCCTGCAGGAAACTTGATCAAAGAAGGATAAAGAACGCACGACGAAAAAAGCACACAGGGAGCAAAAAAAAAGAAGAAACAACTGAGAAACTATAAAAAAAGGCTACACAGAAACCTTGGAAGCTCGAGAAGGGCCTGCTTATGGTTATGGGGCCTTTTAATAAGTTTAAAACAAGGAACAAACCATGTTTAACTTTTGATTTTTGAGTACAGGAGTTTTTCTTGAAATTGCGGTTTTATACTTTTTGACTGCTAAGAAACTTAATATCTCAAAAAGTATTGAAGTTATCAAGGTGAAATTTTCAAAGTGGCAGGAGGCTTGTAGAAACTGTGCAATGACCCACTTTTATGAAACTCTGTCAAAAGCTCATCAGTTAAACATATTTTTTGTGCTTCCGTGTGGGGAAAATTTTATTCATTTTGTTTGGTAGCTTTTTGATTTTGACTGAATGGCCAGATCTACTTCAGAGTGGCTCATTGCATAGCTGTCGGTATAGTTTCACTCTATGCCAAGTCCTAGATTTGTATCATTTTTACTTTTTGAGAAATCAAGTTCACCGTGAACCTTGTTTTGAAGAGTCTTAAAATAGGCGTGGTTCATTTTATGGGTGGGGCCCCTTTGGAATTTAAGGAATTCATGTCAAATGTGAAAATTGCATATGTTGAAGAATATTACATGTTATGTTAAAAGAACATTTTCTGTACTGGTTGCATATGTTTGCAAGACATGTTTAAAAAAAGTCATTTTTTAGACCATTGAGCTATTTTGACTAACACATATGTTAGTCTTAGCGCTATTGTGTGTGTGCGCGTGTGCATCATGTAGGGGGGAAATTTGGAGGTGGGGGGGGGGGGGGAAGGACGTTGTCAGCATGCAATTTTTAGCTCTAATTTGTATATATTTTTTGTAATTGCTGTAACTCCAACACGGAAATGTTGGAAATGTTAAGATAATAATAAAACACAGACAAACACAACAAATAATAATTACGCGCCCCAAACAGAGCTCAGATTCCTACTTTTACCAAGGGTGGAAATTCTCATGCAGACTCTCATATTTCGAAGGAATAATTTTAAAGCAGTTTGAAAACTTAGAAAAATACAAGGATTTGTGCACAAACGTTTGAAGCGTGACTGGGTGGCAAAGCGTCCTTTTCCCATACAAATCCTTATAAATTCTTTAACAACACCAGTTTAAACGATATACTAACGAAAATCGGCATGGTAGCATATTTTGGGCTGCTCTTTATTTCTATGATTAACATATATCAAATACAAGGTGTTACAAATGAACCCACTGGGAACTCGGAAAAATCCGAGCTCCAGATGGGATGCGAACCCACGACCCTCCGTGATCTAGTACGGATGCTCTAACCACTGAGCTACTGGAGCTACTTGTATTTGATATATGTTAATCATTGTCTTACATTCGCTCACTTTGGTGGTTGGTTGGCCGCATCGTTCACGGAAATACAGGCAACTGTATTTCAATGATGCTCGCAGTGTGACTGCGCGAGGCAGTTATGAGGCATGCTGTCAGTCGATATTTGACTCTGTGGCTGCGTGATGCAGCTCGAGTCAAATACCCACATTTCACCCTTGCTCACCATAGAGTCTCCAGTAGCTCATTGGTTAGAGCATCCGTACTAGATCACGGAGGGTCGTGGGTTCGAATTCCATCTGGAGTTCGGATTTTTCCCAGTTCCCAGTGGGTTCATTTGTAACACCTTGTATTTGATATTATTTCTGGAAAAATAATTTGATGAAACCAACAGAATTGTGGTGTTTATGAAAAAAAAAAAAGGTTCACGCGACGAATTGTTGCACAAGGCCTATTACTTTCGAACTTGTTCTCAGCTTTTTTATCCCTAAAATGTTTTTGTCCCCTTGTTCCCTAAGATATTTTGTCTTTAGTTTCCCTGTCCCCCAGTTCAAATTAGCTATGTTTTTCTAGTTCCCCCAAACCCCTGGAAGACCCTCAATTCTTGGCGGGCTTTTTTTGCAGCTTGTTTCCTGCTGCTTAACTTGCTTATCAAACTGCGAAGATCTTTTTACTGATCTTTTATTTCCAGACGTCCGCCGCTAGAATATATAAAATGTCATATATTTTAAAATCGTGACTTGATCTGTTTTGGTAGAATAGCAAATCCTGTCTCTATAAACATTTATGTCTTGTGGTCATTCCGATGTTGTGAAGAAAAGCACGCAAAGTGCGGTTTAATAACAAAACTTTGACAAAATCATAGCTTAAGGTTAATCCATAGTAAGAGGGCTTTAAAA
This sequence comes from Montipora foliosa, assembly GCF_036669935.1. NCBI lineage: Eukaryota > Metazoa > Cnidaria > Anthozoa > Scleractinia > Acroporidae > Montipora > Montipora foliosa. The sequence continues at coordinate 18,214,509 of NC_090872.1, forward strand.
CGCTCTTATAAATCAGGACAACGTTCAAAGGTCCTAAATGTCAACTTTTTTAATAATCAAAAAATTCAAATGTCTGTTGTAATCATTTCGTAAGCTGTATTTATATACCTGAATCAATTATTTATTAAACCCAGGTAAACATAGCCGAAGCAACACGAAGCATGTCTAACTCAAAGTTACCTATAGCAGTGTCCTGAAAGTTTCGTGGTTTCCTCAAATGTCCTTATGTGTTTCCTCAAATGTCCTTATGTTTGTGTCTAAGACAATGTTAGAGTGAATATACTGGACGGGAACTGAAAGGATTGACTCGAGAAATCAGAAAACCTCCCAGTAAAAGACTTTTTATAGCGGAGCTCACGCGCGCGAAGCGCGCCAGCGGAGCACCACGGGTAAGATTGTTTGGAAATCTATCCATGCGAGAAATTTTGATTTATAGGCTTTTTGTGTGTGAAATGGGTGTCCAATTGTGAGGAGCTTTGCTTGACTGTGAAATTGCAGTCGAGTAAGCGAATTTACTACACTTCAGGTTTACTTTTTAATTAAAGATTTCTGCTGTTGTTCTGAACTGAATCAGACAAACGGAATATGTTGTGAAAGAGATAACTGTGCATGTAATTTCAATTTTATTTCTTGATTAAAATTGTTACTTATTGTTTGCAAGGATTGTTGTTTACTGCTGTCAGCTCAGAGGTGTTTGATATGTTTGACACTGTGAACTGTACACACCAAATTTTCTGGACTGGAAAAACACTGATGGGATGTACTGCACTGGGCCTAAGATTTAACCACTGGGAAAGGGATAAACATTTTGACACTGGAAATGAAGTTTCTCTTCCTCAGAGGTCTTCGACACATTATTTTACACAACTTCTCGTATGAGCATATGTCTTGAATATGAAATAAAGTTCTGTGCCAGTAGACTTCAGCAGTCACTTGGAATCGCTAGGCTCCGAAAGGTCAGCGGTTTGTTGTCGGTGGAATGACGTATGCATATTTTGTTCAAACCAGGTGAAGGTACGTGTATTCAAACGGCATCAGTCGATGCTTTCAATTCCGCATTATTTGCACCAGTTTACCAACAATCACTAGGATTGGTAATTGGAAATTGGAACAAATTTGGACTGGGAGTTGAGACTTCGTACCTCCCTTCATGACCCACTTTATACATGGGCGAGTAATGTGACATTTGTTTCATTTCAAGGGATAGAAAGAAGTGGTATGGTAAAACACAGAATATCGGCTTGTAACTGAAACTTGAAGTTCTAAATTTCAAATGACAGGAAGAAAGGTCATTGAATAAAACGATGCTTGTAGAGAACAGACCGGTTTTACTTGGCGTTCCTTCATACGTGAATATATGTCAAGAATCCTAACTTCATATTGTTTGCGTTTCGAGAGGTTAAAGTCAGCGGGGTCAAAATGATGCCCTGTCCCGCCTCAATTGAAGTGTTGAAGTAAGGAAATTTTGTTATGTAATTTTGTAAACCACCACTTAGAGAAGGAAAACATTTCGTAAAACATTTTAACAGCGTCAAAGATTCACATCGTTTTTAATTAACAGAAATGCTTATAATTCGTTGAGCTCCAATGAAACATTCATTTTTCCCCACGCCGTAAATTTATTACATTTTTCACATAATTCTAGGAAGGTCAGCCAGATAAGGATTACGCGTTACAAACCGTTACATAAGCAGTGTTCCGCCAAGTCATAAACTATATATCATCAGCTTTCTGTACAAAAGCAAGGAAATAGGAAATTATGTATGTTATAGAAATAAACCTGTTCACTTTGAGAGAAAAAAAGTCATTTCATTTACTCGTGAAGAAAAACTGAATAACATGCAAGTCAGGAAACTCCGTGAAGATTACATAACCATCCCCACAGCCTTCGTCGAAAAAGGTGCTATAACACATTTGGGAAAGAGCAGCTAAATTAGAGAAAAAAGTTTCATTTATAGGAGTATTAGGAGATATGCCGTTTCTCCTCAAGCAACGTTTTGTCAGAAGGTAAATAGTGGTAGATACCACTCAGGTAAGAATCACTGACACATAATATGAAGACAGTTGGAGCGTCTGAACTCGCTACTTGTCGCAAATAAAATAATTGGATTCATGACATGCTTCAAGTAAAATATAATGAGAGTGATTAGCCAAACGAACCAGAAAACGGTCAAATTCAAATTGCGCCCAAATTCATGCACCAACAACATAACACCGCGAGGTATGAAGCACATTTGAAACGAAAACACCAATATGGCTAAAGTCTTGATTAGACGCCGGCGTTTCTGAAGCTGTATTGCGCGCGACAACATTCGGTTTGACGGCAAAGCGCACAATGGAACCAACCTCGTTTGCAATGTTTTCAAGATCTTGAAATATGCCATAGACTGAATAAACACAGGAATCAGGATAAAGACTACCACTAGATATACTTGATATACCGTGCGATAGAGATCGAAGGGCCATTCCTGCATACACAGATGAAAGCCGTTGTAATATTGCACTTTCAAAACAGGAGCAACTGGTAGTGATGCTGCGATGTAACAAGCTGGCCATATTGCGAGTATTACAAACTTAGTATCTCGTTGAGAAAGTCGTCTTTTCAAAGGCCGAACGATGGCACGGAACCTCTCCAATGCGATGGTCGTGTGAGTTACAACTGATACCGTGACAAATAAATCTTGCATGGGAACGAGAAGACGACACAAGAATTCGCCGAACGGCCATCCGACGAACACTTCAATGATGCGCAAAGGAGCTGCCAAAGACGCCACTGCTAAATCACTGATTGCTATATTAACAATAAGTAGATTGCAAGGTGTCCGCATCTCGGGGCAACGATAAACGGTGAATACGATGATAGAGTTTAGGAATACTCCAAAAAATGTCACAGCCGAGAAGAGGATGGTTAGCGTTATTGTGAAAGGTTGATCGTAAAGGCCCAGATTACCAAACGAGGCCGGCTGTCCTGACCCTGGCGACGAGTACATGGTGTTATCAAGAACAGTAGCATTTAAATTCTCTGATATGGTGGTAGCATTTGTTGAATCTTCCATCTCATCTGCGGCTGACAATTCGATCTGAAGACAGTGATGATTTAATAGCACTTTTCACTTCAACGAGCTGTCTTTTGTACATATAGACTTTCACAAAAAAACAAACTTGATATGCTATTGTGCGGTAGAATTCTCGGGGGTTCACAGCAGCGAAAGATTCATCGTCAGCCTTAATGTGACGCATTTTTTTCCATGCCATGTGCTACAGAGCGGGGATATAAGGTCAGCAAGTCCCTTGGACAGTTCACACACAGTTAGTATTATCCACGTGTACATTTGATAACAATCCATAACACAGCACATGTTCTTTAATGGTGAGCCCTGAAAGGATAGCAAACAGCAGGCATTGCACCGGAAAAAAGTGTAGACAAAACTGAGACGATGTATCGAAGAGATAATAAAAAAAGCAGATGTTTATACTTCTTTGATATTTGAACTTAAGTTGACAAACCACTTTATCTAAAAAAGAAGGATGAACCTAAAGATAAGCAGCAACCAAACAAATTCTTTGGCAAAGAACCCTAAGGGCAGAGAGCTTCAATGTCAAAGACATTACTGAAATATGGCAAGTCAAGTCAGATGTCATCGCTGGTTGGTTGTGTATAGGTGAGTCTAGCTTTTGATGACTTTGTCTTCTGTATCCTTAAAAGTCCCTCACCGGAGAAAATCAAATGAAATAGGACTCGGTCTCACTTTGAAAATGATAACCGCAACGGAAAAGATTTGACACACTTTTAAAACCTGGCAGAGTTACGGTTATTTTTTATCATACAAGAAAAGCAGAAGGCAGCTTAATTTCTAAGTTTGTCGCCGGTTCCGCTGTCGATTTTTCCTAACTTCATATTCCATTGATCAGAATTGCTTCTCCTTCGAATCTATGTCCTTCCCCCTGGGCATCAATGGTCGTGTTGTAGGCGTTCTATTAAAAGGACCCTTTGTTTAGACAAAATATCTATAGATAGACGCAAGCTGGCTGGCCCAAATTCGAGGTCAGTGAAATTGTATCACAGTGGGAAAATTGACGAAAAACTGAGTTGATTACGATTTACGTATTTTTTTTCTCGTCGAACACATACCAATGTATCTCGGTGTATTGGGGACCGGAAAAACTTAATTGTCCAGTTTAAACTTAAATGACTTTGTCTTACTAAAAATAAACTCTACTTTCAGCGATTAACAAGCGATGATTTGATTCCCGCGCACTGGTTAATCAGCGCAACACTTTTCTCTTTTGCTGGTGCAGCAATTTCTCCATCAAGAAACAACTTTAGAAACGTTTCTCGTTTCCCCCCCCCAAAAAAGGACGGCTAATTCCGTGCCGAGTCTTAGCCTGCTGCGGAGAATATGACCGACACGTAACCTTTTGACAACCACAAAGTCAAAACCGGTGTAAATTTAATTTTCCCATCCCTGAAATGCAATATCATCCGTCGCGTATACTGTCGCGTTGAAGACCCGGAGGGGAATTGACGAAAAAGGAAAAGATTAGAAATGACCTTATGTATCCTTTTTATTTGCAGGGCCTAACTGGTTTGGTGCAATGACGTTTCAACTTTAACAACCTGAATTCATGGACATCTACTGACTGAAACTGAGTCAAATGGTGAAACGCCAGTTGAGGATTTTCAGGTCACCCATTCAAGAAGGAGCCTAGACCACCAGGCCGTGAAGGTCTGAGAGAAAATATACCAATATCAGATCACAAAGCGGACATTCGGACATTATCAGTGCAAAAATGTTTCCAGTCAAAGTTGATTTTACTAATGTCTCAGATCGATTGCTTCAAATGGGATTTTCAGGGGCACCCAACGTCAACTTTCGGAAAATATCTGTTCGGAACACGATTTGAGATCTAGAATTTTCGAAACATTTGTTGTAAAATGTCTTGTTTGCCTGCCTCTCCTAGGATTTTCGAACATCTGAAAAATGGTATAATTGCCCATTTTTAACGGATTTTTACCCTACAAAGGTCACCTAGAATTTTCGGGAGTCTTTTTTCTGGCTAAAAGTTTCGAAAAGGTAAGTTTTGATCCCTACAATTTTCGGATCACTAGCCTTTCAGCTAGGAAATCCGAACAGATGAAAACTTTTTAGGGGATACAAATACGCCTATATCTACCGTTTAAATACTAAAATACGTTTGACAATGCTATATTTAAGTGGTTTTGAACTGTGTTCTCGTTGGGTGCCCCTGGATTTTGGGATCTTAATGAAGGGGAATGGGGGAACCATGAAAAGCAGAGAATATATTCTCCAGTGTCTTCTCGTAGGCCAATTCACCCACAGAAAAGAAATTTAACCCTTCAAGGGAGAGCCTCTCTTACTCTCTAAGGAAAAATATTTTATTGGAAGACAGCCTTGATCCTTCACCATTTTCATATCTTTTTCACAATCGAATTAAAAACAGTAATTTGCTAAACTTTTGAAGGGGGTTCCTGAGATCAAACAAGATCTTTGCCTTACAGAGTGAGATACATATATTACGTAAGTTGAAGAACTTCTAATTATATTTTCGAGAATCGTCTGGCTGGAACATCGGCTGGCTTGATGTTTTCTAATGATCGATACGTGTTTTCATGTCTCAGTGATGTCTCGTCGCAGTGAACGACAGATAACTTCGATGATTTAGCGGCGTTAGAATAGTCGAGGAATAAAAAATTGCTATCTTCAGTGAACAATTTTATTATTCCGGGATTTGATTATCCTCTTTCGACCATGCATGTGACCGCTACCTTTTTAATAAGGCGATCAACGAGATTTTTGTGCTAGACTGAATTAATATGGCTCAGGCACAAGACCATTCAGAAACATCAGATAAAATTGGAAATGCACTTGAAGCATAGTGAAATAAAAGAATCAGACGCAAATAAACACAAAAAGAGTGGGAGGTGGAAAATGATCTCTAGACAAAATGAACAAACACAAATTCTTGGGAATTGCATGATTGAGCTTAAAATATCAAACTACTAACACTATGAATTAAAAATGTTAAAATCACGGGAAAATGAATTAAAGTAACTCTCCATGTACTTAAAAGACAAGTACGATAATATACCATCGTACCAAGAGTGAATTAGATAAAAGTGTTGATCTATCACTTTGCGGTCTTGCCCCATGCAGCACAGTCAAAAATGGATTTCTTTTTAGATACACTTTGTGCGCGAAACGAATGAAGGACGACTGTAAAAGCACCCTTTATTTTGTCTTTAGTTGCATATATCTCAAAAACGAACTCGGTGACCCCCACTTTTTATTTCTGAAAAGTAATCAGAGGGGCATGATGAAACTTTGTGCAAAGTTCTAAAAAATTCTGTTTAGTGGATTCAGAGCCACCCTAATTTTGTGATTTTTTCGAGGTAGCTCTGAATCCTCTTGACAGAATTTTTCTAAACTTTGCCGAAAGTTTTATTGCGGCCTTCTAATCACTTTTCAGCAATAAAAAAGGGGGGTCACCCAGTTCGTTTTTGAGATATAAGCATCTAAATAAAAAATATAGGATGTTTTGGCTGGGGTTTCCCGTTGCCAAGGTGACTTATTACATCACAATAATGATCACATCTTTTTTGAAAATAATCGGTGTTTCATATGGTACCATAACATTGCTGTTACGTGATACAGTGTTGTAGCGTTATTCGATCTAAACAGAGAGTCTTCTAAGTGTTGAAACGCTTTTGAGCCTCCTTACGATATAAAGAACGGCCACTTCAGAGCTCTTGCTGTTTCTAATTAAAAAAAGAAACGATTTAAAAAGAAAAGTGTTAGAAGTTTTCCCATGACACAAGTACATGTATGCCTGGTAAAAACAGCGGTGTGCGGCTCCTCCTACTTTAGCTAAGTGGGAGACCATCCAAACCGCCATGGATTCCATTCCTACTGAGAGCACAAAACTCTCCAAAGAATAATAGTAAACCATTTTCACCCCTACAGCCTCCGCTCAAGGGTCGGGGAGGCGAAGTTATGGGAGAAATGAGATTTGACCGGAGCGAATGAGCGAGGCGGGAAGAAAGCATGCATAACGAGCCGCGTGCCCGCTCGGGAAACGTCGCCGAAGAGGAGGGGGAGGGTCGAACCAACAAACTTGCCCTTTTTGGCGAATACACCGCTTTCATAAATGGCCACCACCTTTACAGTCCTTACATTGTTTTGTATTCATGTTAATTAAACCTACTGCCCTCATTTTGCAAACAAAATTAATTAGAAACTTGCTAGGCTTATTAGCATTAATTAACAGTTATTCGCCGAAGGCGAAGTGATTACCGGTGAATATTCCCCGAGACGATAATCACTGAGCCTGAGGCGAATAATTGTTTTAGTATAAATACACAGGTGATTATTTCAAAAAAGAGGGAAAAAAAAAAACATTTCAACGCGAAATCATCTTCACTTACAGTGGCAAAAGGACTACTGGATGCCATTTTGTCCGTCGAGGTGATTATCGGCTGATAATCCGAGATAGCGAGACAATGAAAGCGCGCGATTTTGTATAATTAACTGTGTATTTATACTAAAACAGAATAACATTTTAGTTGGTGGCCATTATGAACCAGGTTTATTAGACTGGAAAGCCCCGAGTAAAGCGCAAGAGACCTTATAAAGGCACGTGACACGAAGAGTGACACTAGGTAAGGTTTCCTCGTGAGACCAAGAGTTAAGACGTGACACAAGCTTGCGTTTCGCAGAGAAATAGGAGTGAAAATATCCTCTACACTTTTATAACAGCGCGAGAACTTTCACTTTAGCATTAAAAGAAAACACAAATGAATTACCTACCATTCGAAGTAAAGCAAAAGTGTCATTATTTCAAAAGGTCGAAAACAAAGATCCACGTGATCAGATGACCACGCAACCTCTCCATTATCATCCGGGATCTCCAAAAGATCGCACCTGTAAATGTAAAATTGGTAATTTTAAACCCTTTCGTCTTGTACCATTACAACGATTTCAACCCGGCTTTAGACTCCTTTCAAAAACCTAACGGTGAAGTCAGCGTCATTTAAAACTTTCGTTATTTCAACTTTTCCGTGATTAGTTCAGTAAGGCCCTCGTTATCAGACGATATGATGTTTCACAATCATTCGATTTGAAATGGGGCGTTGCTTAAGACTCTTGCCTCAGACCTCTTTTGTTTACTGTCTACACATGTGATTTGGTTTCTATGCTGGAGTCTCACTTGCCAACTGCGCACGCGTTCGCGGACGACACACAAATGTATTTACAATTTAGCCAAAACGATACTGGTGAGGTGGACGCTATTTGTGCCATTGACAAGTGCATTCGAGGCATCGGACAGTAGTTGTGTGAGAGAACATTAATGCTAAATGAGAAGCAGTCAGCGTAATAGTCGATTGATGGCTTTTGAAGTAGGTGAAAAACAGTCTTGTTGAGAAACTCGAGACACAGCTTTCCTTAAACTTGCTTCAACTTTATGTCCGATCTCACCCATAGATCTCTTGCTTGTAAAGCGCATTTGAATATGTTAATAGAAAATGCGCTATATAAATTCATTACCATAACTACCAATTTCTTAGCATAAACAAGTAGACATGAAAACATGGTGACAAAAATAGGGGCGCGAATTACAACTGGCCTAACAATGCACTAGGAAAGGTTAGGTTAAATGTTACAAGTTCAGTTTTGGGGGTCTCTCCCGGGTCGGCTGCATCGCGCTGAGTTGGGGTGTAAGACTTCTCTTTTCCAGCACTAATTTGGGCACATGGCATGCTGCGACCTTCACTTGGATATGAACGTAAACATGACTAAGGCATGCATCAATGCCTTTTATTATCTCTATAACATCAGACGTATTAGGAAGTATTTAACTAGTAGCAGCACACAGTCATGTTCACGCGACTAAAATTCTTTGACAGTTTATTGTGTGGTACAGCGATTGCTTGGGCTCGCCTGGGTTACTACGCTCCGAAGTTGTGCTAAATCACGTCTCTACTTCGCAAATTACATTGGCCCGCGCTATTTAACTGGCTTTTTATCTCTATCTAAAAACAAATTTACGGTACAAAAATCCTGGGGTTCTATAAACGCCAACGTAAGCACGATGTCGGAGACTTAAGGCGATAGATCGTTTGGCGGTGCCGCCCTCAGACTTTTGAATCTGCTTCCATCTACTCCCGTTTCGGTCTATTTTCAGCTTAAAAGTAGACTGAAGACTGTAAGTATTAAATACGACATTTCAAGAAGTTTAATTACCAAATGGACATTAAATTTTAGAATCAGTGTATTTTTTGTCTTCTTTATTTGTGCATGATTTTGAATATCTATTGTTAGGCCAGGCGCTGTTGAATATATTTTTCATAAATAAGCGCGGTATATGTATCTTCTTGTGAAAGTATCAGTATATGCTCTGACAAAGGGCTAACGCTCGCTAACGTTGATAAAACCCAATTTTTGTATACTACCTCCCCACCGACACAGCACCACAGTTTCTTCATAAACTACCCCCCCCCCCCCCCCACCCCAAATGGTAAACGCGTATTCAGACAAGTCGCTGGCCAACACGGGCTCAGCCCTAAAATGTTCAGAGATGTGATGGTGAGGTAATGGTCAATGTTTAGGGAGACAGGTGATGGTGCAAAGGGAAGAGGAATGGGGGGAGGCAGGGGGGGGGGGGGGGCTGTTTCAGAGAATTTTTTAATTCAGGGACACAACTTTGTAACACAAATTTGTAAGGATGTCAGGGCAGGGTCAGGAAAATTTGAGTATGGTCTCTCCCTATCTGCATTAGACCCCCTCCCCCTCTTCCCAGTTCTACAGAGAGATGAAGTTTCGACTTTGCTGTCAACGATATAGGTCAGGTTAGTGCTTGTCTTGTCTCTCTCAAGTGTTCCGTCCTCGGACAAGTCAAGCAAGGAGTTTCCAGCCTGGTCTTTCATCTTACAGGCATTATTCCTCTGAGATTCCCAGCATTTTCAATCTCATTTTTTCGATAGATCTCGTTCAAAAGATATTTCCTATCCGTCTTTCCTTTTGTGTCTTTTTGTAGTGGCTCAGAGCCGTCGGCTCTTGTGCACTTTCCATCAAAGTGATTCCTTCCATCCTTCTCCAGACCCACCAGGAATGTTTGTTCCTTTTTCCTAACGGTCCAAGTGTCTGCATACGAGCCTTTCCTTCAGTGACTTGTCCGGACTCCCAGTCAGTAGCATCTTGCTTTTGTTGAATGCCTCCTAGTCCAGTGGAATTCTACTCCTCTTAAACCCGCCTATTCTTTTTTTTTTCTCGATGATTGTTGGTTACGAACACGAAGGAAGCTAAAATCAAGTTTGAAATCATGATAGCCTATAGTTTCATTGCGTTTGGCGTAAAAAACAAATTTGAGCCCAGCCTGTGGGCTTGCCGTTAATGCAAAAGTGTTAAGTAAGGTTAATCTCTTTGACCGTACCGATGTGAGAAAGTACGCAGTCGGCAGCAGCAGATTTTTCACACTGTTGCCTCTTGGGTTTCTTGCGGCGATTCCTGAATCGTGACTTGTCCTTGGTTTAACAGCGTCTCCAGTTGTTCTGTGCGAGTGCTGCAGCTCAGACTGGCAGTTAATGCTTTTCGAAAGTCCGAGCTCATTGCGAACAAAATAACCGGATTGACGATATGCTTGCAATAGTACAGAACCAAGAAGATCAAATCGACCAGAGAGAACGTACGGCTTGCAGTTATCTCTGGAGGCTGAAACTCGACCATGAGCATTAAAATGCCCCGGGGAATATAACACACTTGAAAAACAAGGAGACTTGTCATCAGCATGAACACTATGCGCTTGTTTCGTTTCTGTCTTCCTTTGTGCTCGTCGTTGCTTTTTCTTGAGACGATGCCCGTTGAAAGCCCAAATTCGGCTTTCTGATTTAAGACGCGGACAATTCGAACATAACACCAAGTTTGCATGACCAACGGGACAATGATGAAGACAATTACCAAGTAGAAAATGTAACACAGGCGAAATATTAAAGATGGCCATCGAATAGCACAACGTTTCCAACCTCCATAATCGATTACTTGCAATAAAAGTGATTGTGGAATACCAGAAGCGCAGTAACAACCCAGCCATATAGCGACGATGACAATTTTAGATCTGCGAAGTGAAATCTTCGCCTTGAATGGCATGACTATTGCACGGTATCTTTCCAGAGAGATAATGGTATGAGTTAACACTGAAACGCAAACAAACACGTCTTGAAATGGCCACAAGAAACGGCACATGAAATCCTTAAACGGCCAAGACAAAAAGATTTCAAGGATACGGAGTGGAGCTGCAATGGCGCCGACTCCAATGTCCGCGAAGGCAATGTTCATGATGAAATAGTTGCATGCGGTTTTCATGTGGTTATGCTGCAGGATCGTGCTAGCCACCAGGGTGTTTCCGATTAAACTTGCTACAATAAAACCACCAAACAGAATGCTCGCTACTAAACCGAAGGTCTGATCGTAAGGGACGTTGATAAGCGTGGATTCCGTCTGGTTTGGAGTGTTGCAAAAGGTTGTATTTGAAGCATTTGAAAACGGTTTGCATATCCCGCCAATATTTTCGCCCATGACTTCGAGAAATTATGTTGATAAAGAGACAACTTCAGAACACTTTAACGATATCAATATCGTCTGCAAACACTTCCAAATCCAAGGTGTTTAATTGACCCCAGGAATAATATGCGGCGGAAGTTTTTGCTTGTAGGCGTGACTTTGTAAGTTAATGCAATACTTTATTAACGTGAATCTGAGCAGGAGGCAATTTAAAACGGCTTATTGTACTTTGCGAAACGAATTGGAGCGAAATGGAAAATCTGTACTTCAGTTTGAGAATGGAAAATCTGCATGTAATTTGCAAAATGAGAACACACAGTACAGATTTTCCATTTCGCTCCAATTCGTTTTCGTCCCATTCACTTCGTTTCGCAAAGTACAATAAGCCATTAAAAACACCATCTTTGTCACGGGAACAAAACCATAATTAAATGTATTATTTGAAAACCGTGGGCAGTGCAGGTGCAGGACAGGTCTTACCTATAGCGAAAGCAAATAGGTTCTTTGTTATTAACGAACCTTGAAAACTCACTGCTTGCTTTTAATTAATTAATGGTTGACTGGCATGTTCTACCCAAATTTTACAGTTCTTATTCCTTTGTATAGCAACATCTGCGATGACAATTCAACGTTTAACTCAACCTTTTTGCAATACATTCCCACCCGAAAACGAGGTTTATTGGAGTTTGGAAAAGAACTAAATATTAAATTAAACTGTCATATCATATTAGGTCCTGCAAGTTGCTTATATTTGGGTTAAGAAAGGGTTAAGATATTAACTCTTCGTGCACAAACGTTTACGTTTCTTGGAAACCAAAACAAGGGACTGAAAATAAACACGCAAATTGCAGCACACAATAAAAAAAATTGTGGCAGAATAGTATTCTTTTTACATGAAGTGAAATGATACAGCACATTTTAACCTTTATGTTCTTTAAATTCAATGAATAATTTTTTGTTTCATAAAGCTAGGATTTGTCAGTGAGTTTCAAATTTCTTCTACCTTGCACAAAAACGACTGATTTACAAGCAAAGGAAGATTTTTAATTAACGTTCTAGGCGGAAGTCAATTTAATTTATTATTCCACTATTACGCCATTTTACCATATTTTATCAAGAGAACGTGCAAAATATGAGACTTTGACCGGGTTTGACCGGTTTAGAACAGAGCAAATACGGACGGAACGGGAGTTTTTCAATGAAAGAAGTTGTTTTCAACAAGATGCAAAGCCTGAGAATTTAGCTTGTCCTCGCTTGTCACTCGTCATTTTGTTTATCCCATCAAATAAAGAATCTTTGGTTTGCTTTTTGTGCTGTTTACATCGTTCGCACGCACCCTGAAGAACAGATGATGCATTTTTCTTAAAACACCCTTACCAAATAAAATTGAAGCAAAATAACACCTTTTTTTAGTGGAACAATAAATCTCTTCAGTTATTCGATGGTTTAACATATAATACTCGCGGAAATTTTGCTCATTGCTGGTATTTTCCTCGCCCCTGCAGGGCTTGAAATTAACCTTTTTGCTCAGGTGCCAGCTGGCGACTAATGGGAAAAATTTGGTCGCCAGATCATAAATTTTGATCGCCAATTTTGTATTCAAGGAAAGTCATAATTATTAAATAGCACAAAAAAAACCAGCACGAGAAAGATCTCAAAAGCCATTGTTGTTTTCGGCTTTGTCTTTAGTTTGATGATGGTGTTCTTTAAGGTTATTTGAAATGGAGCGAAGCACAGTCCGTGTTTTCCATAGCTAGGCAAACATGGGTCCTTTATCCTTGCTTTTCACCTCTTCAAAACGTGGTTCTTTATTCTCCCACAGCTTGCGTGGCAAGCGACTTACCTTTACCGCGAGTAAACGCAATACTACAATTGCTCGGCCTAGGCCCCTACACAACCACAATGCTCGTACCAGTCTCCGACCGAGATAAAATAAAATGGGGCGGCTCGTATACGGTTTCAGTAGCCTCTAGAATCAGAGGAATCGAACTTGGTTTCTTAACGTACTTTTCTACCGATATTTATCTCCATTTATTAATCACCTTGTGCAGTCAATTTTGCAGGTGTTCACTTTCTAACAGAGGGGACAAGTTCTCCAACCCACTTTACGTTAAGGGTGCATGTTGCTTTTTTAAGGTTCCATGCAAATATCCAGTTTCATTATCAATATATTATAAATATCAAGCTAGTTCCGAGGAGGTCCCTCGGTAGTATGGCTAAATCTAGGTTTTCAGCACTCACAACTGACGATGGATTTAAATTTTCAATTAATCTTCTTGCTGAATCTTTGTATTCCGGGGCGCAAAATTCACGTAACCAGCAAGAAGCATACGATGTTTAAGTGCGCCCACGATCCCATGAAGCCGCTGAAACAATATGGCGCCTAGTAAACGCGGTGATCGAAGTACCGAAGTACATTTGTGCTATTAATTAACAATGTGAGAAACCGATTTTCTTGTAGTATTTATACATTATTTTAATGGGGAAAGAAAGGTGAGTCGTGTTCTAGCTACCAGTTCCGAACGATTTCATCATATAAAGATTGAAATACAAAAGTTGTCTACTGTTTATCCTGGGTTGTCAGACAAAACGTGATTCGCCAGCTGGCGACCAGTTCTGAAAATCTAGTCGCCAGCACTCAATTTTTGGTCGCATTGGCGACCAGTGAGTCGCAATTTCTAGCCCTGCCCTGCAGGGCTAGGAAAAATACTACGCAACTCGCAATATTTCCGCGCGTATGATATGTTAAACCATCGAATAAGATTTATGTATTTATTTTAGGTTCATCCGCTCTATATTCACGGGAAAAAGTCAAATTTTAAAAGGAAAATTAGACCTAACGAAATTAATGATACGAAGGTGACAACAACTTAAAGTACCTTTTTAAAATTTAAATACAGCTCTTTACGATTGCATGGAAGATAATTAAAGTACTTCCTTTCACAGAAAAAACGAAAAAAGGCCAAAGATGACGCGGTGGTGCGAAACCAATTCACTTAAACTAATCTAAAAAACAAAGAGGCACTGATAATCCGAAAAAAAAATTGGGTCGGAATTCGTTACACAGTTGTATAATAGCGACTATTTGATATTTTTGTAGTGTAGGCATTCATGAAATGGATTGATTGTTTCGCATTTTCTGTCTTAAAAAAAAAAAAACCTTCAGAGACGAGTTTATTAGTAAGAAGTGTAGAGGTATCGTTTTCGGATTCGCAGACAATGTTTTCTCGGACAAAAGCGGATACGGCCCCGGAACCTTAAAATACAAAGACACGTCTTCGTGTGGTACCGTACTGTTTATGTGAGCCATGCAGTGTTGTTTTACAGAGATTTTTCAAGCCGGTTCGTGAATGTTTCAGAGCTACCAGACTAGTACTTAGTTAACCCTAACCCTAAATCAACAAAGCGGTAAACAATAAGCATTTTACGGAGGCTTAATGTCATTTTTCACTTAATTTCTGGTGTGTAAATGCACTTTTAAGTTCCATCTTGCAACAAAAAATATATATACACCAAACAAACAAACAAAAAAAAAAACACAAAAAACATACAAAAACCAAAGAATAATAACAATGAACAAAACAGAACCGACAAAAACAAGAACATGAAATAAAAAAATCAACTTATTATGAAAATATCATCAATTTCTTAATTTCTTTATGTGTTCATTTCGATCTTCTTATATAAGAAACAATCTCATGCAATCATTTGCGCTATCTACACAAATTTTGCTAATAAAACTCACTTTTTGATTTTCTTGACGGGAAGACTGGTCGAGAGTCTGGCACGAGCTCGACCTCCGAATGATTCGTACAGTCGAACGACCACTGCTGATGCAATAGAATCGGCCTAAAATTTGATTTGCATTTGTGTATTATCGTTAGAATAACACAAAAACAATTAAAGATCTATTATAAATAAGTGTTAGCAGTGGCACGTCAAGATGTCCAAGATGCATCCATTTCTACAACCAGCCGACTCGGACAAAATCTTTGAACCAACAATCTTTTTTTACCACAATTGCTTGTAATCTCGCAACCTGATTGGCTAATTTGCCGTTGTCGATAAAAGTCTAGACAACGCTGTACGCGTCATGCTCGCGTCAATTTGTCACGCAATGTAATAGCCAATCAGGAACGCCCACTTTGGGAAATAAACCAATCAAATAATAATAATAATAATAATAATAATAATAATAATAATAATAATTGCGAGAAAGTTATAGACAACGCTTGCTCTTTCTTTGTGTCGTGATTTTGGTCACGCTCTTTGGCGTTGAATATTGTGGTAAAAAACAAATCGAAAGTGGTTAAGCGTTGTCTGTACTCTTATCGACAACGATATTCGTCATCACAGTGGTCAAAATGCTGTGGACTCACGAGGCGCAGCCCACTGTGATGACGAATATCGTTGTCGATAAGAGTACACACAACGCTGACCCACTTTCGATTTGTTAAATGCCCCGAGTTCGAGAATCCAATGCAGGTCACATTGGTGGGAAGCTCTCTCTCTCTCACCCCTAACTTGAGCACACTCCGACACTCGCTACTCCAATTTACTTGAAACTAGTGACGTACATTTCTCGTAAATCCCAAGATTTTAAGATCCGTATTAGATGTACCCCTTTGTGTTAAGCACGAGGGTTGTTTCTAGGGATGAAACCTTGCAAATTACGGATTTCTAGTAAGAATGGATCTTAAGTTTCACATTGTTTTCATGGCAGACTTTGCATACCTTTTTAACTGCCTCTAGTATAACTGCACGGTTGTCGATACTAAAAAAGGATTTGCTCTTAAAATCTGAAATGACAAAATGAATAGATTAATAAATAGTGAAGTAGTTATATAAAAAACCGTTTCTTAAAAGTCTCACAAAATTCCGAGATGGGCTGAAGCTTTCGACTGTATCACACAGCCTTCCTCAGCAAAATAAGTGATTTAGATTTACAAACTTTGCAAGTCAAGCTGGCAGAGCGCAACAACAGCTTGCGCCAATTACTGTGGCCCCTTTTTTTACCCTCCCAACCATGATACTCAACAAAAGACACACCACAACACCGGGAACTACGTGCCCTATGAGCCCCAATGAGCTCATTATAACTCTTGTCTTCCAAAGTCCAGAATGAATGTTTACAGTCTTAATACGGAAGTCACCCTCCCATCCCCCAGTCACCTTCTCCTCCGTTTTGACGACTGCTTATCCTCTTTCATTCTGGGTTTGAATTTTTTTACGATCAACAGTTTTCACTGCACACAACATTTGAGTGTTAAGGATACAACGTAGTGAGGGAGTGAAACACAAAGTAAGAGATCTCCTACCTGAACAAATTTTACCGGAAACCACGGAAATCGGTTGGTTAAAATTATACGCATGTTGAATAACGCCTGAACTTTGAAAGGTACCTTTGGAATGTAAAAATAAATAATAAAGACAGAAAATGGTTTTTGTCACGTTGCGTGAAAGGAAAAAGGTGCAGCATTTTGTAAGACGACTTTGGTAGACAAACGTGACCATCCCAGCGTGATGTGCGTGTTAGCTGCATCCAGTTCATAAGCAAAATGATGACTTACTCATAAGAATTTTCTCAACAGACATGTAGAAAGATCCTAGCGGCCGTTTAGACAGAACCTAGCACCATGCAAACTGACTACGCTGGGAAGATGCTACTGGATACTGGGAACGTAAAAACAAACATGGCGAATGCAAGTTGTTCGACAGCTTCATTTTGATAATAATCTAAACACAGATGACAAACCCTCTGCAAATTCGCTCGTGTAAACCAAGCAAAAATGTGTTTCGAAATGTGCTTTCTCTCTCCATTCCTGCAATCAGTAATTAGGAAGCTCATAGATACACCATTACAATGATTTTTAAAGTACTTCTACCTGAATGAGGTAGGACTGCGTATGAAAATTCGTGTAAGCCCATATCTGCTTCCTCATCTGGAGCTTTAGGGGAACGGAGCCTGACAAAAATAAGCACCATTACGCAGATTTTAAGGCTGATTACATAACTCGATACATGAAGCTACAATAGGTGAAAGGCATTGTACCGGGATCCTTGGTATAAGGTTTCCAGACCGGGTTGCAAAAAATTGATTTGTATCCGAACAACAAATTATACCACCGCAGTGATAAGGCAGAAACCTGTACAGCTCACTGTGCTATAGGTAGCACTAAAACAGTATTTTTCTACTTGGATAACGTGTTCGAGAGACCAGTATGAACCACACAATATGGTTAAGTAGGAAGAGCGCTAAACTTACAACGAGATGTACATGACGTTGTTGTGAGTGGAATAACCGTATTTGCAGTCAGTTATTAGAGCCACGCCCCAGTCGTGCTCGGACAGGTCTGCCCATTTGTGACCACACACCTGTGGAGAAAAGATGTCAGTGTGGAGAAAAGATGTCAGCGATTATGGACATTTTACGCGTCTGTTTAATTCAAACAACCAAAGCGCCACACTAGTTAAATACTAGTTTGTTTGCAGTTATCAAGATCACCAGCAATTGTACGATACATCATTGTTATCGGTGTCTCTAAAAATTCCTTGCAACCTGTCTACTGGGGAGGTCGAGGGAGGATATCAAGGGAAAAAAAAACATACATTAAGGGTCATGAATGCGAGTGTTCCATTGCAAAAAGAAAACAGTGATAATAATTGACAAGATACTAATGCATCTATGACTCGGACGTCAGAGCTAGAAATCGAGTACACCCAAGGCATCACCTCGTCTAGTAGTATTCCAAGTACCGGTCGTGAAACTCACCATCATCCAAAATTCATAACTACATTCAATCATGATGGGTCTAAACTGCGTGGTTAAATTTTCTTATACAGAGGGTTTTCTAGACGAAACACTTAGAAAAGAGGCTGGTATAAAGTTAAGCGCTGATATTCAAATTAAACTAAAATACGACGCATACACGCACACCTCGTACTTGGCCCAGTCCCATGTTGTGTTGCAGTGTGTTGGCCGTTGTAGGTGACCAAACTGAATTTCATACGTGGCGTGCATCGCGCGAACGTCAAACGGAAATTCCACCTTGAGAAACTTACGATTCTCTTTCCAGTCGACCTGTACAAATGTAAATATAACGACACTTGATTTACCGTCCAAAAATCCATTAACTCTTTAGCTCGTATCATGCGCTGTTCATAGTGAATATGCACTCACTGGTCCTCTCCCCCCTTCCCTGGTTTTTCACCGCCAATGAAACATGTTTTTACGAATACCAACTCATGGGAGGAAGACTAAGAGCAGACTGTACTTGGTGCCCAGAGTGGGACCTGGACCCGAATTGCAAGCCTGCCTTTCTAACTATTCGGCTACGCTGCTTCCGCTCTTCGAAAGGCAATGAAGTCATAAAGGATAAAATTAGAAACATCACTATCCGCTGCACATTACAAAATATGGTAAAAAGCAAACAATATCGTACGAAACTATCAACAGTTGTGTGTTTTACTTGCCTTGGTGTGAAATTTAACATACGGGACATCAGTATCTAGAGAAATGATTTGACTGAGACTACTGTGCTGACTGATTCTTATAGAAAACTGCAGAGGAAAGGAAAATAGAAACAGTGTCAAGTCTCGTTGATATACAACTTTGGGAAGTTTACTCGACTTTACACATTACCACTGTGACAATAATTTGTGTAAGTCACACCATCGTTAACACGTTGCGCGTACCCCTCCCCCCCATCCTCCCCCACGGTTGCCAAGCAGGCCAAACGATAAAAGTTTAAGTCACTCAATGCGACAATTATAAACGTGTGTATCGTGGCGATGCGATGGATCGCAAGATCAGACCCCTCCTTGTATGAACGATATGATACGATACTCACCTCAACCGAGGCACGGAGTGGTCCCTCTTCAAGGACTTTGAATTCCTCAGAAGATGTGGGCAGTAACAATTTCCTGCACAAATTGCAACATACTGACATCACACCAACAATATTTCAAAACTGCATTCAATATTGTACAATGTCTTAAGTGGTTTTAACTTGTCACAGTTTTCGTTGAACACGATAGACACAGAACATCAAATGAGGCAATCAAAACGCAGTCAGATCCGTACAGCATGGGCTCAGCGCAGGAAAAATGATGACAACTTGCTTTTGTTTATGCTTGATGCGAATAAGGCGTGAAATCTTCAAACCAATTTTTAATACCAAAGAAATCACAAAACTCATTCTCAAATTTCAATTTAAAAAAACAGCCGAAAATCTGTTCGTCACTCTCCAATTCCACGAAATCAGCTGAGACACGAAACCACTGGTCAACTCGTGATAATTTCCAGGCCCTCAAAACTAATCAGTTGCATCTTTGATTAGTGACAAATAACAAACCTCGATTCTAAGTAGTACGGCATCACGTCCCAGGCATCCCAAAATAGTGGCATGTCATCAAACAGGATAAACTGGTTTCCCGAATAACCAACTTTGATTGTTTCCCTAAACGCAAGTGAAAAATCACTGAAATTGCTGTTTCTCTTTGCTTTTTTTACTTTAAACTAAGCAATAAAATCTATCCGCAGAATAGCAATCTATACAAGTTAAAAACGACAACTGCAGTACCTGCCACTCGCTTTGTGAATAAGACTCCGCACCAGTCCGCCTGTGACTAATTCAGCTCGGATAAAGGCATTCTCCAAAACAACGGATCCTTGCACCTGACGTACGTGAAAAACGAAAAATAGGTTCGTGAAGTCCCTGTCTACATGTGGCAAATGGAAGAAGAGTGGGGTGCGAAACAAATGCTGTACACATATCAGTGACACAAAGATTTGCCCTCACAAGTTAGGCCTGCTTTGGCGTAATAAATAACCGAATTATATTTCTGATCATGGCGAAGAAGTTTAGAAAAGGGACTCAATGATGCCAAAACTGCTGAACTTTGCAAAACTCCTCACCTTGTCAATTAAAAGAGACACAGGTTGAAGTAATTCACTTCGCGAGTGAGCCAAATCACTGATGCCCATGCTTGGAACTGCAACTAATGCTAAAAGAGATTCGCTAAAATTAAAATAACATATTGTATACACGTTAATAAAGGAGGCAATTGCAGGTAGCACATTTTCCACACTCGAAAAATTTAGTTGAAACTAGACATCAAACCAAACCATTTTGTTCTTTGAAAATGGTAGCCAAGACGCGAGCGTGCGAGAAGGCGCCTCCAACGCGAGGGAAAACGCGCACGAAACTTACTTGAAGCAGTCCTGAATTTGGCTTTGGTCATTTGAGCTTTCTTTCTGAATTCGATCTTACGCCTTTCTCTTACCCAGCGTTCTTCCATCCTTCGAGCATTGATTGTGTACTGAAGACCTTTCTTCCATTGATAAATGTGCCCAAAATTCAGAAGAAAGGGTGACAACTTCAGATCTCTGCCAACAGAGAGTGTTCACAAGCACTGGTTTGGTCACGCATTCTTTCCCACTAGAATTGAGCTGTTAAAACAAATGGTAAATGGCCTCATCGGTGCGGATTTTAATAGGCCTTTTGCAACAAAGGATCACATGGTACAAAATCCGCCATGCTGGAGGGCAAGCTCATTATTATTCCCCCACTGGAGAATTAAAACAAAGAGACCTGAACCAGTCAAGCTTGACTGGCCTTTGTTTTAATGTCCCAGGGGGGGAATAATAATGAGCTTGCCCTCGAACATGGCGGATTTTGTACCATGTGATCGTTTGTTGCAAAAGGCCTATTGATAATCGTGGTCCCAGCGATATCACAAAAAAATATGTTTCCGGAACTAAGGGCGGAAAAACGCAAGCGCCGTGTAAATAGCAGTTAAAACCTCCTCGAGAATATTTTGATGTCCGATCTACAACATAAATATTAGGATAATGCAAAGAACACACAAAAAAAGAAAAAGAAAAAAAAAAATATATATATATATATAAAATAACACATGCTGTATAAAACACAGCTGTTACGTTTACCTACCTGCGAAATTAGCCTGCAACAACTTACATCGGCAATGCGCCTACTAGTATTTAGCACGTCTGCAAATAAGAGATTTAAAATATCACTCAGATAGTAAGCGGGCAATTATTGGTCAATTTAAAAAGCCATATTCTGCAGAAATGCAAACACTTATTTTTACCGCTGGATTCATCAAGGCTTCAGATAAATAATAAATATCATATTGACCTCGTTTTTCCGTGACTTATTGAAATTTACGGCTCTCTGTTTTTTACACTTCAATTTACAGCCCTCACGAAAGTGAGTGCCAAAAAGCGCGGGCCGTAGTTCTTCCAATGTTGCCTGTGAACTATGTTAGTAAAGTGTCCAAAGTGATAGAAGTGATAGTTCGAGTTGTCAAAGGAAGAAAGTTAATTACTGTCACCTTCATAGCTTTGAAGAGCATCGTCAACAGCCTGAAAAATAATGAAAATTAGGTGATGTCCATCGAGTGGTACCTTGCTGAATATCCCGTTGAAAATGCATTCACAGTATTTTACCTGTTTTATACAGCTCCCGGGTAAAATGTCATGAAACTGATTTAACAGTAATAACTTCCATATTCTAAGAAACTCCTGAGATGGATAGTATTCTAAAATAATAAGAAATCGTGTATTACTTTAACTGGAATCAAAGAGGTCATACGTTTGCTAGGAGGAGAGTTTATTTGTCACGTCACATACATACGAAACTTAAGCAAAAGTTCCAGGTTAGTTTCAGTTTCAGTTTTAGTTTTATTTTGCATTTTGTATATAAAAAAAATGTATATATCACAAAGCTATGCACTGCTCGCAGTTAGCAAAAGCTAGTCGAAGCGAGCAGTGCTTACAAATATGTTCCAGATAGAAAGACATTTGCAATGGCAAGGATTTCAGTTCATTTATAGAAGGTTACAAATATATAACTACACTTTCACATAAATAATAAGTTGGTTTTAGAATACAATTAGTGCAGTGGAGAACAGCTTAGCACTTGTACAGTATAACATAAACAAACATGAAAAAAAGTAAAATCGAATAAATATAATAAGTGAGTAACTACACGACAAACTAAACTAAGGGGTCAAAATTTACCAATATTTTAATTTCAAAACATCAATATAGTTATCATATTTTAATAGTCGTTGGACGAGGATATCATGAACATTATTTTGAAGTTGGATTTTGAAATCTGGGTCAACGACGATTACAAGAACATCATCTGAAACTACAACCTCGCTTGATGTTATTCGTCTCCCGATAATTCCAAGTCGTTCGGGATGTTTATTATTGAAGAGCTGTCCAGAAGTCAAACTACTGCTTAAGGCGTGGAAATTTAGAAGGAAGGTTGAGTGCTCCTGTTCCCCTATAACTTTCAAATTGTTGCAGACTTCACCATACTGTAAAACGCACATGCACAACGTAAACAACTATTTTGTTAGAAGAGTCAATATGGTCGTGGGGGACTGATACAAGACCCTGGTTTGCCGCCGTGACCGGCTAGTTGGGATTCTTCAAAAAAAGTCCTGTTCTGTTGCATGTTTCATTGACCCTGAAAAGCCCTCTCATGGGAATTGGTCAATTAAATTATCATCATCATCATCATCATCGTTATTGCTAATTGAACCTATCACTTTTTGTCTTCTCGTCGACGTCGTCGTTGCTTAAGCTCTCTAATACCGGGCAAATTGAAAAGTGTATACCGTATCGTAACATCACTTAATATCTGGGACATTTGAATGAAGGGTACAGTGTCAAGGTTGTAGAGGGGTGGGTAAGGAAGTAGTGAAGAAGTGAGTAATGGCCGGGCACCTTTTGGAGGAGCGACTCGTGTGTCCTGAAATTAAGTGCCTGTAAATTGTCAAAATTTTATGTCATGATGTAACATGAATATTCAGACGATTTTAAACTTACCAGGATTTTTGTCATTTATTATAAAAGCCAAAGTCGCGAGCAGTTCAGCATCATGAAGAAGGAATTCACTTTGACGATTCTGCTGCTTAATCTGTCGTTTAAGGATGACAACAAAATAAGACGTTATAGCAAAGCAGCAACTGCTCCACCCCTCAAAATAAAATCGTGCCAATACAAAACGCAATTGTGAGAATCAACCCGTGATTTAAATTTCTTGAAGGCAAATCTCACTAACGTAACGCAAAACAAATGGATCAAGAGATTTAACCCCAAACCTGGGCTACATACAATCGCAGACACAAAAACTTGAAGAAATTAGACCTTTCACACCAATCCCCTAGCTTGTTCCATTTTTTTTTCACAATTAAATTGAAATAGGGGGAGGGGAGGGAAGGAAGTGCAAGATTGCAATGTTCTTAAGATTTTTTGTAAAGCAACGACCCTCTTTTTGCCAAAAAAGGCAACACAAAAAACATGGTTCATACAAAATTTTGGGGAAGAAAATCAAGGACTTTTCCAGGACTTTTCAAGGACCAAATCCATTTATTCAAGGTCTTGTTTTCCCAAGATGATAACGTAGCCTTTCCTTCACGTCTGCTGTTTTGCTTCACGCCTTTTGATTGAGATTTTGGTGCACTTTCGCCCATACTTGCGCTGTTCCTATTCACGTGTTTCACAAGACTTTCGAAAGCACAAGAGGGGGATTAGGGTAATGTAATATACAACCCTTAAGAAGGCACGGTTCCTAAGAACCTATTCTACAAACAACACTCAAATGAATCATACAGAAAACCTGCCTATATATTGCTAGGCTCTCGAACTTTCGTACAACCAAAACAATGCTTTGAAAATGAAGATTACTTTATTCAAAGAGCTTTCACAAATTTTCAAGGACCACTGTGGAAAATTCAAGGACTTTTCAAGGATTTCTCCTTTTTGTCAATTTTCAAGGCCTTTTTGAAGGGTATGATGCCTTTTCAAGGACTTTTCAAGGCCCGTGGGAACCATGAAAAAGCAAAGTTGAGGAGTGAAGAGTGAGTGGAGGCCAAGGACTCTTGCAAAGGTGATAACATTAGATAACATCCACAGAACCTTACTCAACATTTCTTGACGCTTTATGCAATGTAAATCCCCTCCCCCCCCCCCCCTTCCTCAGGGGACTGAGTCCATAAAAGGAAATCCTGGGTATTGATACTGACGAGAAGAAAGGCTTTCAGTTGAGAAAGTAGCTTTAAATACAACAGTCCCCACTTGTTCAAAGAATGGATAGCGCTATCCAACGGGTAAATCATTATCCAGTGGATAAATAATAGCAAAACCAATTATTGCGCTATCCAATTGATAGTGATTCATCCGGTGGATAGCGATATCCATCTTTTGAGCAACTGTGGCCAGGTGTGGAAAAAATGGTCTTTGGGAGGAAAAACGTCAGAGATGTTTTACCCGCGCCTGCGTTGTGTATGTTCCTTGATGTAGCTCCAGGTACAGCTCACCAACCCACGTGCACAGTTTCTCTGCATCACGTGATTCAAGGGAATGGAAGAAGTCTTGAGGGGTCGACAGTTTTACCCTGCAATAATAATAATAATAATAATACTAGTAATGATGATGATGACAATAATAATAATAATCATCATCATCCAATGTCGACAGTGTGTGGCCACAATAGAACTGAACATATTGACTACTATCATGGCAGATAGCCCAGCAATCAGAAGAGGACATACAAGAAACACAATTCTGTTATCGGTTAAGGGGAACTGGTTGCTTATCAAAGCACCTTGGACAGCCATCCACATCCTCCATTCGCTGCAACATTTCAAGCATCTTTTCTCTGCAAGGATAAAAAAAATTATGAAATAAAAGAATGATCCCCAAACTTACACATAAACCAAGAGGTGAGGTCATGGCAAGGAGCGAACAACCGATACCACATTTTGACTGACAGGGGTGTTTCATCGGAGCTGGTCAGTCATTTTTTGATTGACGTCCTTAATTTTTTGCAGTTTAATTAAGGCACATGTGAACATTACACGAAGCCGACACTTCGCGTTGATTGATTAAGGGCGCGTTCGATTGACCGTATTCCGGAATAAGAATACGTGGAGTGATGATTAAAACGGTATGTTTGGCGCGTTTCGAAGCAGCAAGGATAATAAAAACATGTTTAAAATAGCATTTTAGCAAATGTTTGACAATTTTAGTGTGAATCTCCGTAAAAACGAAGGATTCCTAACTTATATTCCATGTATTCCTATTCCGGAATAGGGTCAATCGAACGCACCCTAAGAAGCATGATTCATTAATTCAGAAATGTCCAGACATGCTTGTAATTAGATGCACAGCGATTTTGATGAGGGTCACAGAGTGTCACCTTGCTCTTCTTCCCAACTTTAACATCATTTGTGTCTGGGAAAACAGACAATTAACGCCACAACTGAAGTGTCCTCTAAACTCCGGTCCCCTAGAGCGACTGCCGTTGAAAACGTTTTTGCAATTTGTTTCATGAACCAATGTTTGGCAAGATTGAAACAGAGCTTCTCCTTATTCCTGCCAAGGAAACTCCAAATAAGGGCAGAGAACAGTTCGATTGCCCAGTCACATTAATGCAATTTCAAATAACGTCCGAGCGCTTTCGCTTTCCAGAAATTTCCATGGAGATGACGTTGTTTGCATTCCGCGTTCGCTAAGCCAATGAAAACTCGCGCTCGTTTGTTTTGTTCGATAAGCAAATTAAATGTTTTGCATTTTAATTTAACGTTCTGTTTTCACTTTCACGGTCAATAGCTGTAAATAGCTGCATTTACCCTCACCAAAAAATTAACTGTAACCCTGACACGTACGTTATTGTTAGAAACTTAGATTTGAGGGTACACGTCGTGTTGGATATGAAAATTGAGGGTACATGTGATTACGTGCATTTCTGAACGTAAGAGAATACCTCGCGGGTAAGGTTGCTTTAAATATACACGGCTTGAGAAAACTCCATTGAGAGATACGTGAGTTGTGGGCAACGGCTAATGGGCTCTTGCCTATATACATAGTCTAGCCAATGTTTCAGTATAAAAGAAACCTGATGCGCTCCGCGGCACCACTGAGATAATATACAAACCGTGTAAAGAGTGCTCCAGTGATGGGACTTTAGGGACAGTGTAAGGCTGTTTTTCACATTTGCCCCTGGGCCATCAAAATGCCATAAGGTGACATAATGTCCAGCAGATTCCAAGGACAAAAATTTCTAAGGGTCGCGTTCTCGGAACTGTATTAGAGGAGACGGTAAATTTCAATCCCGGCAAATAAACGAAGAGATGTGAATTTATTGATGACGACTTGGGCAAATTGCTCGGAAATAGAATAGCTATGATATTTGAACAATACACGAATCTTAAAACGTATGCAGTGATTACTCACGAAGGACCCCCTCCCCCATCACCGTGGCCATATAGCAGCATGCTGGCGTGAACACGCCCTTTATCTTTCAACTGTTTGACCGTCTTTAAAACCTACAAACAACGAAATGAAAGCCTTTGTTAATGATCGCCGTCACGTAAATCAGAGATCCCTCCAACGTCCCTTCCAACATCGATCGTTCATCCACAGTTACGGAGCGTTTCATAATTCCCTTGGCGCATTTAACAGTCACGTTGTACTTGTTGCTTTTGACAGTTTTGATACAATGCCTTGAAAATGACGGTTTCCTCAACCGTTTGTGTTGATTTCGTTATATTTGACTACAACAGGAGCTTATTGAGGGAATCGAGAAAGAGGTCACTTACATCAGCAGCGTCTCCACGAGATTCGTACGTATCAGCTGGGGGGAAGTGAGCCAGACATCTGAGGAGAACAAATCAGAACCGTCGGTCAGAAACATTGCTACTTTGGCCAAAAGAAGGCGCAGGCAAATGAGAAAATCTTAACGAAAAGCAAATACATGGAGCCAGCGCTAGGCGCCGTAAACCTACTGCAAGAAAGCAAAACAAAACTTTTTTTCTACTTTTAATTAGCTGAGAATGTGGAGCAATCACGAGCAGCAGCGGCAAAACGAAACTAAAAGAAGTAGTTTCGACGTTCAACTGAAAGAGGTCAGTAAGACAACGAGAAATTAATTACACACCTTGATCCGTCAATCCCTTCCCAGTGAAAAGTGTGAAACTAAAAACAAAACAAAATCATACCTACGATTTGATGAGTTAATTAGATTTCTGTACAGGTTTCCTCAGTTACTGACCCACAGCTAAATACCCTTGACACTTAAATAAAGTTCATTATTTATTATTATTACTATTATTATTATTATTATTATTATTATCATTATCATTATCATTATCACTACCACTACCACTACCACTACCACTACCACTATCATTACCATTACCATTACCATTACCATTACCATTATCATTACCATTATCATTACCATTATCATTATCATTATCATTACCATTACCATTACCAATACCATTTCCATTATCATTACCATTATCATTACCATTATCATTACCATTACCATTACCAATACCATTACCAATACCATTTCCATTATCATTACCATTATCATTACCATTATCATTACCATTACCATTACCAATACCATTACCAATACCATTTCCATTATCATTACCATTATCATTACCATTATCATTACCATTACCATTACCATTACCATTACCAATACCATTTCCATTATCATTACCATTATCATTACCATTATCATTACCATTACCATTACCAATACCATTACCAATACCATTTCCATTATCATTACCATTATCATTACCATTATCATTACCATTACCATTACCATTACCATTACCAATACCATTTCCATTATCATTACCATTATCATTACCATTACCATTACCATTACCATTACCATTACCATTACCATTACCAATACCATTTCCATTATCATTACCATTATCATTACCATTATCATTACCATTACCATTACCATTATCATTACCATTACCATTATCATTATCATTATCATTACCATTACCATTACCATTACCATTACCGTTATCATTATTAGGTTTCTAGTGGTGGCAGCTCTCGCCTCCCACCAATGTGTCCTGGGACCGATTCTAATTCCCAGACTCGCTTTCATTTCGCGAATGGATGATACCATGCTTAGTAACCAAGCCTCGCGTACAAATTACACAAGGCCTTTGGGGTAGTTGAATTTTCAACTAAAACAGCTAGAATTAAGCTTAGGTTGAGAAAGTAAACGTAAGAATTGACTAAGGTAACTGGGTTAGCATTAGGGAGGTGTCAGGGTGTGTTCTGCGTGATTAAGAAATGCACAAAGAAAACAAAATATCTCCAAGTTAATTTTGCTTCCAAATGTCATTGAAATGGCAACGTTTACATTTAAGTAACCGGAAAATTGCATCGGCCTACAAAGTGGATAAAATTCGATCGTTGGTTCTGTACTCAGCTCCTGGAAGTTTTTCTCGGGAAACTCCAGTTTTCCCCACTCATCAGCTTTCACTTGATTTGATTAAAAATCTCTCCAATAAGTAGCGCACTCGCGCCCATTTATTTTAGTTTCAATTGAGACTTTGGTAAAGAAATTATCATTGTTACCGGAAATTTGTTGATTAGACTCCAACTCAGTTTCATGGTCAAAAAGTACTTCATCCCCACTCCGCGAATAATCTGGGGAAGCTGGGCCGAGTATCCAAATGTATCCGGCAACCAGAACTGTCAACAGCAATTACAAAAATACGTGATAAGAATAAAATAAAGTTCTTGTTACGTTCTTCTTCGGCTGCAACGTGAAATAAAGTGCTAAACTTTGAAACAGGTGAATCCAGAAATATATTATTCGAGGAAACAAGTGGTGGTTTTCTCAATGGGATGAGAGGTGAGGTTGCATTGTACATATTGCACCATGCCTCTTGGGACTGGGGCCATCGCGCCCCAAGCATACAAGGATTACAGGCTGGGGTGAAAAGTTACCAGCCACTGTCAGCCACTGTTTAAATACGTACACTTAAAACCCGAGGTTTTGAGCTTTAGAATTTTACCCTATCAACAAATATAAGAGAAAAACTATGCATTTGAAGTAGCGAAGTAAAGGTGTGCTGACGCTGTAACCTGAGAGTTTGTTGTCAGCTGAAATGACATGCACGGAACAAAAAAAAAAAAAATCGGCTACCAACCTCTTCACAAACTTTTCCAAATTCTGTCTGAAAGAAGTTTTGTCCAATTAGAAACTGGCGAATAAAAGACTCACCACTGGGTATATTACCATCCTTCAAGAAAGAACAAAAAAATACATTTTATTAATGTTCAGTTTTTTTTAAAGCAAAAAGAAACAAATAAATGCATTAAAAAAAAAGAAAAATTTGCTTAGTCCTCACCATTTCAACCCAGGTCCCACCAACTGGAATAAATTGACCTTTAGCAGCAAACACCTTGATCTCATCAAACAGCACTGGGTAATGAAGCTTTACCCACTCAAGCTGTTGTGCCTAAGAATTAAGAATTAGTCAGTGGTCAAAACAATTTACTTAAAAGTGACTGCTAAAATCATTATTTGCGAAATAGGCCATCTTCGAAATATCAAATATGGCAGTGAGGACAAAAACAATAGAAACATGTCGGAATGAATGTGAAAAATATTTGCATCATCCACTTTCCTTTGTCTTTGTCCTCAGAGCATCTCTTTCAAGCTGAATTTTAATATATCGAAAAAGGCCTATTTACAAGGCAAATTCAATGACTGAGTCACACAAGTTAAAGTCACGAGGAGACAGACATGTCCTGAAATGCACAAAAGTAGAGCGTCACGAGGTGTTCCCTTGATGCTCTCCCCATATTCAACATCACCCGTTCTAGGAATACAGTTAGCGTCACAATGAATCTCCTAGACTTCGCTCCCCAAGCAAAGATAAACAGCGGCATTCATGCTAAGCTAAAACTTAACGCTAACTTCAAAATTTACCTTACCTTACCTTACCTAACCCTAACTCTCATTGTTGGAAATATGCAGCAAATGTTTAGGCTCAACAGGACACTTTGTGTTGGATATCAAAATTTGGCCTGCATCTAAATTACATGTATTTCTAGGTATCTCAAGGACTTAAATTTGTTTTGTCTTGAGCGGTTTTCAATTGAGTGTCGAAAGTAATTAGCGAATTACATTGGTTTTGCATTACTTCACTCAATGATTAGTTCAAAGTTTTTGCGCCATTTTTTTCAACCAATCAGAAGTGAAATCAAAACCAATCGTGGCTCGCGCGTGCACATTTTCCCGCGCTTTGTGTCGGCGACGTGTAATTACTTCGAGTTTTGAATTGGTTTACTGGATTGTCTCCGTCCTTTTTGATTCGCCAAAGTAATTACTTTGGTTTTGGTTTTACGACACTCATTTGAAAACCGCTCTATCTTAATGTTCAATTGTCCAATAGTCTAATACTTCCATTCCCGAATCATCGAATAGCGCAATAACGCTTACTCTCTGTGGTACAAAAGGAAAGGAACTTTGTTCAAGTGTCTAGTCGTTCTTTCTTGACGAAGCACTAATTGGGAACACTGTAAAATGAAATTATAACAATTAACGCAAATCAAGAGGAGAGGGGAAACCGGAGTACCCGAAGAAAACCTCTCGGTGCAGAGTGGAGAACCGACAAACTCAACCCACATACGACGCCGAGTCTGGGAATCAAACCCGAGCCACATCGGTGGGAGGCGAGTGCTCTCACCACTACGCCATCCCTCCACAACAGTCCAATGTTCCCAAATGCCAAATAGCCTAGTTGTCCCGTGACTTGTTTTGTTGTCTTTTGCGTTTTTGGAATATTTGCTTAGTTGTCTATTGTTTATTTGCCTGAATTTGTTTCCCTTTTTGCCTCGTTTTCTGTTACTCTGCCTATATACAATCGTCTATTTGTTTATTTACGTGATTATCCATTTGCTTAGTTGCCAATTTTTCTACATTTCAGTCTTTTTCTAACTCTTTTTTGTGCACATTTCAATCAGGTTGAAGATGGGGAGACATTTAAAAGCACGCACAGTAGAACACATGCACTCACAAACCTGAGAGCAAACAAACTTAAAGTTTGGATATTTTTCCATCAGCCGGACGGCTGTGGCAAAACTTCGACCACACTTCCTTATAGTCTCCGCCACCGGCCACAACCACGCTATGCAAAACAACACAGAAAGTCAGTTAAATATAGACCGGCTGTTGCGCTTAAGACACACCCAAACACAGAAGAAATTATCGCACTTTTATAAGTAGAATCAAAAACTTTAATTCTCGAATGTCTCTAGACGTTTTGTAAGTTTTGCCTTACGAAGAAAAGAACTGTTCCGGTCCGCCGATTACACTACACTGAATGAACCGTTCTCACCACAATCGATATGGCAATTTCCAACCGCGTGGACCTGGTGCTGAGAGTCTCCATTCCCCTGCTCCAGGAATGTCAAAGCGATCTCATGAGCTCTAAAAAACCAGATAACGTGCATAATTACAATATAACACTGACTAACATGCTTTTCATCAGAAATCAAAAGTTTTTCCTTATCTTTACATTTGTCCTTAAAACCTATTTCAGTGACGCTTGAGGAAAACAACTTGCAACGTTTTCTGGAGATGCAGGAAATCCATCAACGCCTTTTTCTTCAGTTTCTATCCCCTTACGCTTTTCAGTGGATTCCGCTTGCTTTCCGCAAACATCCTCCTAACCGTTCCAATCAAGCTGACGCGCAAGTTGGTCTAAGCTACATTAAATGAGGATAGAACTGTACAAATTGTAGTATATATATTATATATATATTATATATATAGTATTACAGTATTAGGAGTCTCGTTATTGGAACATTAGTTCTGTGAGATCTCTCCTGCCAAATTGTCTTTGGCGAAGTTTATAAATAAATAAATAAATAAAAATAAATAAATAAATAAATAATAACAAACTTTATTTAAGGGTCAGTGGATTTAGCACAAGAGCACTAATTGGGGACACTAACGAAATTATCATAAATCAAATCAAATATTAGTTTTTGTGGAGAGGGGAAAACCGGAGTACACGGAGAAAAACCTCTCGGATGAGAGAAGAGAACCAACAAACTCAACCCACATATGACACCGAGTCTGGGAATCGAACCCGGGCCACATTACAGGGAGGCGAGTGCTCTCACCACTGCACCACCCTTGGTCCCCCTAAATTGTTCTTAGCCCTTCATGTTTATTTCACCTTTGCAATGCTGTTCTGTCTGATAAATCGTGGCACGCGTTGACAACCTCATTTGCAGTGTAAAGAGCTTGAAAAGCTCTGGGGTTCTCTTGTGAGAGATTCTGTGAAAGGATG
Organism: Montipora foliosa; assembly: GCF_036669935.1. NCBI lineage: Eukaryota > Metazoa > Cnidaria > Anthozoa > Scleractinia > Acroporidae > Montipora > Montipora foliosa. The sequence goes on from NC_090872.1 coordinate 18,247,268, forward strand.
AATACTGTCAGATGTTGAACAAGATGAACAAAGTCTGTAAGCGTACTTGAAGAGGTAAGGCCAGGTAGGCCGTGCATTTTGTGCCATACCTTTGCTAGACCTATGATAACTGTAAGATCCATCAACACTTGATAGCACAAGGTATCAAATACAGCTATTTCAGCCATTGTGATCGTATAGTCCCGCGTGGGGTCCGGTGGGTTTATCAAGCCGTCTTTCCCAGCACCAAACATTCCATTCGCCGCCATTTCCACGTACAAGATGTATCTAAATAACGTCAGCAAAATGAATTCCAGTCCGATTTTTTCAATAGACCCTTAACAGTTAAAAATACCCAAAGATCTTCTACATATTCATTTAAAATACAGCCAGACAAAAACTGGAAAAGGAAAACTGGTGATGCTGGAGAATCAAACGTCTTTCTGTGAAAGGCTAAGACCATTATTTTCTTAATAACGAGCGATGTCTTATACTCATTGGATCATAGATATGACCGAATTTAAATTTTAGGAGAGAATGGATTGTTAGTAAGTAAGAAAACCTATATTGATTCAATTGAGTGTTTAAAGTAATATCGCTCTTGGCTTGGTTTTTCAAGTCCACACGCGTCTATTAATTGCTCTAGAGAGTTTTGCACCACATGCACAAGTTTGTTGAGAGACAACTATATTCATGTAACCTGCGCAATATAAACGTAAATTATCATTATCATTATCATTATTATTATTGTTATTAAAACCAATTGTGATTGGTTCACATGAACTTTCTTGTGCTTGGCAACGGCAATCTTGTATTTGCCTTGCGCTATGATTGGTTAATTTGATTTTTCTGTGTGTGATGCAATTGCCCAAGTACTTCATTTGCTTTTGGTTTTACAGGACTAAATTTAAAAGTTCCTCTCAAACCATTAAAATGGAAATGTTTGATTTCCATATATACCTTCCAGGAGTTGCATCAGTTGAAAGCATGTAATCTGTCCTTTGTTGATGCCCGTCACCACCTGTTAAACCCTGAAGCAAACTATGTCACTTCACCCAAGAGTACTGAACATATATTGGCAGAGTTGGAAAATATCATAATACTCCTTGCTTGACCCCCAACATTTTGCATAGGTATTGTTTCCTGTTTCTCGTGTGACTTACAATGGTCCCAAGAGAAAACAAAAACAATGCTTATTCAAAATTTGGGGGAACAAACAAAAAGTATTATGGTTTTTTTTGCTTCGGCCAATTGACAAGGTTTATGATATGCTCAACAGAATATCGCGGTTCTGATTGGTCAATGACGAATACACATTGATTAACAATTAGACCCGTAGCCTGCAAGGGTCTAATTGGTCATGCTTTTCGCTACTTTGCTTTATGGGTCATGCTTTTCGTTACTAGAGGACTATTGCTAATAGTCATCTAGTAGCGTAGCCAATTAAAATGCAGGATTTGCATTAGTCCACTAGTTGGGTGATACCAATTGGTTATAGAGAGAATAGAGAGTGCATTAGAGGTTCTTGAGTGCAATTCATAAGTTGCTATGGAAGCACGGCGCTGGAGTGATCTTGTTGAGTATATAAAAGATCAAAAGAACATGCTCATGCATTTTGCAATTTCTGTTCACTGGTGATGTTTTGGAAGTAATCTCAAATCGCACTTGCCTACAGCTCACTTTCAAAACATCACTTGTGCTGATACATCAAGAAATAGATTATACAATCAAGTTTATACGATTTCCTATACATACAATTAGTAAAATTGTATGTTATAACTTAATGTGGTATAATAGGAAAGGGCAAAAAATGTCTTAAATTTTGTTTTTTCAAAAGATTCGACACATAGGATGGCTCAAACAAAGTTAACCTAACCTAAACATTCTTTGTTTTAGGAAAAATAACCACCACTCATTGACTTTTTCCAATGTTGATGCATGTAGACAAAAGAATATCGAAGAAAGCCAAGCTTACCTGTCTTGGGATTCCATCCTGCCAGACCTACAAAATGAAAATAAAAATGAATTGTGCAAAATGCAATTACATAATAGTAACAAGAATCTAACAACACTTTGGCTAAGTTTAGAGTTTTTCAAAACAAGATTAGCATTGAGTTTTATTTGTTTACAATAACAATAACGCTAATCCAGAAATTGGTTCTATTAGGCACAGCAAGGGTTAAGGCAGCTACCTAACGAAGCTGAATGCAACCAGTATTCAAGGGTGAAGTCAATCAAAAATGTCAAGAACATCTGTGCTCATATTTTCTAATAATAATAATAATAATAATAATGATGATGATGATGATGATGATGATGACGATGATGATGATGATGATGATGATGAAATGCATACCAAGCTTCCTTTACAGTGCCCTGGAGGAGACTCGGTAACTAGGCACTTAAAAAACACTCTAAATGAATGAAGTTTACCATAATAATAATAATAATAATAATTATAATAATAATAATAATAATAATAATAATAATAATAATAATAATCATAATACTGATGATGGTAATAACAAGGCTCTAGAGAATGGCTCACACATTTTTGCAGGATACAGTGAACTTAAGTCCAAACAAAGTATCTAGCGTGACACAGTAATGCTCTTAAGGCTGTGTTTTTTGAGATACATCTAGGTCTTTGGACCTTGGCACATTGGTGGGATCTTATGGCACTCAAAAGTACAACCTAAACCAGTGTACGAGAATGAGTGGACAACTGCTTAATATTGGGATACCACACATGGTAATTACCACATGACACGGCAAACTGGATTGACACGACAATTGTCAATAATGAGAGCAAGAATGTGTCAGTGATTAAAATGAGCTGCCCTTGGGTGGAAAATAGAGAGGCAAAAACAGTAGAGATTAGACATCCAAGTACAGGCCACTCTGTTGGGAGCTGCAGCAGAGATACCTCAGCCATCGCGTGACATAATACAACATCATCACAGACATCCTCGGAGGGTACTCCCCAGACATTAGCCAGGCACTTAAGCAGCTAGTTGGTGGTAACAGCAAATCAATAGCATCACAAATGTAGAAGCCAATCATTACTAGCTCACTCAACTTTGTGGGCTCATTCAAAATCTTAAGCTAAGCAACGTTCGAGTACTAAATAGTTTTTTATTAATTTTCAGGAATTTTCTTAATAGTATCTACACCACATTCTATCATATATTTTTAGAATTTCATATAATTTAGAGATATGCAGTTTTATTGCCTGTTATTTTATTATAATTGGATTTGTATATTTTATTAGATTTTTGCATAGGATTTGAAGTCTTGGCGTTGATTGGTTACAGTTTGCCGCCCAACCAGTGTATGTAGGTCTGGGCATCCAGACGTTTACATACTGCCATTATAATAACACAAACTTAGGATATCAATAACAATATATTATTATTCCTGCGATTATTGATAAAAATATCAACTTAACAAGGTTACAACACAACTTGTTAGCACACCACTTATTGGAAGCTATTATAATATATAATAGAGGTGAACTTAACACAAACATCATTATGAAAAACATATTCACCATAGCCTCTGATGAAGAGTTCCATCGAAAATAAACCTCTTCACCTCTCCATTCTTCTGGAATATCTAAGGTGACCTTGAACCAATGTGTTGACCACCTGTGGCAATTGGATTACAAAGCTGATTCATGTTTGGACTTTCAATATATTGATAATTCAGTGCAAAACAAATGGTTTCTATCATGTTTGCTGTATGCTTGAAGCATGCTTTGTGGGGAAACACCAGGCTGAGTATAAAGGAGTATTTTAAAAAAAATAAGTCATAACTATTCTAAAAAAATAAATGAAATGGTGTATCAAATGGATCACATATTGAACTGTGGATATGAAATCAAGTGAAGCGATGACCAGCTCCCAACGTCACTGGCTTCACAGATCAACGTCACTGGCTTCACAGGTTAGAGTGTCGCACTGGTTCTGTGAAACTCTGTTGAAGTCCTGAATTTTTCAGGCTTTGCTACACAATTGCAAAGATTGAGTTCACAACTGCGAGGATCAATGATAGCTTCACTTGATTCTCAAAAAACGTTGTATCTGTTTCCTGGTGATGACAAGAAAGTAATAATTAATTACTTTTTTAGGTTACACTGGGTCACAGCGAAAGCCCAGCCACTTGGTTCGTGAACATATTACTCCCACAAAGTATGAATCACAGGATACCGCGCCCCCACCCTAATGTGCCAATTAGTGTAGAAGAGTCATGGTAAAAACAAAGGAGTCCATAGCAAGCAAGGAAAGTGGCATGGAAGTCATGTTAAGCAAATCACTCCCTTTTCTACATTTCCTCAAAATATAAAGAACTCTATGATTGAAGGTTATAATGGTGTTATCGATACTTGAGTACTTTATGTTAACATGTTTGATATAATTCTTTTAAATTTAAAGCTAGTAGTTAGTATAAGAAGCAATACTTTTAAAATAAAATTTGTTATAGCTATTCATATTCCTTTTCGCTCATACTAGAGTTAATTTGGGGAACCTACTCCATTAGTTTACCGAATTACACACACAACAAATATTTTAGTAACTTATTTTTCTTTCTTCTCCTTAATACTTTTTCCCCATTTTTATTGTTGTAAATTATTGTGAATGTTTTCTATTCTTCAATATACATGTATTGTATCCACGATTTTGTTTTAACACTACCGTATCAATTACAATAACTTTTGTTCACATAATGTTCTGTGTGAGTTAAATAAAAAATGATTGAAAAAAAAAATTGATTGAAATGGGAGCAGTGACTCAGCTGAAGACATAATAGAGAGTAAGGTTAAAGTGCTCCTGTGACCAAAAAATCAAGTCATATTTTTCTTTGGATTTCAAAACTATGTTAACAAAACACTAAGTGACCCACGTTTTAAGCCTTGATTTCAAAAAGACACCTTTATTTTAACTGTAATTTTCCTATTTAATGGTCCGCCATTACTAACATTATGTTCTTGAGAGAGCTGGATCGAGGAGAAAATGACGTCAAAGGCTCACTAGTTTAAGAATGCAATACGTGTGTATGCCGCAGAATTAATATGCAGCACGGGGGTTTTGGGCTTTCAGATTTTTAAACTCACGCTTTGTATATATATAATAAGCTGCGTTCACACGCTGAAATTTTAAGCTAGTGAGCCTCTGACGTCACTTTTCCCTGGATCCAACCGTCTGAGGTCCAATCGGTCAGTTTTGAACGTGAGTAATGGCGGACCGTGAAATCCAAAACTTACACTCAAAGTAAACGGCCTTTGGATAAAAATCAAAGCTCAAAATTTTGCCAGTCAGGTGTTAAGCAAACACACTTTCAAAATCTGAAGGAAAAAAGGAAGTGGTTTTTTTGATCACAGGGGCACTTTAACAAGCTATCACTGGAGAGTAACATTCTTACGTTGGTCCAAAACTGTGTCCAATTTGAGTCTCTAAAAATTTCCCACTGATGGCCTCACTAAATGTGATTCTTCCAGGGGCAGCATTGTGGGTAATTGAACTAACTGGGAGTCTCTTTGGATACAATCTGAGGAAAAATAAATCAGACTACATATAAATGAAACATTTATTGACAAATCAGCACATTATATAATTATTACTCATCGCTGTTTCACCCGATTCTTTATTATGAGATATGAGAACACAAATTTTTAGCTCCATAACTACAAGGATTTTACTAATTTTCAGAAAACGATGAACGTGGCAATTTTGTTTACGAAATATAAGCTTAAGCTTACATGTAAAAATAATTATAATTTGTAATTGCCACAACATTGAAACAGCTGACGATTTCAAGGAAAATGTTTATCTTGGCTAGATTTCAAACAAATGCAAGTGATACATTTGTTCAATTATTATTATTATCATTATTATTGGACAATGTCCAAATATAAAGAGTCGATCCGGTTCGATACGTGCGAGTCCGAATAAATTTTTAAAAAGCTGGAACGAGATTACATGAACATATGATTTATCAATTAATCTGAAAGAGTGAATAAGAGCACCTTTACCTGCTGAATAAGTTAATATCGGAGAAAAATTGAGGAGAAATAAACTTTTCGGCTCGTTCTAAAGTGCACCGCCAGTTCTTTCTTGTTGTGTGTTGTGAGGCCATGTTGCAGTAATGCGTGACGATGCGTGACTTCAAAGCCTTTTCCCGTCCCAGGACCTCAACTGAAACGCAAGGCTCATGCCTCTAACAAGATGCCAAGAGCATATAAACCCACTCTTTTTTTGGTCTGAGAAAGTCGTCCCTTTTTTTCACTTTCAAACGACATAATATTTTATTCAGCTTGTCATTGCGAAACTTTAGATATTCTTCCAAATATGTCACGAGATGGGAACGCCTCCTCAGAAAGCTTGTAATGTAATATGCTGTTAACAAATTTAAAGCTTATCGTCATTTCCTCGTTAGAATCTTTCGATTCATTAGTAATGTGGATGATATCTTTCAAGATACTTGAAGCTAACGATATTCAGGGATTTACGAAAAGACAACTGGAGCAATAGAGGAAACTACCAGTTCGTTGGGCTTTTATGGTCGATATTCAATGATAAGTATTCTGATAGCTTCCGCCTTGCTCGTGTCCGCAAGCGGCTTCAATTGCTCTTCTCATTTCGATTGCAATGGAAGCGAGAGTTGTTGTGGTGGTGTATGCATGGCTGGCAATGACTGTCTGGGGCATTCCTGTTCAATCAATGCGCATTGCAAGTCTGAGGAGACTTGCTGCAATAGAATCTGCTCTCAATATTGCATCCAGTTTACTGTTGACGTCACTATCGCTTCGTTTCTTGGCTTATTCATTTTCTCTTGTACTGCGACTCTTTGTTTTTATTTCAATTGTCGTCCTCATAAGCCAGCCCAATCCCGTTATGGAAGAGCAATTTTATTACCAGAGGAAGTAACGGCAAAAACCTTCACCACAAGATGCGTGACGCAGGGTGACAGCACTTACCAGACAGAGGCGGTTCCAGGGTATGCTCCACAATATGTCGAGTACACTCAATACAAGTACGAAGAACCTTCCCCTTTCCTAACATGTGCTGTAAAACCTTGGAGAGCAGGGGGGATGTATTTGCGAAAAGAGGAATTTGCGTGATTTAGCAATCTTTCCGAGAAAAACTTTTAGAGGCTCTGTTGTGACATGTAAGAGAGTCTAACCAGGAAGATGAGTAATTTGCTCTATGATCCAATTCACCATGTCGAGATCTCTTCGGTGTTACTGAATTCATGTGATTTTCAACAATTGACAGTATTTTTCAACAATCAATTGCGCTATGAATTTCCACGATCTACGGACGCGTTCAACATCTGTGCCCATGTAAACGTTTATTCCGGCATTGCACATGTGCGTATACTAAATTGAAGGAGCTCATAATTTCCTCAAAATTTCACTCCAAGGTCAATGAAATCGCAAGCTCGCAAATTTTTCTTGCGGTTGTCAATATAATGAAATGATACGTTCATAGTTTGATGCCCCCCTGGTTTAAAGAACTTTGTATGTACCTCAGTAATTAAAAGATTAGATTGCAGGACGGTGCCTACTAATTCAAAAGAATTTTTGCGCGGTTTACTGAATATGCGGGAAAGCAGATCTTAACAAGTGTTATTGAAATTCAAAAAGAAAATTGGGGTAACCACGCATTTTGCACAATCGTTGTAAAAAGCTTCGAAATACAAAGCAATGTATTCCAAATTGAAGCTTACTTATCTGTGAAAAATGCGCGGTTACCCCCAATTTTCTTTTTGGATACCAAGAGCACTTGCTAAGTTCTGCTTTCTCCGCTTAGTTGTAAACAGTTTTAAACCGCGTAAAAATAAGCACCACCCACAGGAAATCCGAGTATCTCGAGATGCGCAGAATGTATGCGCAATAACAACAGTAAGCACCGTCCTTAAAGACCCAGCGTTCAAAAGTCAAATTGAAGCAATTTCTGTGTGTCACGTAATAGTTTTATAAATACATATCTTCGTAATTGGCAAATTATGATGGACAAGTGTTGCGCTGTAATTCAGTCTCCGTATCCCTCTGGGCTCTCTCTCCTCTGGGCCGCGAAGACCCTGGGGAAGAGGTTGTTTCTTTTTCAGCCAGAGTTCACTTTGTAGTCGGCCTTTTTTTGCTTGTTCGTATTTTTGTTTTAGGTACCTTCAGTTATCATCTATCAAATCGCTGCCAAAGCAGTTCTACAAAGATAAATTTAGAATAGGGCAGGCTATGCGTATGCTGAAGTTACTATTTTTCTGAATATATACTTAGACTACAGTATACTGTAGCGACGAAGTCGAAATTCGCCCTAATCATGAAACTAAAGCTCAAGAAGTCTGAAACCCTCACGGATCCTTCATGCACGGATTTCTTCATGCATACCATTTGTAAACAACTCCGTGCACTATGAAATCGGTCTACTTTGAGATTGGACGTTCTGCGGCGCACTTCCTATAAGAACTTGCATAGACAGTAGACTGTCATTACTATTGGCACCGTTTTGACAAGACAAGCTGAACAGTAAGGATGGTTCATCGTGATTGTCTTTGGCAAAGTCTTTACCACAATTGCTTGTAATCTCGCAATCTGATTGGCCAATTTGCTCGCGCAATGTAATAGCCAATCAGGAACTCTCATTTTGGGAAATAAACAATCATATTGTGAGAAAGTTAAAGTGGTACTATGACGAAAATCGCATCTTTCCTATCTAAGCCATTTTGAAACATAAACAAGTAGTCTGCGTGAGAAGAAAAATGCTGTTTAATTGTCCACGATTGCTTGCTTCGAAACTCTTACTTTTTTCAAATATCTCTTTTCGTTCCGTTCCGAGTTTTTAAAATATGCAAATTAGCCGAGTGATGACGTCATACACTCAACCAAATTTTGTTCAAATATGATGAAAAGAGATATCTCAGCCAATTTGTATCAGAAATGTTTGATTTTTTGCAGTAAGATTCTACTAAATGTTCTCCACAATATGAACTTGACAGTTCTGTTACCATGGCATCATACTGGGTTCCAGACCTCACTCATAATAAAAGCCTTTCTGGCCACCTTTGGCGTTCCATTTTGATATTTGCTAACAGCACTTCATATGCATGATCCAGCAAGCATATAAATATGTTAGCTCGAGTTTGTGGCCTTGTTTAACATTTTTCAAGCTGAAAATCACTAACATATTGAAATCAAGTGGGTGGGGACTGGAAAAGAGTGAGTTGTCATGGGAACAGAATTTTTAATAGCCATAGGTCTGTTTCCTGTAGAACTATTAGACTACCAAGTTTCAATGGTCTGTGCTGCAAATTGGCCAAGCTAGCTCTATTTATATACTCAATGTAATATTGGGTTGAGTGTATGACGTAATCTGTCATCTCATTTACATATTTTACCCATTTTTCAAACTTAAATATCTCCGGAATTAATGAAGATATTTGCAAACGATAAATGGCGTTTTTGTTCTTTCATGGAATTCTATGTGATACACTCAAAAAATCAAGCGGTAAAAATTTGATCATAGTACCACTTTAAAGACAACGCTTGCTCTTTCTTTGAGTTATGATTTTGGTCACGCTCTGAAATAAACACTTACTTTGGCGTTGAATATTGTGGTAAAAAACAAATCGAAGGTGGTTCAGTGTTGTGTGTACTCTTATCGACATCGATATTCACTACGCCTCGTGAATCCACAACATTTTGACCACTGTGATGACGAATATCGTCGTCGATAACAGTACAGACAACGCTGAACCACTTTCGATTTGTTAAATAGACCACTCTCATGAATAGCGACCACTTTACATTCTTTTGTATTTATGTTAATTAGACCTACTGCCCTCGTTTTGAGACAAACGTTCTTTTAAAATTTGCTCGTCGTAACGAGGCAAGAAAGGCTTATTAGCATTAAAACAGAAGAATATTTTATTTGGCCGCCATTATGAAAGAAGTCTATAGTAAGTGGGCCAGAACACCCAGTGTGCACACTACTGTTGTCTGAGCACGATGAAAAATGTGCAAAATGAATAACATACTGTATTATCATTGAGTTGTCATTTTAAAACATGTTACAACTAAGCAGCCTCAGCACAAAACGCACTCATAGTTACTATGGAAAAAAGAAAAGCAGTTTTAATGGTTAAAAGCACATACAGAAAATAACGTAGCTGATTCTAAACGGTTAGGAAGGTTTATACATAAATGAAAAGGTGGGTGTATATATGTGTGTGTGCGACCATAGTTAATTGAAGGACTAGTTATGAAACTTTAAAACCTTTAAAAGCGAGAACAATGTTGTCGCAATCGATGTTGAATTGACCGTGACAGTGAACAATTTTTTTTTTCGCTTCGCATAGGCTCTTAATTTACTTGCGCATAATTTATTCGAGAGATTCGATTGGCTATCTTCTCGAGAAAAAGTGTGTTTTGTGCACCGTCAAGGCCAAAAACAGAGACAGAAACATGAAACAAAAAGACTTGTCGAGTTTCATAACCATCTCAATGCATTAACTGTGGTGTGACGAAAGAGGATTTCCAGTACTGCCTTCCTTATGCTCATCATGTGTAAGCCCCTCTACCCTAAAGACCTAACCGGGTTTTCAACAACAACAACAACAACACAAAACAAATTAAATGGCGTGGTGGGGGTTCGACATTCATAAAGACAACTTCCAAGACGAGTTCCTTCAACATCGTTCTCAGGGCTTTTGCCGACAGTAGGAGAGAAGCCCTGTGAACGAGGTTGGACTTCTTTTGATGGGTTTCTCAGTTCCTTTGTGTTTCTTCACCGATTAGAATCTTCTTTTATGGTCCAAGTAGCTGATAGTAAGATTGAAACGTCAGATGGACACACATCCACAGTCCCCTTTGCTAAAGAATGGTCTCTTAGCATTGTTCAAATCTATGTTCTTGTATAACTTGTAAAGTTGGCATTTTTCTGTGCTTGTCTCTGTGATGCAAGAACTGTTTCCGGTGCAAAGCAGTCTGGGGCAATCACAACTCATCTTCTCAACGCAAGTGTAAGTCACCCCGTTGAGTCTTACAGACTGAGGCTTCTTGGTCTCATCTTCCCATTTGTCTGGAAAATAATAACAACTATTCGTCTATTTTGGAGTTGCTCCTTTTTGAGATGAACGCGAAGTTCAGCTCGAAGAATCGTTTGCGGGAAACGGGAGGGGAAAGAAATTTGGAAACGGGCCATTGTGTGTAGCTGTCGTCCAGCTATTAAATTTGGTAGACCGGTGTTTTTTTTAGGTTAGAAAGTCTATTTACGAGCCAAGTGGCCCATTACAGCTGGAGCTTATCCCGATTTCTGTAGCATGAAGCGACTAGGAGTATTTCTACTCCCCCCTGGATGGGATGCTAGTCCAACGCAGGGTTACCCCCAGCATTAAATTCGCCGGTACCCATTTATACACCTGGGTAGAAAGAGGCACGGTGAGGGTAAAGTGTCTTGCCCAAGAACACAACACAACGTAGCCGGGCAGGGCCCCGAACCTGGAACACTCGATCCGGAGTCGAGCGCACTAACCATGAGGCCACAAAAGGGAAAGTTCTGTTTACAAACATTTCTTTTTTGTAATTCAAATGAGTCAACCACTGGTAAAAGAAATCCTTTGTTTCGACAAGCAACAAGCCCAGTTGGCATATTAATAACAATAGTTGACCTCAACGATCTCTTCACTATTGACACAGTTAATAATGTGCTGAATTGAATTCCCGCTCCGGGTCGTTGTGATCAATAGCCCAGAACTTGCTCAGGGTCCTCAACTTCTCGCTTGCAAGTAGCCGAAAAAATGAAATGGTCTGCCTTTTAGCCGTTAGTACTTGCGGCATGAGAATCTGTTGTTTTTGATCAATCGCATGTTTCAGTGGTCTTGAAAAGGCCCTTGGGCGAGCGGCATCATTAAGTATTTTTTTCTGGAACACAATCTCTCCCCTGCAATCTGTTAAAGCATGTACAAAGGAGAGCAGCTTTCCACGTGAGTGCTTATCACAAGATCTGTTTACTTTAACAATTAGCCAACCGATATCGAAATGTCACAGATGATTTCTCAGTAGAGTGGTCTTCACTCATATTGTCATACCTGTATTAACATATGATTTGTATACCTTGACCCAGAGCATCATGGCCCTCCCTCAGCGTGGCCTTTTAACATACCATAAATTTATAAAACTAAATCATTTGATAATGCAAGTCTGTAGTTTTGATTGGCTTAGTCTTGGTATACGGGTTATTATTAAATTCTGAACCTCGGATAATGCATTTCGCGTCCTTTGATTGGTTCACTCAATCTCGGTTATCAGCTCATATACCTTAGTTTGACCTTATATGGTAAGCTAAAAATTTTTTCGCCGGAAAGCGAAATTTCTCTCTGAATGAAGCCAAAAAGGGAAAAAAGACTTGTTTTGTGGAAATTTCTGATCAGTTCCGACGTTTTGGATCAAGTGAAAAGGCAAAGAAATGTTTTTATGATGAGCCAGCGTCTCTCTGGCCACAAAGTATTTCACAACATCGCATCTTCATAAAGTTTTTTCGATTTCGCTCGGATTTTCTCACTTTTTTCGTTCGTATTTCGCACTTCCAAATTGTTGGAGTTAAAGGAATTTAATAAAACAATTATTCCATTGGCGTTTGTTTGATATGGGGCTGGTTATAGCCAACTCGGCGCTACGCGCCTCGTTGGCTATTTACCATCTCATATCCAACGCGCGCTCATGGAATAATTGTTAATTATACCATGCTCTACAAATATCAGTAACTGTACGCATCAGTTTTTTTTTTGTGAAATAAAGTAGGGAAGATTTATCCATAATTTGTCGGCGTTTTTCACAAAACAATTATTCCACTCGCGCTTGTTGGATATGAGTCCGCGATTGATGCCAACTCGGCTCTACGCGCCTCTTTGGCTATCTATCATCTCATATCCAAAGCGCACTCGTGAAATAATTGTTAATTGTACTGGTTCAAACAGAATTCGCATATTACTAGAGGAGGCGTGTTTGGGTCGATTTGGTGGACTTTCGAAATAGCAACGCGCATTAAAAAGAACGGATGAAGAATCTGCCGGTTGTTAGTGGGACAAGGAATTTCCAATTAATCACAAAAGTTCAGTCACCAGTGGCTTTATCATTCAGTCGCCATCGCACAGGAATGACTGCGTGCATTTTCGCTATCCATGCATTTTTTCCATCCCTCTGTCAATTTACCACAGTGAAATGTCGTTTTTATGTAAATAATCTTTAGCAGCATCGATAACCTAAAAGAAATTATCATCATGCAACTCCAAGGCTTGAAGAAAGTGTTTCTTTTAGAACCAACCGTCGGCAGCAAAATTAAAAATTAAACCATACACACCCTTCATGAAGTCCGGCAAGGTAACAGCCGTGTCCACGTAGATGGCAAATGCACATAGAATGACAGAAAGAAGCGCGACTTTCATTTTGGCGGACTCCGTGTTCTGTGTAGTGACTCTCACTGTGCAATAAAAGCTTTTGAATTACAACTTGGAAAGTCGTTATTTATACGAAAAGTCACGTGATAAAATTTCAATCCGAGCGGAAAATTATTTACGTCGAGTACCGCGTAAACGTCGGTAACTGTGATAATGATGACTCATTGTGAAGTCGCGTAAATTGCGTGAATTTAACATTGTATGATTTAAATGAGGGAAGACTTTTGAATATTAAATAATGAGGAATGTAATATTTGTAGAATGACAATAAAAATATAGAAAAGCAGTGCTATATCTGTAAGTTCGAAAAGAAGCTTTGGTTGAATGAACATCCAGCAATTAATGTGTTTTCAGTGATCATCTGCATACATTATATTTCGCATAAATTTGACAAGACGCCCTTCTTTCACTCTCACCCGTTTCTCCTTGATTTATGTGCAAACGAATCGGTTTTTTAAAAAACAACGACAAAAAGAGAAAAACTCAAGTTGTATGGTTATGGTTCAGGATTTATATACCACACATATCACAAAGTCCGACAATTATGTTTCAATGGCCTTGAACACCCCCTATGGGCAGTGGTCAATTAAAGTATGTATGTGTGTAAAATGTTGTCGTTGTTTTGTTTGTTTGTTTGTTTGTTTTTTTTTTGTTAGAGTCACGCCTTTAGGTTGGAAAAAACTGCCTCTTGGTTTACGTAGCACTACCAAAAGACGACAGAGTGGCGAAAAAAGAATATGGGAGGGAAGAAAAGTATCAATGTTTTAAGTTTCGGAGATAAAGTGAGTTTGGAATTTGCATGAAGTTGGGGACATTCCAGTTATTGTTGGAGCCCTTGGTGTTGTGAGAAAGAAGATCCAAAATTGGATCTGAAAGATGACAAAGATTGGTGCTCTTTTCTTCAAAAGAGTGTACTCTTGAAACAGCCAAAACTTCGAAAAGGCCTGGTACTCTGAATATAATGAGGAGTACAGTGTGAAACTGCAGGACCATTGGTCATTTGTTATGACCTGCTCGTGTATCGAAACAATGACTTTGGCGGTGACAGTGACATTGACAGCGACAGTGCCATTGACAGTGACATTGAAAGTTGCACTGACATTGACATTGACTGACAGTGAAAGTGATAATGATAATTTGATGTAGTCAGTTAAATACTAATTGACACGACTGATTGCTTCACTGGACAACGTCCTATCTCGCTCAAGTCCCTCTCGACCTTGGATGGTGACGATATTAACTCGACGGTCTAGGGTCAACTGTAAATTTATTGGAAAACACCATAAAAAGACCAAGTTCATTACAAGCACTGATGCACGTTAGCTCTGAACGGCGGTGTTTTGTACAGACTCGTCCTGTTGAACTTGATCTTGGGACAAGTCGTGTACCAATGGCGCATGATATTCCCTTTTATTTTCCTCTGGCGGCTATCTGGAGTCTTTCTCGCGTGTTATCACAGGGAGCAGAACAGTCCTATTTGACCGTTTTTCCAGTTAACTGATTCACCGTACAATTGCAGCTCGAATCGATCTTGTTGATTTGAATCACCGCACGTGATCAAACTACATGCAAACGATCGTGATACGCGGCGGTTGAAATCCTATCCGCGAAACGAAAGCCGTATACAGTGATAACTGTGGGCAATAGAGTATGAAGGTAAGGGAGGTAATCCCTCATATTGGCCCTATTCCCTAACCCTAACCCTATTTTAATTTATTTTTAGATCTCCTGCGAGATCCAGTATTCATTCCCACGAGGGTTAACTGATCGATAGCCAATCATATGTCCCCATTTTACGCGAATCATTGCGTGGAAATTCGCTCAGCTGTCAACATTGGTAAAAATGGGGACATATGATTGGCTATCACCTAACCCTCGTGGGAATGCCGGATCTCGCAGGAAATCTAGAGGGATTACGATGGGAATAGGGCCAATATGAGCGATTTCGGTCAAAATTTGAATGGTCCATAAATCGCTAAAATTTGGATGAAAATGCCTTATATCCAGCAGTTGTTGTGGAAACAATATTCTTTCTTCAGTCGCAAAAAGAAATCAACCAGAAAGCGCGTGAAATTTAATTTTGGAGGAACCATCTTCCAAGCGTTTTACGTTCGCTTTTGTACAATGTGGACCGGAGGATACCGGTGACGGAAATGCGTCATTTAAAATTTACCCGGTATTGTATTAACTCTTGTTCTTAGGCCATCGTAGCTTCATTAGGAAAATAACACAAACAGCGGTGATAAACATTGTATTCCAACGCATTTTTATAAAACTTGACGTTTCGTATGCTAGTCAACACACATTTTCAGTCTAGGTTCCAGACCCCTATTGTTTACTATATATATATATAGTTTTTAAAAATTGTAACGGTCACTTTTGAAAATGTGTGTTGACTAGCATACGAAACGTCAAGTTTTATAAAAATGCGTTGGAATACAATGTTTATCACCGCTGTTTGTGTTATTTACCCGGTATTATTTACTATTTTTAATATGATCTGTGCAATGCAGATGATGTTGGGTATACAACCCGACACCAAAAATTCGGCTATTGGCCGACATTTTTTGGAAGCCCACGGTAGGAAAGATCTTTTGAAAGAAAACCAATTTAAGGTCGTAAGAAAGTTAAATATTAATGTTTACATTTATATTGTAGGTAAAGCGTTGCGTCAGCAGGATCGAGAAAGAACGCAAAACAAATTCGGAAAATTCTTACCAATTTCTAAACAGAGATTTGTTTAAAACGTTGGATTTTTATTGTTTTGTCTATTATCCTCGTGGTGATGACGTTTTTTTGGGACCACAGTTTCCATGTCTTGGTGCAAAACCGGACGATCAGCTAAATTAGTAACGGTTGATTTCACTTTCTATCCTCCAGTCCACATCACAGGAAAAAATAACAGATTCCCATTTTTGGCTATTTTAGGGTATTTAAAGAATACCAACAAAAATCCCAAATTTGGAAGAGTGGGACAAGTCCCAGTCAGGGAACTTGGTTGGGAATTCCGTGGTTGGGACTTGTCTCACTTTGCCAAATTTGGGATTTTATTGGTATTCTTTAAATACCCTAGAATATCCAAAAATGGGAATCTGTTATTTTTTCCTGTGTGCATCGAACGAGTTACGTGGTGGTCAGTTTCATCCATTGTCTCTTTTTTCTTCTCTCGGTACTGCGTACCTCGTACGGAAAGCTTCGCTTTCCGAAGTTCGTCTCCCGAATATTGACGCGGATAATATTTGAACCGGCACGATTGTTTGCGTAGTTTGATTACGTCAACAAGATCGACTCGCGCTAAATTTAACTGGAAAAACGGTCAAATCAAATAGTACTCCCCTACTCCCTGTACATGTGGTGTTATAAGAAATAACTCTGGAGCAGTCGTGCTTTGGTGTCCCATCGACCACATATGAGTATCATCTTCGAAATCATGTATGTGTTTCAATGTTCTACGGAACCGGACGTGAACATTGAATATCGTACTTATTCGGCTACAAGCCGATCTCGGCTTTTAGCCGAGGCCCCAACTTCTTTGCGCAAAAAATGAACTTGATTGACACGAATTGCAAATGCACAATACCCGGATATAAACCGAGACCCATTTTAGGTCTTGATGTGTATCACCGACTATGGAATTTTCGTAATTTAAAATACAAATTGAAAATGACTGAAAAATTATACTCAAAGTAATAAAATGAACACAAAAGATAAGAAACAAACAAGCGACGTGATCGTGATGTGATTACTGACCCCACTGGAAACATGTCTTCGCACAAGCGAAGCGTTTTATAAAAAGGTTATTCGACTGGAAACCTTACAACCTCGCCTTTAAACTTAAAATAGTCGCCGAAGCAGAAGCTGTAGAAAATAACTCCGAGATCGCCAGAGAATACGGCATCAGCGAGTCGATAGTTCCGTCGCTCGAGGAAAGATCAGGCAAATCTGTTTAACGGCGAGCTCGATCAACGATTGTTGGCATGGTTTTCAGAGCAAAGAAGTCAAGGTAAGATTTCCCCTTTAATGCGTACGTTTTTTTTGCTTGGAAAATGTCGATTTAAACAAGAAGAAATCCACTTGCGCTTTCGTCTCGAGTTTGCTATGGTGTCATGCGTATGTTAGAAGCTTGTTTACACACAGATCGTGCAATCTCGTAAGATGATACAACAAAAGAAGTGCCGGAAATAATTGACAAGCAAAGTTGAGATTAAGTGCTGGTAATTGCCGGCTGATGTTATTGTTTATATTGTCTCCCGGACAACGAATTTGAACACCATTGAAATGTGCAAAACGGCCCACATATCAACACTTGCTGTTTGTGAATGATCAATCATACGAATAATGTATCAACGTCATTTGTAACGAATAAAAAATGAGGAACGATGAGGAGTAAGGGATATCAACACATCCTCTTTTAACAAACGTGTTGAAATACTACCGTTTTTCAAAGGACATGTGAAATGAAAGTTTCAGTTCAGTATTGGAAACGAATATTGTCCCAAACTTCAACCAAACTCAGTGCAAAACACTGCTGCAAACAGGAAATTTAAAAAAACAAATTTACACCAGTCATCCTACGCACAAATTGTGTTTACATCGATTAGGTCCATTGGTTCCGATTGAATGGACGGCTATTCATGGATCTCCTTAAAGGTTGTCAGTGGAACATTTTATAAATTCCAAGCACCTAACGTAAGCTTAGCATCTCTATTTAGTAACTTGTGGAAAGAGTATAAATATAAATGAT
This sequence comes from Montipora foliosa, assembly GCF_036669935.1. Taxonomy (NCBI): domain Eukaryota; kingdom Metazoa; phylum Cnidaria; class Anthozoa; order Scleractinia; family Acroporidae; genus Montipora; species Montipora foliosa. The sequence continues at coordinate 18,265,446 of NC_090872.1, forward strand.
ATTTTGTTCCAACCTAATAAAAGAAATTTGCAACACGGGAAATTGACTAACAAGTCTTCTACGTTTGAAATAAGTGAATCAAGCCGAAATGTAAGTTGGAATTGAATTTAAACTTAACATTTCATATTATCATATGCATTATAGTAGTTTTTGAAGGCAACCCTCTCGTTTTCAGTTTAAGTACTCTCAGTTTGTTTCACAGGATTTTTTTTACGTAACGTTTTAAAGATCGCATACGCTCAAAACCTCTAGCCGATGGAATATGGAAATGCTCTTTTTGCAGGTTTCATGCATGAGATGATAATGCACTGCTGTTCGCGGTCTGTTTTCTGCTTTTTAAACGAACTCTTTTGATTCTCACAGGGGTTATTTCGCAATCTGCGCTGATTGTAGTCAACAATTTCAGTATCACGTCGATCGTGTAAGAAAGTACTGTGATAGTGCCAGGATCCGTCTGTTTGAACGTATTTATGTAGACGCATAATCAGACGAACTCCATTTTTGTCCACTTCAGTTCCGGATGGGTGATTCGTTTTTAACACTGAATCTTGTCACTCACGAATGTTCGAACCCCGATCAGGGACACTCAAGGTTTTAAAACAAAGATAATAAAGATAATAAAGATAAAGTTGAAAATTTATCAGGACTCATATGCGTCCCAGGCCTAACTTAAGAGAAAGTGTTTCCCTTGTAATTACATCTGCTAATCAGTGTGTGGAACGTTTAAGACCCCACTCATTGTTCGAAAACAGCAGGGCCCCCGTTATCGTGGCCTGCATCTCGCGCTTGCCTATATATTTGATTGAACACTGCATCAAAGAAGCATGGTTAAAGTTTCCCTCGAGATATCATGTCCTCTATAATGTATGAGAGGTTTGGGCCAGGCCGGAATCACGCCATATAAAACCTTGTGTAAGGCTCGCTTATTCCTGAACACGGAATGAATACGGTACTGTGGGATTTACCACAGGATTTTTGAGCTCTTGATGTAGGCGACCTGAGTTGCAATGTTTTCATGTTACGCAAAAGTTGTTCGACGCCAAGACCGAGTAACCAGGCCAGCTGGCTCCCTCACATTCAGGATCAACGGGCGCGACATATCTTCAGTAGTTTTTTGATCACAAGTGAATTTACGGACGATGTTACGCTCGTGTAGGCACGATTGCATCATTTGCTAACACAGAAAATCACAGGAGGTGATTATTAGTGTATCACCTAAAAAAAATAGTGTTATAGGGTGCTCGCCACTTGCGACCAAATGCAAAAAGAAGTACGGAACCGGTTAAAGTTTGGTATTGATCAAACATTTTGGAATTTTACAAAAAAAAAAGTTCGAAGTGTTTGAAAATGACGAGATATGAACTTGTCGGCGCCACTGTTATTCATTTTGTTGCTTTGACGCTCATTTGAAAGGAAAAAACTCGTTTATTTAAAAGAATTGAAAACATGTTTACCTTCAACAACTAGTACTTCCCGTATCGACCTCAAATCAAACTGTATGAACTTGCGCAGGTATTTATATTTTGTACTTTGATTTTCGTTATTTTTTTCGAACGTTAATCAAAGTCATTCCTAAGTCGCAAGCTTCAACAGCGAGTAGACAGTTTTGACTTCTTTTGTTTCAACAACTTCGTGTAAATTGTCGTTGTTACACGTAAGATATTCTTACAACTGCATACAGCTTAGCGTTAAATTTGTAACACAAATCGTGAAGTACGATATATATTTAGCGCCGGTAAAATAAAAGAGACATTTTATCAAGCAAACCTGGTGTTTGGTGTATTGTTTTGTGATAGTGTATGTTCTGTAGCGAAATCAATTATTTGATCAAAATATAACGAAAATTCCACCCTAGTGGGAAAAGAATTGTCGAGGAGTGACACGTGACCAGCCTGAGCCAGGGGTGAAAAAGGTGTTCCATTTAACTTAAGTCCGTTCGCGGTCTGGCGATCGCAACTTTTACGCGCCAAAATAAAAACATGGCCGAGAACGGCTGGAACTGGTGAGACCTTTGAAAACTTATAAATGGATCGGAACGTTTCCAACGGGAAAACAGGCCTACCATTTCAGACTTCCCGCTGCTCCCGGAAATTTTCCAGTGGAACTAACCAAAAAGTCGTGTTCCATTTCCAACGAACCGGAATTTCCGGAATTTTTCGTAAACAACCTTAGAAACCTTTCTGTGAAGTAAAGCAAATTAAAAACACATTATAATACGAGACCTTAAGCAGAGTCGAAGCTGGGTTGGTCGCGCCCCCGGGGTCGCGCCGCGTCAAACGCTACTCATAACCACTGAACCATCGAGATCAGCTTTTTGAAAGAAATATATCATGTACGTTTGAATGCTAATCACAGAGCTAACCGAACCGCTTTTCATGCTACAGAAGTGCTTTTTAGGCCTAATTTATAAAAACAGTTTTAACTGCCAGTCATTTAGTGTTAATCACCTCTAATCACCCAGAAATGATTATAAAATATTTTGTAACTAATCTTTATTGTGAGCGTTAATTTAGACAAAAAAGATGCAGCATTTAGCGAGAAATAATAATTTATGTAAAAATCTTGCAAAAAAAAAAAAAATTCGGGGAAATTCAGTGGATGGTTTTGGAAGAGTTTTAATAGTGATCAATTTAGAAAGAGGGAGCTTCGTTTTGTGATTGGCAACATGAAGTTTATCTCTGCGAGGGGCACCGTACCCGAATTCGATCAGTGCCCGACAGTTGATTGTGTTGCCCGTCTAAACGTGAAACTTACATCTCTAACTAAAATGTCTTCACTGTTCCGTAAATTTAGATGCCACCTTCACTCAGTCGGATGAAACAAGAAGACAGTAACCACTCATTGGGTAACCAGTTAACTAACGTTTTGCATCAGCCGGGCTGTTCGGATCCAAACTGCTTTCTTCCAGCATGTATTAATGTGAAACTACTAAAGAGCCATGCACAGAGATGCAAGAAAAATCGCAAACGCTGCGATATTTGCAAACAGCTGCCAAGTGGCGAAGAAGACCAAGGGTTATCGATGGGAAATACGTTGCAGTGCACTCCTCCGGCTAATGCCATGAAGGACTGCGATATGCAACCAAGGAGTTTCCCGCCAACAGAGGTAGAGACTCAGAATACTGATGATGAAATTAGCATAATCAGGATTGTACGTGTCCCTGAGAGCCCCAAGAAGGACTTGCAACCGTCACAGCAGTTCCAGAACATGGTGAGTTGTAATACTGCCGCAGCCAATCCAAACTGTTTAGATTATGGATCGTGCAATGCTGTAATACCACGCGATAAAATGACCGTCACTGCCCATCATTTGCAGCATCAAGGGCAGCAGCTGCTAGAGCAAAGTGGTCCTATCTCTCTACAGATTATCAACAATCTTAAGAATGAGACCAAACCCGCCTGCAGCCAAGTGATGTTGCCCACATCCAGTCAGGTCATGATTCCCAGACTAGAAGTACTTTGCAAAGCCTTGCAAGCGCTTACTACTGTTATTCAGTTGGTGAAGTCATATGCACTAGAGATGCATGCCATTCCACTATTAGAACAGGCGCTGGCGGAGATGAAAGTATCAGCGTTGACTCATCTTGATTGCAATGCAAAGCCGACGACTTTACCCATTATCAACACATCAGTAGTGATGGAGTATTGCGAAAGTGACAAATCCAGAGAGGAAAGCGAGGGATTGCCATTGTCACTGCCTCAAACTAACTCTTCCCTCTCGCCGTCACCATCTTCCTCAGCGGGGTTAATCAAGCTAGAATGCCTTTCTCCTACAATTGGGCCGCCATCACCAGACGTACCGTCAAATAAAGGAAATACTGTCGAGGATCTTTATGAAGGCATGATCGGCGAAATTGATGTCGATCCGGAGGATGTATTGCTGGATTTTGTTGAAGAACTGCTGGGGTCAGAGTGATACCGAGCTCTCTCGGTCACGGAAATGGACCTGCGCCAGGCAATCGGGGTCGTCCCTGTGTGGACTCCCTTACCAAACCATCCTTTCTGGATGTGAAGCCACCGTCCGGCTTGCGGTTGGCAGTTTTTGATCCATCCCTACCCCACCTCCCCGAGGGATCCATGTAACCCCTGCCTCTCGTGCCTGGGTGTTACGTCATCACTACTTTTGTCAGCTTGGTTAGGTCAAAAAGCGCTCGATAGTGACGACAGAACCCCGATCTTTTCAATCGTTTATTGAATTGAATTGTGGTTGTATGAAGTCATTAACTAGCTCACGCGTTATGGACCTGGCCCCTGTTTCATTTGTGGGTTTCTTGTGAACCTGGGCTTAGTTGCTTTGGGTTCTCCTTTATCCCTCTCCCATTGGGTTCACTTAGTCAATATCCTTTGAGCCCTTTCTAGCCCTGGGTATCCATGTGATCGTTTCCTGGCGCAACATGGCTTTTCGTAAACTCCTATACATTTTCCAAGTCAGTAAACCGTGTTAAAGTCGGTCGGGTATGCTATAATGATTTGACATTCTTTAGACATTTCTTTGTCAGGAATTCACCTAGGTACAGCCACAATTAACATGTTCAGTCTTTGCTGAGATAAAGAGAGAAATTTATCTAGTTTGGTTTACAGAGCAGTTTTAATTTTCATCGATTTTCGAAAAAAAGAAACATAAAGAAACCATGGGAAAAAAAACAATCAAGGGGAACAGAGGCGAGATGTGTTACTGGCGCCAAGCGTCGGAATAAAAGAAAACGTGCGCCTCAGTAGGTGTCAGCAGGAGCTCACCAAGGGGAACCTCTATCGTCCATACTTTGCCTAAGAGTTAACCCTTTCCCGAGTAGAATTATTCATAGAGCACCTCCCTTGCGAGATTCAGCACGCCCACTGTTGTAAATGCCAATCAAAACAATGAAGCTATCTCAGCCTCTAGGGAAATATGATACTTTTCGGGCAAAAACTTGTTCCTGGAAAGGAAAATTTACTCTGGAAAGGGTTGACTCAAGGAATTAGTGGAGATAGAGGATCCCCTTGATGAGTTCCTGGTCACGTGAGATCCGGCTCCAAGCGGTTGCAATCATGTTACACCACTCTTGTTCCCAGAATGACCTGGTTTATTGTTCACGCCGAGTAGTGTAAGAATCTCTGCTTAAATTTCTTAATTAGTAAGCAGACTCAGTTAATTAGTAAGCAGACTCAGTTGTTCAAAGACTTTATCCAATGGATACTCCATTGGATATCCATTGGATAGAAACTACACAGTTTCTATCTGTGCAAAGATTGAACTATTTGCTCGACTGTGAATTTACATCAAGTAAACGTTTGTTCGAATAGGAGGTTTTCACGTGACGTCATCGCCTCCATGTTGGTGGACGAAAACAAAAGATCTCTCTTTAGCTCCTTTTGACCAGAAGTCGTACATTTCTCTATTGTTATTAGTGTCCTTAAGGGGGTTGGTTGAAAACGTCCTATTCCTTTGTCATTGTTTAATGCAAAGTATATTTTAAACTCTTTACAGCGACTTATCCACTGGATAATAGCGACTTAGAGTGGTTTTCAATTGAGTGTCGAAAGTAATTAGTGAATTACTTTGGTTTTGCATTACTTCACTCAGTAATTGGTTCAAAGCTCTCGCGCCACTTTCTCAACCAATCAGAAGTGAAACAAAAACCAATCGTGGCTTGCGCGTGCACATTTTCCCGCGCTTTGTGTCGGCTACGTGTAATTACTTCGAGTTTTGATTGGTTTACTGGATGTCTCCGTCCTTTTTGATTGGCCAAAGTAATTACTTTGGTTTTGGTTTTACGACACTCAATTGAAAACTGATCTATCCACTGGATAATAGCAACTTATCCACTGGATAATAAACTCACGCGGCGGCCTTTGGACAGTTGGGGCCAGATGATCTTTGGGGACATATGGGTCAATGAGCCTTTTTGTGTCCTCAATGATTTACCAATTTTAATTGGTTATATTTCGCTGAATATCGAAACTAAAAGCATGTTGTTTGAACATTTGAAGCCAATTTGATTTTAATAAGGAGATTTATAGAGTGTTTTCACTCACGTGATCAGTAACCTTGTTTTTCCACCGAAACAAAAGAAAACGTTTGCATGATAATAGAACTCAATTCCCGGGGGATTAGTTGGGTATACCAACATGGCCGCCGTTCCATTGTTTTGGTACACTAAGATGGCTGCCGTGACGTCACGTGAAAACACTCTATATCTTGATGACGAGAGCAAAGATTCCTCCTACAAGCAACGCAAAAAGAAAAAGATCATCCGGCAACGCCAACATAGCGCGCTCGTGTGTTGCATTTTTCTATAAAAGGGAAGTAGCGTCGCCGAGTGGTAAAGAAACCGCACTTGCAGCTCCGGAGCTCCCGGGGTTCAAGTCTCACCCGGCCATTGGCTGAAGTGGTTTTCTCATCTCGGCTGCGCTGGTTGCCTGTCTTCCATCACGTGAGGTATATCAGTCCAGGATTGGTCAAATTAGTCTCAATAATTTGTTTTATTGCTCATACAAAATTGGATTCACTTGACTTTCTAAAGTAGTTTTCTTAAAGGATATCAAAATTTCGCTTGAAACGGAACGGTAGCCACTCACTATGAAGGATGTGGCCCTCCATTAACAACAAAGGTTTGTGATGCAAACAGCACGGTGCAAACATAGCTGTCTTTTGCAAAACTAACCAATATGAAGTTTTCATGTAGCGCGGCGTACTGCCATCCAATTGATTGCCTCGCGGGTGTCCTTATCAAAGTAGATAAAAATCAATATTAGAGCATCACGGCTTTTGTAAACTGAGTTCTCCATATATATGTTTTTTTAAATGTAAACTGTACGTATTTTAAAGAAATAAAAGTAAAAACTACATCATTGTGTATTTAAATTATCGCTTAGACCAATCTATTGGGCATGCAACATCAACTTGAGAGCTTAATTATCAAAACCTCTGCAGGTAGAGATTGCATTCGAATTCGGAATCATGATTTCATTTCTGCTCAGTTGCTATGCCTCGCTATTTCCTTCTCAATCCAGAGTACTAAAATGTCTTTGAAACTATGGAGTCCAACCAAATCAAACAGTATTTAAGACGAAAAAATGCTTCGGAAGTTTTCCACGGTGTTCTCGAGGGCGATAAACGATTCACTATCGATCTTGTGTTCATCCCGTTGCTGGT
>NC_090872.1:18285079-18292579 GCF_036669935.1 Montipora foliosa
AACATCTTATTAACCGAGCTTAGTCAGTCTGTATGGGAGCATCTTGACCTCGGTCGTGTGTACAGACCTCACTGCGTTCGGTCTGTACTCACGACCTCGGTCAAGATTCTCCCATACAGACCTCCTGCTCGGTTAATAAGAGCTAAATATTAATTAACCAATCATAGAAAAGTAAGTAATTAAAAGAAATGTGTTGGGTTGAGCATGTTCATCGTTGTAGTGTAGTGGTTAAGACATGCGCCCTGGTGAAGACACAATATTACAGATCTGGAGGGTGCCATTTCGAGTAGCGGTAAGTGCATAGTACAGTTCTTTGTTCCCTTAATATGTTGTATTGTTGAGACTGAATTAATAAGTGTTTGAATACAGAAACCGATACGATGATGCCAAATTCAAGAGGATCTGTGTAAATGTGTAAGACAGAGCTTGAGGAGGCAAGGTACAAGCAGGGGCACCCAACGGATCTGTTCCTCACTTTATCTGTTCCCCAGAGGAATCTTGCTGGCTGGCAAAAATACAGGTGTTCCGATGAGCTGGCTGGGAAATTTATCATTGATAGAGGTTTTACCTGGGAATTACTGACTTTTTCTAGCATTTCAACCCGAGCTGGCTGGTGTCAGCTGGCTGTAGAAACTCTGAAGACTGAGAACGACAAACGACGGCTGGTCAGAGTGATTGCGCTTGCGGAAAAAACCTGTGTCGGTTTTCTTCGGTCGTTTGATAAAAGCGCGCGGAGGTTTCACAGATCGACGAACACGGATTGTGCTGTTTTCCTCATTTACATGTAAGATTAATTTCCATTGTTATTTTATCTGTATGCTGAGATTCTCGTGATGTTCTTCTACACTGAATTGAAATGAACAGAGTGAATTTAACAGTATTAACTTGTATTTTCATTCACAGTCGACCAGAGTTTCGACGGTGTACAATGTGTTTGGTGTTAGCGTTTTCGGAGGTATAAGACTTCCTAATGTAGTTGTTTTAATGCTTTTTTTCGGTTATCTGTATTAGTCAAGTGCGTGATGATCTTTTACAGTTGAAGCGAATTGAGCCAACGATCGAATTGTAAAAAATTGACAGCAGTACGTATTTTTCTTATTCGTGTAGGCAGCCACGGGATCAACCAGGTGCTTTCCTCAAACACAAGGTAAAAATCAAGAAAAATTCGCACTTATTTTAATTTAGTTTATTTCGTTAGAAAGACGATTTATTACTCTCGAGAACTCCTGCGAAGAGATCCTTTTGTAAGAACCTGTTGGCAGATATTTGGCATAATTATACAAAACCCTGTTTAGTTAACTAAAATCAAGCAGGTTCTATAATTATGTGAGTAACAGTTAAATTGCAATAAACACTTTATCCAAGGAGTTTGACTTTGAGATCGCAAATATTTATTTTTCTGGCAATCAGTACCTATATCTCCTACATACAAATTAGGACCTTGTCAACAATCCACTTTAAGCCTGCATCCAAGCATCCCTATTTTGCCAGACAAAAAATATATATATGTTCGTATATGCAGGCTTTTATTATTGTTTTTTTTTCTCTGACTAAGAAAACTTTGTTGGTTTTGGTCAGACTGTGGTTTTAATTGTGAGAATGCTTCTGATGATCAGCTGTTTGTATTGGGTAGAGTGCTTAATTAAGACATACTTAGTCTATTGTTCTTACAATGTATGATTGTGTCAGCAATAACTGTTGTCATCAACACATACATTGACAAAACAATTATTTGTTATTGTGACCAACAGCACTAATTCTTTTTTACTTGGCAGATTGTTTACTTTTCCTTTTCAACAATCACAAATTATCTTTAGTCATACTTTGTCTCTGTACAAAGCCAAACTGAGTTAGGCTTGTGAAGATGGGCATTCTTTGTTTGTTCATTCTTACGACCCTCTCTCTTCCATCAGGTTGAGTTAGGCTTGTGACGATGGCCATTCATTGTTTGTTCATTCTTACGACCATCTCTCTTCCATCAGGTTGAGTTAGGCTTGTGACGATGGCCATTCATTGTTTGTTCATTCTTACGACCATCTCTCTTCCGTCAGGTTGAGTTAGGCTTGTGACGATGGCCATTCATTGTTTGTTCATTCTTACGACCCTCTCTCTTCCATCAGGTTGAGTTAGGCTTGTGACGATGGCCATTCATTGTTTGTTCATTCTTACGACCATCTCTCTTCCATCAGGTTGAGTTAGGCTTGTGACGATGGCCATTCATTGTTTGTTCATTCTTACGACCATCTCTCTTCCGTCAGGTTGAGTTAGGCTTGTGACGATGGCCATTCATTGTTTGTTCATTCTTACGACCATCTCTCTTCCGTCAGGTTGAGTTAGGCTTGTGACGATGGGCATTCTTTGCTTGTTCATTCTTACGACTCTCTCTCTTCCCTCAGGTTGAGTTAGGCTTGTGACGATGGCCATTCATTGTTTGTTCATTCTTACGACCATCTCTCTTCCGTCAGGTTGAGTTAGGCTTGTGACGATGGGCATTCTTTGTTTGTTCATTCTTACGACTCTCTCTCTTCCCTCAGGTTGAGTTAGGCTTGTGACGATGGCCATTCATTGTTTGTTCATTCTTACGACCATCTCTCTTCCGTCAGGTTGAGTTAGGCTTGTGACGATGGCCATTCATTGTTTGTTCATTCTTACGACCCTCTCTCTTCCATCAGGTTGAGTTAGGCTTGTGACGATGGCCATTCATTGTTTGTTCATTCTTACGACCATCTCTCTTCCATCAGGTTGAGTTAGGCTTGTGACGATGGCCATTCATTGTTTGTTCATTCTTACGACCATCTCTCTTCCGTCAGGTTGAGTTAGGCTTGTGACGATGGGCATTCTTTGCTTGTTCATTCTTACGACTCTCTCTCTTCCCTCAGGTTGAGTTAGGCTTGTGACGATGGCCATTCATTGTTTGTTCATTCTTACGACCATCTCTCTTCCGTCAGGTTGAGTTAGGCTTGTGACGATGGGCATTCTTTGTTTGTTCATTCTTACGACTCTCTCTTTTCCCTCAGGTTGAGTTAGGCTTGTGACGATGGCCATTCATTGTTTGTTCATTCTTACGACCATCTCTCTTCCGTCAGGTTGAGTTAGGCTTGTGACGATGGGCATTCTTTGTTGGTTCATTCTTACGACTCTCTCTCTTCCCTCAGGTTGAGTTAGGCTTGTGACGATGGCCATTCATTGTTTGTTCATTCTTACGACCATCTCTCTTCCGTCAGGTTGAGTTAGGCTTGTGACGATGGGCATTCTTTGTTTGTTCATTCTTATGACTCTCTCTCTTCCGTCAGGTTGAGTTAGGGCATTCATGGTTTGCACTGAGAACTTTGTTTCCTTTTTGGCCCTCTATTCAGTTGTCTATTAAGTTTCAATTCTCCTTTAATGTGAATGGCTGCAAATCCGTGTCATTGGGAGGAAGATGCTCAACAGTTGTTCAGTCATGGTAACATTTTAAATTTTATTAAAATAATTTATGGCATGGAGAAAGTCCATTCAATTTGGCCAGTTTAAGTGCTAGACCTATATGGCCTGCAGAAATTTTACTGATCTTGTTATCCATCCAGCTCAAGATGTGACTGTCATATTTGGCGAGTCAAGGGAATTTTTTTTCAATTTTTCAGTTGATCTGGAAAGATATATAGCTAAATATGTTGACTGCTCTGCACCATGATGACAAATAGATCTTATTACCTCAAGCTGTTTTTTTTTTTGCCAATCCGCAAAGACATTCATGATAAATAGACATGTTTCAACTTAAGCGTAAGGTTTCTGCATCTAAGAATTACAGGGGCTTGAGTCTACTTTTTACAAATACTAACAATCACAGGTTGCCTACATAATCTGTTTGACCCTTGGTATTATTGAATTTAGAAGAAATGTATGAGAATAGCAAAAAGTTCCATATTATTGTACAATTCTGGGATAAATATTTGCATATAAGATAAGAATAAACAAACCTTCATCCGAAATGTTCTGCTGTGTCGTTATTGTGGCTGCTTGTGGGAAATTTAGCGATTTCAAGAACATGTGTTGCTCTGGTAAAAATTGCTACAATTTGCCATTTTCAGCCATAATAACAACAGCACAAGATCATTTCAGATAGTTTATCCTCATCTTGTGTAAATATTTATTGCAGAATAGTACAATAATAATTATGGAACTTTTTGCTATTCTCATACATTGCTTCTAAATTCACCCTTTGTGTGGGTCCCCTGTCATAACAATGATTAGTGAGTCCATAGCTAGATCTGAAAACTCAATCAGCATTACTGCTGGCTCTACTCAATTAATATTGGTCTCTAATTTATTTCCTTTTTAATTATTTTTCAGGCTACCATGGAAATAGCAAGGAATAGGACATTAGCAATTGTGTAACTGAAGAGATGAATAAAAATGTAAAATGAAGAGCTATTTCAAGGTTCCAGTTGTTCTACCTTATTGTAGACAAAATTATACAGGTTTATCCTAGCAAGTATTTTATTGCTTTTGTGTACAATGGTGCTAGGTATTATGAATTCTGTGCTCGCTTTCCAGGGTGACAAAAGGCTCCTAAAATTCAAACTGCTCGAGACAGCAGTACATGTAGAGTATCATACTAACACAAGAACTACAGCTGTGTGTTTCACATTATCGTTCCATTATCATTATCAATATAGGTATTGTTATTGTTATCATCATCATCATTATTATTAGTAGTAGTAGTAATAGTATTCCTTTCATTTATATATATATATATATATATATATATTAATATGTTAATTAAGTAATTAATTAATTAATTAATTTAATTCCTGGCTGGGAAATAAATTTGATCAGCTGGCTGGGAAACCAACCAATTTTATCCAGCTGGCTGGGAAATTTCTTGTGTGTCTTGCTGGGAAAAAGGAACAGATAATTTTTTCCCAGCAACACTGAAAAACACCTGAAAATGCCTTAATAACATTTATTTTCATTAACTGGGGTATAATAATACATTTTACAACAAATTGGTCGTTGGGTGCCCCTGTACAAGTTTCCTTTTTAGAGGGGGGTTTAAGCCAAGTTGAGTGCATATATCAACCTAGGTAAAATGCTGATCACGAATTAAACTTAGGTGACAACGGATTCAACCTGAGAACGAATTTTACCTGCAACATATATAGAATACTACGCGTCTCAACATAAGTAATGAGCTCAGTGGTTATAGACTATTCATTGAGGCACCTTACTAAATAGGGCGACGACCGAGATTGGTCTAGAGATTTTAATGTGGATTTAAAGAACAACACCTGTCCAGTTGCAAATTTGTGCCAATGATTCCAAACGCAAATCACTGCTAAATCAAATTAGTGTTGGTGCATGGAAAAATTCTTTCGTTTAAGGTTAATTACGTTTAGCGCGGCAAACATTGATCGTACTTGGTTCTTGTTGACATAAGGCATAACGAAACTTGAAGTGGAGAGATGAATTCAATGCAGAAAAGAGACAAGAGGAAGAAACCAACCAAACATTCTGAATGGTCAATAATCAAAGAAAACCGTAGATAGCCATTCAAAATGCGAGCCCTGCCGGGAAAGCATAAAATTCTGGATACGTGATTCGAGATTCGTGTCTGCGTCGCTTCGGCATAATAATGATGAGCTACCTCGAATGTTCTTTATGTATATTTGTACTAACTATCAAAAAGATTTCTTCAAAAAAATGGGTGTGAATTCGTACTAGACGAAGGATAAAAAAAAAAAGCAATTAAGCATATCCGTTCAGTTACCTTTGATTATAGGGCCAGTATTCTGTTGCTAATGACTGCGTAAGCCAGTCCGATACAATGTTCTGCAGATGAAATAAACTCAACACCGATGCTTCCAGCGTCTTCCCGTTTGACTTCGTGACTAAAGTAAAGATGCTGACTTATAGGCTGCGATTTAAGATTTCTGGCGCAGACTGCGGTAGTTTTTTCCCTCAGGGTGTAAATAAACGAATCACGTCCCAAGTCTACTACAAAAGTTGAGTTCAACGGAGCTAAGGGCCCTTAATGTGTTTCCACGAATTCTGTCCATTGACCTTTTTTTAATTTTAGCAACGAACATAGTCTCCATGCTTGGAGGGAAATCGGCTGGTTGATTATATCATCAATTAGGTGACGACTTTTTGTTCTTGAGTATGCATAATTTCTGAGGAAGTGTTAACAACACAAAGAGCTGTACAGATATAGTAGCATCGATCGCTATAAACTGAATACTTGTGGTCTGGCAAATTGTATAGAATCGCCCACGCAAGGACCTCTCTCCGAGTCGAACGTGATAGAAAAGTTGTGCATGGCTCTTTTTCTTAGGCTCATTTTGTTTTGCATGTGAATTTGTCTTTAGTGGCCCCGAATTAAACTCTGCAATGCTTCGGACACAACGAGTCAATAAATAAATAAATAAATAAATAAATAAATAAATAAGTAAGTAAATAATAAAAATTGAGCTTATAAGGAAGTAATCGGGGGCACTGTACATTGAAATCAACTGAAATTGACATAAACCAAATAAATGTTGGTTTGTGAAAAAAGGCAAAGCCGTAGTACCCGGAGAAAAACGTCTTGGAACAGAGTAAAGAACCAACAAACTCGACCCACTTATGACGTCAATTGGTTTCCCTTCTACGTCAACGATGCTATTTCCATCTGAAGCGGTCAGATCTTTCGGTAACCGCCTCAGTGGTCGCATGAGTTTAATAGCCGTGTGAATACAACTTTAAAAAAGCTTTGTTAAGATCTTTGCTATGACAAATCAATGATGTATCAAGAATTTCACTGTCACAAAGTTTTACCGGGTCGAATTTTGAATTGACAAATCATTTGAAACTTTTATTATATCACCTACGTTTATCGTCACTGTTGAGCATATTTGATATTTCCATTCACTAACGCACTTACATACTTATTATCAGATTGATAAGGAAGTTCTGTCAACGAGTAAATTACTTCTGTCGAAATACTGTTGCCCTGAGGCTCTCATTTCTATTATTAAATTTAAAAGATGCTGTCAAAAAGATGAACAGAAACGGAGTCCAAATTAACCCGACCTTTACTTGAAAAAAGATCGTTCTAGGATACCAAAGCTGTCCTTCCATCAAACCTATTTTTCTTTTCTCTTCTGTTTGTCTAAACTAAGCCGTTTTTGTGTTTTATGGTGGGTGTCTAAGAAATTCCACTGTATGGCAGGTTGAATCCAATACTTACACAATGGGTTTTAATAACTAAATGAATAAATAAGTAATAAATAAATAAATTTTTGTGTCTTGATTAAAAATGAAAAAGAAGTTTGGAGGATCAACTATGTTGACACCGAATCAGATGTGATTTGATGATCATTTGAAGAATAACGAACATGACTTCCAATCTGACAACATTACGACACTCGTGCTAGTGACATGTAAATCTGTTTGAGGTAAAAGGCCGCTCATTGTCGACACGGTTTAAATGAAACCTCCACTTTCACTACACGATACGTTTAAACCCCTGAAGGAAATAAT
>NC_090872.1:18317579-18320079 GCF_036669935.1 Montipora foliosa
TACCCATAACTTTCTCAAAAAAGATGATTTTAAAAAATCAATGCTTAGCTATATTCTGTATTTGGGGGTGAAATGTGCCATGTAAAAAAAAAGTAATTCAATTTAAAACCGCCGGAAATTTAGCTTTTTTCTCAAACCGGAAGTCAGTTCGTTTACGCATGCGCAGTTGATCTGAGAACGAGCGCGAGGAAGGGCAAGGAAAAACCTTCGACGGGAACAACAGTTTGTGCGGTGACTTTTGCTTGTGAGTGGGTTTTCTTGTCAGCTCATGATATCATGACGTCAGTTACCGGAAGTAACATTTCACTTCCTTAGCAACGCGCGAAAAATCCGTCTGTGGGCCCTTAATATTATCAGAAACCCATAAGGGATGAAACGTGTAACGCGCGTTCACAGCTCCCGAATATTCAGTGCGAACTGATTGGTTGAATGTTTCAGTGCTAAGTACCATATTTGGAAATCCCTCGCTCTTGTTGTTCCAAATATGGTACTTAGAAAATTGAATATTCAGAAGCATGTTTCCCAGCACGCAAGGGGCCTTTACACGTTTCAACCCTTATGGGTTTCTGATATTATCTGTCAAAATTTGTCAAATCATAAAAATAGCAACGCACGGGACAAATCTAGTCGCATTACCTCTTCGTCGAATTCTAATGCTTAACACAGGAATTTTTAGTTATTGTGAAAATCTTTCTATATTTGCTAGCAATCATCCTTTCAAATTTCAGAGAAAGCGACCGGTCTGCGAATATTTTACGAGTTTTTTTCAATGGGATGTCAAAAGGCCAAGTGGATGTTATATTCATAATCGGGCAAGTTGCGCGTGTGACCCGTTATAAATATTTTTTCACAAAATGTTCCCGAATCGTCAAGTATCACCACAGAAGAAACGAAAATCATTCTAAAAGCTTATTTTACGCAAAAAGTAGGTTCTGGAGGTAATTTTGAGTGTGGAAATCAAGTTTACAGCAGACGACAAATGCAAACTTACGAGCCATGGTATACACAACAGAAAGCGCTTACCTTATATTTTGACACGAAAATGCTTTACTATTGCCATAAAAACTATCCAGTTAAGCTCGCATATTACACATGATGAATTCATAAAAGCTACCATTTTCCAGCGAAATGCTTTTTGAAACAAACAACATACGTGCTATAAGAGGCAAAAAACCCTTCCTATTTCATTTCATACGTGCGTGAAGACAAGAAACTTAATCGTGTCAAATTACACTCCGTGTCAAACCGCAACACGGTAAATAAATTTCCCACGAGTGTTTAGCATCAAACCCTTCACTGAAAAACCCTTTACTTGAATTATCAAGCAAAAAATGGGCAACAAGCTTTCTTTCAAATAATTTTTGACTAACAGGAATTTGTGAAATTTCCAATTGTTAGCAGAAGATTGTGCAGAATTGAGTACAGATCCAAGTCTCTGTTTTGTTAAACCCATAAGTTACTAGATTCCATTTGATTTCAGCGTTGTACAAAACAACACACTCGTACAATATTAGAACTACATCTCACTTTGATTACGGCTCGACGGGCGACAGATTGTTGTCGAAGTCCATTACTCGTCGCTTTTAAGATTCCAGATTTTTTTTCAGCGCCTTTCTTGTTCAGTATCCAATTGACTTTCCATTATTAAGTTCCATAAGGGTATATTTTGCTTAAAAATCCGCTAAAACGCCATTCGCGTTGCATGACTTTCGACGCACAGGAAAAAATAACAGATTCCCATTTTTGGATATTTTAGGGTATTTTGAAGAATACCAATAAAAATCCCAAATTTGGCAAAGTGAGACAAGTCCCAACCAGGGACTTCCCTGACTGGGACTTGTCTCACTCTTCCAAATTTGGGATTTTTGTTGGTATTCTTCAAAATACCCTAAAATATCCAAAAATGGGAATCTATTATTTTTTCCTGTGACCCCATTGCCGGTTACGTTAATCATTCTACTGTGTCCACCAGAGAAATCTACGTATTTCCCACTACCCTCTCGATCCTAAGACAATACGAGCAGAAGGCTCTATGCCCTAAAATGCGACTTAGCAGGGGAGTGACAGGCAAGACTTTTACCGACACGGAAAATAAAACGACGAAACGCTACGCAGATTCCGACTGGGTTTAGCAACCCAGTAAAAAGCTCTGTCCTTAGCCGTTCACAAGATCCTTCCGTCGGCTATTGCTAATGCAGTGTGCATCAAAGGTTCACGCTTGGCCCACTTGTAACTCCCGAAAACGCATAAAAAACAACTCTCCGTGCGCCCTATATTATCTGCAACCTCCACTTACAATTACGCCTTGGCTAAATGGCTAGAAGACGAATTGAAGCCTCTATCATATAACAGGTATAGCATCCTTGATATTTTCGAGTTCGCAGAGGAGATCCGCGCTAAGGGTATTAATGAAGATGATATCCTAGTGCCCTACGACGTTGCTTCTCTTTTTACAAATGTCCCTCTAGATGAAACGATAGGAATACTGGTTAATAAAGCG
>NC_090872.1:18332579-18337579 GCF_036669935.1 Montipora foliosa
GTGCCAGCCGGTAGCTTCTGTGTCAGTCAATCGCATGTTGTTGGTAAATCAAGTGAAACGGCCGAGTAAGGTCTCAATCGTGGGACAATACAAGATTGACTCAACGAGAGAGAGGCTCAAGTGACTCAAAAGCAAGAGAGGACGAAATAAGAGAACGAATCCCCAATAAATGGTCCTCTTCGCCCAATGATCGGTTTTTTCTAACTTTACTTTTTTAGGGAGGCACCTGATTGCATGGCCAGTTGTAATGACGTAATGAAAAATTGAAATATGCTCGGCATTGGGAACGAGAACATAAAATAGCTTTTCGAAACTAACAATAGATTTTCAGAAAAAGCTATGATTGGCATGGGGATCCGTTCTCGTACCTTAAAAGGGACAGCTAGTAGCAAGGAGCCGCGGAAAACGGAAAACTGAGACATCATGTTTATTCCAAGCTGAGTTTTGATGCATCTTCTCTCGAGCTGTACGTGGGCTCAGCGTTTCAGTGTGAAAGTGAGTGCTGTCGTGGAAACTGGGAGCAGTGACTGGTATTTTTTTAAAAACAGCTGCACATTTTTGAAGCAAGAGGGTACCGGAAATGTGCGTGAAAGTATTAAAAAAGCGAAGAAAGGTGTGCATATCTTTAGCCAGTGTGGCAGGCGTTACTATTTTATAAGCAACGGGATAATTTCAAAACAATGGCATGTCAGTTCATTCTTTGAATTTAAACTTCTGTTCTTCTGAAAATTCTGGCTCCTTTTCAGCAAAAGGGTTACCTTTTGAGAAATGCTGAGCGTAGCTGAGCAAACGTCAATTTAAATTATCGTCGTGCTTGAGAATGGATTGTTTAGTAGAGCGCGCGATTGTTAATATCAAGAATAGGCTGCTGCCTCGCTAAGGCTCGCCAGCAATTATTAAGAGATATTTGAGCGGATGACCTTTCCAAAGATTGTCACTTCGTGGAATATTAGCGACGAATAACAACAATGGTTCCGTCACGCAACGGACGTTTTTTAAGTTTATATGAACCGTTTCACCTTTTTTACCGTTCCTTTCATATACTTTTTGTCCTACCTCGACCTTATGTCTAGAAATGCTAGTAATTAGATGCATTTCAAATTTTTATATCCACCACAAAGTGTCCCTTCAAGTCAATGCAGTTGCTACCTATTTCTAGCAATGAGGTGAGTGTAAGGTTTAACGTTCTAGCCCAGGTTATTCGAGGCATGATCAGTGCTAACCATCGTTAAGGGCCCACTGACGTATTTTTTGGGGTGCGTTGCTAAGGATGTAATGGTTAAGTAATTTGAGAGAATTTGGCATTATTTTGGTTAGTTTCCAACTTTTGTAAGCCAATGACCCTAAATATGACGTCATCCGCCGATGGTCACGTGATCAATAAAAGAAAACTCTAAATTTGTCACCGTGCTACGCAATTTGGGTATTTAATCGATGGTTTGATAATTTGTATTCGTTTTTGCATCCAGCCAAGCATGGTTTTCTTTTTATTTTGAAAAATGTTCTTTTTGAAGACGATAACGATACTGAAATACCCATAACTTTTTCAAAAAAGATTATTTTAAAAAATCAATGCTTAGCTATATTCTGTATTTGGGGATGAAACGTGCCATATAAAAAAAAAATTAATTCAATTTAAAACCGCCGGAAATTTAGCTTTTTCCTCAAACCGGAAGTCAGTTCGTTTACGCATGCGCAGTTGATCTGAGAACGAGCGCGAGGAAGGGCGAGGAAAAACCTTCGATGGAAACAACAGTTTGTGCAGTGACTTTTGCTTGTGAGTGGGTTTTCTTGTCAGCTCATGATATGATGACGTCAGTTACCGGAAGTAAAATTTCCCTTCCTTAGCAACGCGCGAAAAATCCGTCTGTAGGCCCTTAAATACCATTAGGAAACCTTTTGGTTCTCTCTTAACCAACGGTTAGCGCTAACCACGCCTCGAGCAACTGGCCCCAGACACGACATAGTTTTGATGAAGTTGGGGAGACGATCAAGGGGACACTTTGTGACGCTTATTGAAAGCTGCGTGCATCTAATTACATCTCTGACTTCAAACTGACATTGGACATTTCGTTACAATTACACGACGCAATATCCCATGTTAATATTGACAAGCTTACCGCTCTGAAAAGAATAAAAACAGGCAGAATTACAGCTTTAGTTCAACAAGAAATAGCGTTTCTAAGCTATGCTGATCTACAGTATTTTCGTCTAAGAACCCCGTTGAACACGGTTAACTTTCAATTGTTTTGCTGGGTACTACTATTTCAATACTTTAAAAAGTCGATTTTTCGGGAGGTTGTCTCGTTAGTTTAGTGGATATCGGAAACTGCAGGGTGAAGCCATCGATCCAGGTTCAACTCTTTGCTTCGCCTATTGTGAATCTTCTCAGCTTGTTTAAAATCTTTGTTTCGTTGAAGTAGATTTGAAGTCTAAAGTAGTCTGTACGTCGTATAAGTTGAATAAAAAGTGAAATGTCAGTTTGAGGGATGGAAAGAAGAGATTGGTATGAAAGGAGAAACCTTAAATAACAATGACCACAACCAGGTTTTCTGAGCCTGCGAGACTGAGCACCCCAGGGAACCATTGTTTTAACGAAAACCGCTGGTCAGCAACCTGGTTCTGGTCATTGCTGTCTAAGGTCATCCGTATGAAAGACGCAAAAATTAACTCGTGAGTGATGTGGCTCTAAATCGTTTATAGACTACTCCGTTTTGTTTCAATCTGTGCCTCATTTGAGGTTAAATTCGGGAGACCGCCATACCGGTCTGCCATTTTTGTATCGCCTCTGGTCTCAATGTAATCACCATTATACTTTGCAGCTTATTGCCTGAACCCTGTAGAGAACATGGATTCGTCCCCACTTCTCAAATTCACAGACCTGCTGTCTTCACATGGGGAAAATTGCTCAGATGAGATGTGTATATTGCCACAGTGCGTTAACTGGAAGCTTGAGCTCGCCAAGGGTTCTAACAAACCACCAAATCACATCAAGAGCAATCGGAGTCCAATCGGTTGCCATGACGGCAAGTGCGCTAATGAAGAGTTTCCTTGCAAAGTTGAAACTAGCAGGGAAACTGCTGTGTTGAAGCAGCTGGTGGAAGATCTGATGGAACTTGAAGCAAATAATTTTCCGAGTTGTTTCGAAGAGAGTTTTAGTGACAAGGCCTCACAGGATGGCTTTCCGGAATTCAATAAGGATGGTTTTCCAATATCGTGGAATCCCCAAAGAGACCAGCACCAACTACCCATTGAAGTGACGACAAATAACGGAGAAGTGAGGATGCCCTGCAGGGTAGGACAGGGCATGCGCAGTGAGGTTCCGCTTCAATCAAACACCTGCGTACTCAAGGGGCACAGAGTCGCACAGTTTCCAGCTAAAACAGAGATGTTGATTACCGCGCGAATGAAAAGTCAAAGGCAGGAAATTGGCGACGACAAAGCACCAGGGAATTACCTTGAATTAGGTTCCCTGGCTCCTGAGTTGGAGACTTTCATTCCAATTGATCTTTATTTGAATCCATCAGGGATGACAGAGAATACTGCGGCTGAAAATGTGGAGAAAAAACCTTGCCCGAAGGAGAGAGAGCCTATAGAAGAAGCGGCCAAAGCAAAACACAGTAATATCAAAAAGCTGTTTGGAATTTTGGCCGAAATACTGGGGTTGTTTGAGGGACATCATTTCTCGGAAGATCTCGAGGCGTTTTCTGTTGAAGTTTTACAAAGAGCGCTGGCAGAGCTCCGGGGAGCAATTCGCTCTTTATGAACTCAAGATATCAAAGGACAAACTGAATTTGCTCATTTGAAACAAAGTGGTTTCAAAGTGTGGCTATTAAGACCTGGAAGACCGGAAACTAAGGAGTCTTAACTGGCTTTAACTAGCAGGAAATTCCCGGGGATTTTTCGGGTGGGAAGTGACCCACTACGGTTTGAACCCAGGAGTCGTACGATCGTCCCGTGAGTGTAGTCCTGAGAGGGACTGTTTAGGAGGATTTACTTTATCGCATGGAACGTTCAGTCCGAGCATTCCTTGAAATTTTATCAATCCTAAAGCATATCTGTTGTAGTTTAATTTTGCTTTTGGTTTGAAATTTTTTTTTCAAACCAGTTCTTTAAGGACGTTCGCGCCAATTGTTTCTGCGCAACCTTACTGCGCACGCAAATGCACACGCCACGTCATACACGAGCGCGCGCGCTAAGTAATAAAATGAGAAATGATAGGACAAAAGGCCATTGCTATAGCTTTGCCTGGATTTAACGGTCTTGGACGTTCGGTGACCCATATTTTTCTTTCCAGAAACGGATTTCATTTACAATTATCTCCACGTTGTCCAAAAATGAACGAAAAATCAATGTGGGAAGTTAAAAAATTTCAAGAAAAAATCAATGTTGAAAAATTTTCGCGCGAACGTCCTTAACTGGCCTAATTTGAACATTTTTGGATATCCTTCTGTAATTAATTTTATGGAGTGTGTATAAAATAAACTAGAGAAATCATTTTAAGATTATTTTGACGGATTGTTGTCTCTGATGCTATCAAATACAATGATAATTATTTATGCATGTGAGCAAAAATTTTTAGTGTCTATAAGGGTTAAATGCTCAGTTAGGGATAAGCTCTCAATTAGGTTTACTCACTTATTTGAAACAGCATTTCAGGAGGTGTATGACAACTGTAGACTGTCTACAAATAGCGCTTGTAAACAGTGTTTTAAAAGTCTAAGCACCCATATTAAAACGGTTATCTAGAACAACCGTTGTCTTGGTTCTTGGGTTAAGATGATATTGGTTCATGGTTGGTGGAAGTAAAGCATTCTTTCACATATAGGACAAAAGAAGTTTACTTTGCAAAGAAGCTGCAATGCTGTGTCAGTGGGGGAGTGAAATAAAGAAAAGGGTTTACAAGCTGAATGTAAAGGAAACGTCTTTGAAATAATCGATTTAGTAGCACTGCACAGGTTTAATGTTGTAGGAGAAGTAAGTCATTGGACTTCTCCAAA
>NC_090872.1:18342579-18350079 GCF_036669935.1 Montipora foliosa
CTCTAGCATGGGCGCTATAAAAGTCTTATATATTATTATATTATTATTATATTATTATTGAACATTTAGAGCAATTTTGAATAATGTAGTTGTTGTCGTTGTATAATTTGTAATAACTGTGGTAATTAATTAGGTTTTTATAGTTGTGACTGATGAGTTTGCCGTGTCTAAATAAAGTTATCATATCCTATAATGTGTTCGATCTTAAAGTTCACACCGTGGAGTGAATCGGGGGGGGGGGGGGGGGGGTACTCCCTTATATGGGCTATATAGGTATGTGCGGCCCCAAAGGGTAGGGTTTTTCGGCCGTTGTTTTGGTCATAAATAGGGTATCGATTTTGGCCAATTTTCGGCCATTTTGGTCATAAATAGGGTATCCATTTTTGCACTCTAGTCTTGAATTCGTTTTTTATTTAGAAGCTATTTCTTTATCATGCAACCTACCTAATAAAAGCAGATAAACATTGCCTTTAACATTGGTCTGAACTAGGGAAATAATAATTATTATAAAGCAGGTGAGCACCAGGGTATTGATTTAAGGGTCAGGTCATTTTTGGTATCAAATTTTTGGTCAGGTCATAAATAGGGTAGGGAAAATTGCAGATTTTGGTCATAAATAGGGTAAGGGTTTTGGGAAGCGGGCCGCACACCCCTACCCAATTTTTCTGTACTAATAATGTACTAACATTATCATTGAACGAATACCTCATATCTGGCACATTTGCATTTAACGAGCTTTCGCTTACTCACTCGCTCACTCGAGCTCACTCACTTACTCACTTAGTCGCTTATTAGGGACTCTAGACTTTGGGAAACACCGACAACAGACTACGGACTACCGTTGGACACGTGAACCCCAAGTTTGGCACACTGGATACAGAGCTGATGGCCCTTAAGTTAAGTTACTGGACTACAGACTACGTGCAACGGTCAAGGCAGCAGTGCTCGCCTTTACAAGTAGTATACAAACAAATGTCTTGCAAACTGACGTTAAAGCACTCCATTTCCACCAGCCGAGCGAGATGAATTCAAATGGTCATCAAAATTAAGGCAAAATATTTCCTCAAACCGAATCTCGAGACAGAGAACAAAATAAAATGCGTACTGGCTAAAGTACTTAGGTAGTATGTAAAGGGACACCATTGAATCCATTAACTTGATAAAATTAAGCAAAATATGTATGGTTTCCGCCATTTGCCCTTTCCAGGTGATCTGTTGACGTAATTCGAAGGCCTGGGGAGAAGAATTTTAACGCCGTATCCCACAACCGCGTGCGGCCTTACTTTCGAATTCAACATGGCAGAGGCGAGGTTAGATCTCTTCGGGTCTACTTGAATGTTCATTCAGTAACAGGAAATGTGGTAGACACGTAATGATCTGTTGCCGTTTTGGCGATGGCAATACTGCAGGGAGCTTGGAAACAACACCTAAGGCCGCGTGCGCTTGTGGCATACGGCGTTAAAATTTTTCTCCCCAGTCCTCCGAATTACGTCACCAGATCACCTGGTTAACATCAACTTTCATTCAAAATCGAGACCGCCAAACTCTTCCGAATTATTTTGCCTAGAACGTTGCTCCAAACAAAAATCATACCACGACAAATACCTATTGGTTCAAAATTGAAATGGAAACTGTATTTGTCTTCATTTTGATAGAATGAATTGGTTTTTCTCTCTTTCCGGCCACTATTGCAGCCTTTGCTGACTACGCAAAGCTTTACAACTACTCTCCGTCTTGAGCTCTCGAAGGTGGCTCAGGGGAGAACCAAGTGTCTTGCCCCAGTCCCAAACACCTCCCGTCCGTAGTCCGTGGTCCGTAGTCAGCGTATCTTAAAGTCCCTATTTCTAATCGAGCTACGGTAAGAAAGAGATCTGTCACATAACGTTTAGGAGCCAACATTTCTCTCACTCTCTGGGTGAATCGTCAAGGTGCAGCGCTCTAGCAACGCGCCCAGAGGTACCACTACCTCTTCCAATTTTTATCCTGGATTTTACTAAGGATTTGGTCTGCGCATGTGCAAATTTCATAGAACACCAACGCGCTCTTTACGTAAGCCAATCTCGTTCCCAGATGGCAGAAATTTTCTGACATCCGTTAGTGCATGCGGAATAGCTGAGAATGTATTTGCTCATGCTTAGATGTGTATCTTAGGGAGGGAGTGACAGTGCCGGATGAAGCTTTGAAAAAGAGCAGCAATAAAAGCAAGGTGACACACGCTAACACCAACCCGTTGTGGCCAACACATCACGCATGCGCACAACCATTTCACCCGGTCAGTTAGCAGCCATGGACAGCTGTTTCGGCCTTTTGGGCCTCATCAGCATGGCGTAGCTAACATACCAGGCGGGTGATGTGTTGGCCACACCGGGTTGGTGTTAGCGTGTGTCACCTTGCTTTTATTGCTATTTTTAATTTACGTGACACACCGATCTCTTAATGTGATCCACCTTCCCACACGCTTGCCGTGGGAGAACAGTTTTGCTGTTCCCAACCCAGCTTACCACATGTTTGGCATGTGAAGCTGCCACTCTAAGGGATGCTAAACACACCCGCCTGGTATGCTAGCTACGCCATGCTGATGAGGCTCAAAAGGCCGAAACAGCTGTTCATGGCTGCTAATTGACCGGGTGAAATGGTTGTGCGCATGCGTGATGTGTTGGCCACACCGGGTTGGTGTTAGAGTGTGTCACCTTGCTTTTATTACTATTTGAAAAAGACACTAATTTCACTCAAATTATAAAATTTATTATTAAAAAGGGAACAGAAAGATCCTTAATGAATGCAGTCGATGTACAGAAACGAGACTGCCTGTGTATTTTTTCCCCTGGGTTTGGTTACGAGGAAACTGATGCACTACTTTTTTTGGGCGTTGTCGACGTACTAGCCGACATTTTTTGCGAGCTTAATTCATCTTTGGGAACGAGAATGTCAATAGGGCGTAAAAATCCGGGTCGTGTCGTACCTCATTCAATTTTCTTCAGGATTGGCCAAAAAGAACAATAGAACGAACAACGGATAACAGATAACAACGGATTTAGCACAGAAAAAAAGTAGGAAGTACGACACTATACAGCCAATGAAATATAGTGTTCAACAAGAGGTACGACCCTACCCCCAAACCCGCCTTTCGAATAGGAAGTGCGCAGCAATTTGCCACTTAATTTTTATTGCGCATTCAGGTTTTCCTAGCCACTGAAAAGATTCGAATTTCCCTTTGCAACCAGAGTAACTCGCAACGGTACGTTAAAACGAGTGCTTCTGGGGACAAACAAGAATGTCTGTAGCATGGTGTCCCCTGGCAAATGCGGGGTCGGGCGTCAAGCCATATTTTTCATTGTCTTCCTTATGGTAAGTACAGCGTATTTGTTAGAAATACACGACATTTGAACTACTAACAATTTTACCAATTTTTAATTCCAAGTATGCTTAAAGTGCTACTACGACCAAAAAAACAATTGTGTTTTTTCTTTGGATTTCAAAACTATGTTAACTAAACACTAAGTGACACAAGTTTTAACTTCTAATTTTAAAAAGACACCTGTTTATTTTAACTGGAATTTTCTAATTTATTGGTACGCCATTACTAGCTTTAAAATCTTGAGATAGCTGGGTCGAGGAGAAAAAGACGTCAAAGACTCACTAGTTTAAGAATGCAATGCGTGTGTACGCGGCTGAATTAATATGCACCATGGGAGTTTCGGGCTTTCAGACTTTTAAACCCGGGTTTTGCATATATAATAAAATGCATTTACAAGCTGAAATTTTAAGCTAGTGAGTAAATGACGTCATTTCCCTAGATCCAACCCGCTGAGGGCCAATCGGTCAGTTTTGAACGGCGGACCGTGAAATTCAAAACCTACACTCAAAATAAACAGCCTTTGGATAAAAATCAAAGCTCAAAATTTTGCCAGTTAGGTGTTAAGCGAACACGCTTTCAAAATCTGAAGAAAAAAAGGAAGTGGTTTTTTCACATAGTAGCACTGTCTTTAAAAGTCACGTCAACAAAATATTTTGGCAAGGAATTCTGGTGTGTTTGGCCTGACAGCTGGTATCCTGCGTAGGCGATTTGGTGAATTTTAGAAGCTTCTTTCCACCGGGGGTGACTTTCGAGAGTGTTGAATGTAAATGGCCACGCAAAAAGCAAGCGAAGGGAGGGGGGGGGGGGGGGGCAAGGAGAAGGAGCGAGAAACCGCCTGCAATCAACCCCACAACATTTTCGAAACTTCCCCTTTCCATGGCCAATCTAGTCCTGTTCCGGGACTTCTTCTTACCCCGCCCTCAAAATGGGCCTGGAACCCAGGCGGGAAAAGAGAGAGTCCTGTATTACTTGCAAGCGCATGCTCGGAACGAGCCAATCAGATTGCAAAAAATAGAACAAAGGAGACTTTTGTCTGATTGGCTGTTGAAAATTGTAGCATCCAGTTTCCACACCGCGCACTTTGATGTAAACAAAAATGGCGTTCGAAGCGATGATTTCAACTTGTGCTTCTTCCATCGTTCGTTTTATAACTTGAAGGCGGTCTCTTAAACCTCAAATGGCGGGATTTTTTTTCTTTATTCACGCTTTTTGTAAGCAACCCTTTTAGTTTGCTGGGGGAAGCAACGCTCTTTTAGAGTAAGCTCATTATTACAAGTTCACAGCTTTTATTTCTCCATGTAAGTGAGCGTATGGCAGCAAAGTCCTTCGTTGGGAAGAGAGTGCTATCTGCAGAAAATGTTACAACGAGGTTAAGTGAAATCCTCGATCTCGAAGGCTTCGATTCAATCTAAGTAGAATTCGAATGCTCGTACAGCGAATCAATAGTCAAGGAGCTCGAGGTATGTGTTGAGTCATCGTTTAGCTTTCTTTATCGTGAAGTCCGCCAGATGTCAAAATCTAACTTCAAAAATAATGTTGATGATATCCTCTTACAAAGACTGCTAAAATATGATGATTACATTGATGTTTCGATAATATTGGCAAATTTTGACTCCTTAGTTTAGTATGTCAGGTAGTTAAAAATTTATTTATTCAATTTAAGCTACTTTTTTCATGTTTATTTATGTTATACTGTACAAGTTTTAAGCTGTTCTCCACTGCACTAACTGTATTCTAAAACTAATTTATTTTATTTTATTTATTTATTTTCATGTGAATGTGTAGTTATGTATTTGTAACCATTTTATCTGGAATATTTATTGTAAGCAATGCTCGCCTCGACTAGCTATTGCTAACTGCGAGCATTGCATAGTTTTGTGATATTTTATGCAAAATACATAATAAAACCTGAAAACCTGAAAACCTGATGTTTTGAATTCTCTTAAAGAACATCTGTTTTCAATTTTATCGCGACAGATATGTCGGGTGGAATTCCGTCTAACTGTGAGACGAAAGGTGAATTCTTGCTTAGTTCACTGCGTGTATTTGACTTGCATATGCGAACACTCTCAAGACCTGTACATACTAACTTTAAAAATCAGCGTTCTTTCATTCAATGAAACCTAAATAATATTCATAATTATATAGTAATCATAAGGGTATACTTGATTTTAAAAAAAATTGCTAAAAGGGATCAATTAGTACATAAGAACTTATTACTTTATTGGATAATAGGGGAGATATCTGTTTATGGACATTGCTTTTGTTATTGAAATGTGCCAACCACAAGAACAAAAGCTCCTTTGTCTCGACAGCCAGTGAGGCTCTGGTTGGCACATTAATGACAATAGGAGACGTAAACAATATCTTTCCCTATTTTATCCTTGATTAATTGTGACTCCTTCAAGTCTTATTTATGCTACCAGCAAATTATTATTGAAAAGTAATGATAATGTTTCAAGAAATCTGTACATTAGTAAAAGTAATAAATGATGAGGTGGTTACCGCCATAGGGGTTTCAGGTTGTACTGCAATGAAGTTTTGTGAATTGGTTTTAATTTTTCATTTAGCTATCATATCAATAATGTCCCCATATTGAAACTTGGTTTCAACATTGTCAATGAATTAATTGGTATACATTAATTTTGCATGATGGAGTATTACGCACCATTGTTTGTTCATTACATTTATACTTTACTTTATTCTTGGCGTAGGGCAACTTGTAGTATAAACTGCAAAAAACGTGGAAATATCAAAGAGAAATTATACCACAATATGGCTGTTTAGAGGGGACAAAATATTAAATTGACCTTTTTTGGTGTCATTCCTTGCACATAAAAAGTCACATGTACTGTAAAACTTGATTGTGCACAAAAAGATGAAATAAATACATGTGTTGTATTTATATTATTTATTAAGAACTTTTTTATCTTTCTAACATCATTGAGCAATGCACACTAAAGAAATAAATACTTGTAGCTGGATAAATGAATGGATAAAATATAAACTGGATGCCCCAAAGCACTAGCCCATGGGATTGAATTTTTTACATTCTATACAAATATAATGTCTATTTACTTATCATGTAAATCTTACTGCACAGTTTGTAAAATCATAATTTTCAATCAAGTAAGAAAGTTATAACTTGAAAATTGGAGAACAGAGTTGTCGGTGATAAATGAAATGAGTGTATACATGTATTTGAATTGTGGGTTTTAGATAAAAGAGAGAAGTGATCCTCACACCAATTAAGCAAATTATTGTTGTTTACAGACACTTAAAAAAATTCAGGTGGTTCAATGAGATCTACCACTTGAGCTACAAAGCCACTCAAGGACAAAGGACTGAGTGGCTTCACAAGATCAACAGTGGGAGGATTATTATTATTACTGAAAAGTGGAAACCAGTGTTATTATGTCAGTAGTTTAACCATGTATTATCTAGACTGTCAATATTATAGAGCTTCAAGTTGGAGTATTCCGTATTTATTGAAAGCTGAAGTGTTATGCTTAACTTAGTGTAAAAAATTATCAGTTTGAAAATTACAACTGAATGGATATCCTGTTTGATGGATTGAGTACTATTTGAAGTCAATAATTAACAATTATTCGCCAAAGGTGAGGTGAATATTGGTAAATAATTGTTCTAGTATAATCACATAAGTGATTATTTGAAAAATATGCAAAGTTAAAATGGGGCAAGTACTTCAATGACACTGGAAAGCGAGGTGGATGCATTCAAATAGATAAGAGGGTTGGGCACGAGGTTCGAGATATTAAAGACCATGCACTTTGCAAGGCTTCAAAAAAAGCTAAATGAAACAAGTGCACTGAGATATTGTCATTCACAATCAAAGGGACAAACTATTTTAACCAATATTGACAGTCTTAGGTGTCACTCCCCAATCTAAAGGACAAAGCACAATGAGCTCTGCTGATGATGTTGAAATCATGTTTAGGGAATTGTCCCAGCAAGATGTGTTTAGTAAAATTCCAAGACGATGTCACTCTACATTTCCTAACCACCCTCGAAACCTCTTGGAGTGTCTTGACATGGGAGAATTGAAGAGGTGGATAACAAAATTGGTCAAAAAAATTTCCAATGGTCAATATTGTATGGTGGGCCAGAAATTGATTCTGATC
>NC_090872.1:18355079-18357579 GCF_036669935.1 Montipora foliosa
TGAAAATCTCCATTGAAATTCACACTAATTCACACACGCACCATGTAAAACCACAAGAAAGTGTTCGCGGCTGAGCAGCGAGAAGAATAGTGACAAACTGGAGTGATTATTGAATGGTCATTTCGTATTTTACGCCTTGAAATTCCTAGCATCTTTAGCACATTCACCCCGCAACCCCTGCGACGGGTGGAACAATGGATCGTGACTTCGCCTTTGGCAAATGATCGTTAAGAAACATCCATAATATACAATATCTTTCTCAAATTATATTCTGATGAAAAAGGCGATTAACAAAAGCATTTACGAGTAAATGCAACTGAAGTCATATATCAAGGAATTATTTCTAACAGAGTGTAACTTATCACAGCAGACTGAAATGGAATAATCAGTCAATCAGTATCTTCAGACGCTCATGACTTTGAAGCGTTTAACTCTGTTTCAGAGCTGGGGTTTTTTGGTTTAAAATTTTCCTTATTTGGATGTAACGTAACTCGCACATTTCCCGCGCTTGCAGCCTCGATCTTATTTTGTCCATATTTGGGCGTAAAATTGGTGTTCTAAAATCCCCAGCTTTGTTCCAAGGAAAAGAGTTGCAAGTTACACGCTTCGAAGTCACGTGCTTCTGGTATCTTAGCAATTTTATAGAAGAGGAAACCATCTCGCGTGTATAAAAAGAGTTCAATTGGAAACCAATCCAGTTGGTGGTCGAACGGGATTTTATTTTAATTTTCAAGCCAATCACCCCACCCCATGGTCACTTTAATTCGGTACTCAAATGAAAATCACTCCTACCATGCCACATTGATACGCTATGCAAAGTTCATGTCCTTGACACACGATTTAGGTATTTTTCATCAAAATTCATTTAGTTCCTGTCTTTCGCCATCACACTAGTCTAGGTCAAACACATACGCTACTTCCATTGGCCTTTCTATTCGCCACCATAAACATACGGGTGATTTGTGAGTGCAACGTTGTTCCAGAGTACTATGGGAATAAAACACCGCTCGGCAGTTGAAGTTGCATTTGGAGCATTCGGCTCTCGCCAAGAACCTGGGAATTCGATTTGGGTTGTCGTCTATAGTCCAAATCCAAGGGCAGTTTCTAGTACCCTCCCCAGTGCCGAAAGGGACGGGCCTGTTGCGGTTTCGAGTATCGTTAGTTGAAAGAAGAAAATTCTCCACCAAAAAGTACTTTCGACTTACACGGAGAAGGCATTGAGCATCGGTGAGGTTTCGACCACTGCGTCGAAGCTTCAGGCGACCACAGGAACCAAGGCCAGACATTAAACCAATGAGGATCACTATAACAATTACGATGCACTGAAACTAAATAAGAAATGAATAATCAGGGCATTACTGAAAGAGGTATTTAAGTACTCACAACCTTTTAAACTTCCCTAACGGACTAAAAGATAATTGCACTGTTTGTACCAGTCCTTTCACTCATTGCACCAATACTTTAATGTTTTGCACTGATTTCTGGACCAGCTTCAAACTTGTCGAAACATCTTGTCTTGCGCCTCTCAAACATGCGTGACGACTAATTACATATAAATTAAACCATCTTTCAATAAACCTGCACAAAAAGATCATCTTTGGATGGAAACCGATTTCTGAGTACAGTGGAAAGATGTCTTACTTCATACAAATCGCAATCACCTTTAGTTTAATTTAGAGGGTTCAACATGTTCAGAAGAGTCTGACTCCGAAATATTTACTAACAACGAAGTAAATGCATGGATATTCAACCTGCCGGCGGTCTGCGTCTAATATAAGACTTAAATAAAGCTGTTTCTGTTATTTGTTGGTCCGAAGCCATTCATCAGTCGCCGGATCAGTAAAATCGGTTGGCGTTAGACAGAGTAAAATCTATGAGTCTCACACTCATCATGACTGAGAGGGTTTGAGAGGCGTTAATGTTTCAACCTATCTGGGTGAAGAAGCATGAAGTGATTTGTAAAATTGCTCGATCTCGTTCAAAGTCCCAAAAAATGGAGAAACATCTTACCTTAGCCATTGTTTGCTTAGTCTTGATACTCGAATTCAAGTGAGGTTTGTTTTCGCTGTCTTTTTAGAACAACCGATATTTTGAAATAGTTGCCAACTCTTCTGATCTTCGTCTTCTTCTGTCTTCTTCTTGATCTTTTCTCTGTAACCTTTACAGGGTGCTTTGGAATTGTGCTTGTAATAGAGAGCCCCTGTAGATGAGTTGCCTTTTATACACTTGGCTAGACGCTTGCTCATTCTAAAATCCTCCTACATATTTGTGAAGAAAAAAAAAATTTAGGTTAAGCATTAGAATCAGGCGAGTTCCAATCTTCTGACAAAGGGATCTATTTCTGAGTGCAAAAACGCTCTGCGCAGCGCAGTTTCATTAGATATACCACGCCTGGTGCGCCAAACTTCCTAAGGAACGCGTGTTTCCCTGCCGTTATTTTCCGCTTTACTCACAGGAACTTAAATTCGTTAAAATCACGATTGAATTGAAACAAGAGGAG
>NC_090872.1:18365079-18372579 GCF_036669935.1 Montipora foliosa
GTGTCCCCAATTAGTGCTCCACCACTAAATCGACTAATCACTTAAATAAAGTTCCTATCCTTTCCTTTTCCTTTCTTTACAGAGTCAAAGCTTTGCCGAAGCAAAAAAGCGAACTGCTTTAAAATCCGAGTTATCCAAGTAGCTGTTGATCCTACGTTGAATTGACAAGAGAGCATCAGTACAGTTTCCACCCTTTCTGTAGGCGAACTGTGAGGTGCTGAGATGGCTTTCAATGGTCTCACGGGCATGGCAGTGGTACACCATTTTCTCGAAAGCCCTCGCTATAACAGGAGTGATATTAATGCCGCGATAATCACCATTTACTTTAGGAACATCCACTTTGGGGAGGGGAGTGATAATCGCTCGCTTCCACGATGATTGCAAACACTGAGTAGAGACCGAGAGATTCCATATTTTGGTGATAGGAGGCGTAAAGATCTCTGCATGCTCCTTCCAAACCCAGTAAGGAATCTGGTCGGGTCCAGTCACAGTTCTTTTGAGAGCGCTGAGTACATTCCAGACCTGCCGTTCGGAAATTACCGGGATCTCCAACTCATCGCTGAATGTGACAAGAGTTGGCTCTGTGTACATATCATCTGAGCAGAGCTTAGCGAAATAATCATTCAATTCCACCAAATTGCAGTTATCCAGGTTTACTTTGCAAGCTGCGCAACGCCGATGTGACAATTCATCAACTCCTTTCCACCAAGCCCGACTACCTGGAAGGGCAGCCATAAACATTCTCCTTTTTTTCCGAGATGATGTTAGCTATTCTTTTATTAATAAGTAAACATAAAGTCTGTCTTTGCTCAGATAAGAAACTCTGGACTTCGTTCTGAGCATTGACTTAGGGAGTAGCGTCATCCACGCGGGATCCCGTGACGACATAGATACAGTTCTGACCGGCATACACCTGTCCATATGTCCGTGAATCTTTTCTTCCAATACACAAACCGCTTGCTGAACATCAGAAGCAGCGAGGACATTATCCCAGTTTTCCTCCGCGAGCGCAGTGTAAAGTGAGGCTTTACGGTTCTCTCTACAATCCCGTATCTGGACTTTACAGCGGGTTAGTTTTAATTTTGTACCACCTGGGAGAATAACAGCCGTGTGGTCGGTCTTAATCGACACTTGAAATGGGTGACACTTGTTTTGAATAAATCTGGGCGATTAGTCATTGACAAGCAGTTATCCAAACACGCGTCACCTCTGGTCGGGAAATCTACTAAAGCCTTCCAGCCAGACATGCTTTATAAGCGATTTAAATCGAGATGATTAAGGTCACCACCGCATACAAAACGGTGTTTGGGTCTTTGTCCAGTGTATTGTCAAGAAAATGGAGAAGATGGCTCATTAAATCACATTCCTGGTAATTGTGCCTTGGGGGGAATGTAGAGTCCAGAAATTAACATACGGTGCCCCGAGGGAAGAAGAATGGTAAAACAAATCATTTCGTATAGATCCGATGTGTAAACATCGACTATACATTGATTGTTCCGTATTTAGGTTGCAACTCCTCCTTTACTCGGGCCTTTCATCCGTGCCATCCCAGTTCCTGTCTCGTCTGAGAATCGAGTAATTTGGTATATTCACAATAGCATCGGGCATGTCTGGTTTCAGATGTGTTTCCGAAACAACAAAAATATCAATGTCCATATTTTTCATATCTGCTTCAAGTGCGATGAGTGCCCTTACTCGATTCCAGGAGCCCATTACCCGGAGCCTCCATCTTCCATATTAACCCTCTGAGTCAACCCTGTCCCGTATCTTTTTATTTTTAGAAGCACCTGGCAGGGGAGCTTTACTGGGTGTTTTCACAATAGCTGATCATAAGAGACCTATGGTCAGCCATTTATTACGTCACATACGTATGTAACGTATGTGTACCACTTCACGTATGTTCTCAGTCACATACGTCACATACGTCAAAATGTAGTAGTTCTAAAAATAGAAAGATGCGGGACAGGGTTGACTCAAGGGTACGATACAGATGGAAGCTCCGGGTAATGGGCTCCTGTCGATTCTTAGTTTTAGTCAGAGAGCAAATGTTGTGCTGTACTTTACTGCCAATCATTTGCCCTTTCACCGTAAACGGTGCATTTCTGTGCGTAAACGACGTTGTCGATCTACCCTGTCGAAAGGACGTCATCAAAGTTTTTGTCACGAAGTTAGCACAAATAAATACATTATCAATACAGTTGTGACGTCTTCTTACACTTTATTCGAAAATACTAGACTGGATTCGTCGTAAAATAGTTAGAAAAAGCACAACAGTTGACGTTTGAATCGCCGCCAGCTTTGGCGCCAAAGTTTGTTGACAAAAAATGTTGCCGCAAAATCTTTTAAATGGTAGCCTTGGGTGGATCCGAGGCTCTGGTGACGAAAATGTGTCCATGGCTTATGGCTTATAGTTTCCCTTCGAGTCCTAACATTTTCAACAGTTGAGAAAAGTGTCCATTCTGCGTATCAGGAACATGTCGTGCAACATGACTGCTATTTCCCACATCAGTGGCATCGGGGATGCAGGAGCAAGGAATGCAATATAATTGCTGAGGCCCTTTTAGAAGCATAGTCGGCGTTTCTCCTGCGCGTCAACCGGTGCGGTTTAATGTACATGTAACTGCAGATTCTCTTTCGCGCCGTTTTGAAGATGCGATCATAGTGGGAACTGAATCACGGTATTTACTTGTATATATATGGGATTTTGTTGTTCCCCAGATTGACATGTTTGCAAGTAGAATCAACCATCAAACTAGTGCCTAATGAGTATGCTTCCTGAAAGTAAGACATGAATGAATCATATGTGGATGCTTTCCGTATGAATTGGTCACAGTTCACTAACAGTTACATTTTCTCATGGGGATGCTCACCCTCTGAGCCCAGAGCGGCAACCCCTGACATGCAAGGTGTCAGGCGACAATTGATTAAGGGCAACATTCCGGGCGAGGTTGCCAACTTGCTCACGTCCTCTTGAATAATTAGGGGCAGCAAAGCAGTACGATGTTCACATCCGCAAATGCATGGTCTGCATCTGGTCTACAAGAGAACACTGGTCCACTACATCCGAGTGTGAACCACGTGTTAACGTTTCTCCACGCCTTTCATATTAACCAACTGTCATACTCAACGATTAATACGGCTTGCTCAGCACTCGCAAGCTGTTTAAGGGGGTTGAATTTCCTGGTTGTCACTACTCTGTGATTGACCATCCTTTTATAGTGCGCTACCTGTAGGGTGAGTTCAACTGTTGCAAGCTTACTCCTCGATATAAGGTAACATGGGATCTTATGCCTGTCCTAGAGTATATAGGACTATTGTATCCTCTGAGCAAGCTCTGTCTCGGAAGAACTGACCCTTAAACCTCAAGCACTGTTGATCGATGCAATGGAAAAAACTCCTGATTATTATTTATGTTCTAAATACAGGATCATGTCAAGCAGGATAGACCTGGGTAAAATCCCCATGTCATTTAATTTTTTGTTGGGAAGAACCCTAAAGTACCCTAAAGAACCACTTACTCTACTCTAGAACGCTATCTTGGGAAAACCCAGCTTGTTTCGTGACCATGGCAATGGCCGTCTTCTCCTTTCATATGTCATGCCTTAACGGTAGATTGGTACGAATGCAAATGGGCGATGAATTAAAGCTATTATGGAAGCAAGTGGAGTAGATACAGCAAGGTTTAACAAACCTTAAATAAAGTGAAGCTATGATCCTCGCAGATATGAACGCAATTTTTGCAATTGCGTCAAGTCTCCACAGTCATTGTTCAAAAGATGAAAACAAAGTTCATTACTACTCCAACAGGAGAAGAAGTGAATGAGGTCATGAGAATCTACAAGGACAAGTGGCAATTTCCTAAAGTATTTGCGCAGGTGCAATGGATGGTACACACATTCAGATTATTGCTCTAGTAGTTGATCATGCTGACTACGTGAATCGGAAGGGTTATCACAGCATCGTTATGCAAACTGTTGTGTGTTCCGGGGGAAAATGGTTAATAATCCACTGGATTACTCAAATCAGACAATTTTCTTAATTTCTTTTTATTCGATCTACAAAGGAAATTATTACATAATTTCAGCTTCTATGAACTACAGTGAAATACGGACTACGGCGCTTAATTTCAACAGATCTCACATCATCGATCACTTACTTCTGTGACGATATCCAGTAGATTAAACGGTCCTCAAAATTCGGTACCACAGGTTAGCAGAAATATAAAAACAGGTCGGTGAACAAACAGATTAGCTTAGATCCGTTGGCAAAACGTTCCAGAAAAAGAGAACCTTTTTCGTGTTATCCGGTCTTAATAATGTTACTAATCTTAAGGTAATCAAATGTCAATCAAGGAATCAATTAACAGAATCAAATAATCTATTTTTTAACAAAACAGTGGACAGCCAGTACCTTTTCAGAGACGTTGTTGTGGGGTGGCAGGGCAGCGTCCACGATGCTCAATTTTTTTCTAATTCAGGTCTAGGCAAAGGGAAATGAAGATACCTTTTTTAGCAGTGACGTCAGTGAAACTATACAAGGGTGCTACATACAACCGCTACTTCTCGGTGACCCAGCCTACCCACTTCTTCCCTGGCTTGTCATAGGTTATCCAGAGAATTCAAACACATCAGATGTCGAAAGGCATTTCAACTACAGAGCAATAATGACAGTGGAAAACACATTCGGAAGGTGAAAAGGGCGTTTTCAGAAATTGTTGAAAAGAGTGGGTATGCAGGTGGAAACGCTTGTGAATGTTGCTGTAGCGTCCTGCATATTGCACAACATATGTGAGCTGCAAAACAATGTCTTGAGGATTGGGAGCCGACGTGATTCCTCTTGATCAACCACCTGCGGTGGCTATTGTTAACGCGGCAGCGAGAACTGATGCTACAGATGTCCGTGATCATGGCTCTTGCACAATACTTTAAATTAGAAGTCCCACATGCTCGCAGGGGCCGCGCAGCTAGAGTCTGAGTGGAGGGGACGCTTAAGGACGCAAAAGATGACGCAAAGCCAGATAGGGAAAAGGCTTCCCCCGGTGAGATTTGGATTTTTATTCCTTGCACATGCCAGGAATTGCACTTGATTTAATAAGCGAAGTGCATACAAAGGAAACGTTATAAGTAATGTTTCCTTCTATAGCTTTCATTTATTATTTCGTTTTCATTCAGAAAAGTGGGGAGTGAAAGCCCTTTCCCCTCCCACATCCTCTCCGATTGCAGAGTCCCTGGTTTTAATCAATTTCTTAATACAGGACAAGTAAAGGTCGTTTAATTGGCATATTAGCGCCTTTATCTCTACTATTCTGTCAATGGTTTGGCCAAGCGGGAAAGAATTCAACACTAACAACCAGTCACACAGATGTGTTCCTGTTTATAATGATAATTAATAATGGTGCCCTAACGTTGTTTTACAGCAGTTGATAAATGAACATCATCCTTTTACTTTCTTCCAAAAATTATGAATATTTATTTCCGATAATACAACGCAACTTTGTGCTTGAAGAGCAACATACACCATTAACAAAATGCCAAACATTTCATTGGTGGGTAGGAAATATAAGTATATATCAAGAAAATCTGTTTCAATCAAGAAGTAAAAAAACCAGCATTTTCCTTCATTTCTCAAATTAATTATTTTTGAAAAATATTTCATAAAAGCAATAGAGGACTTTTTTTTCGTGTTTACATAGCTTCATCTAAACACAAGGGGAGTTGGGAGAATGCTCGACAGTTATGCAAACCCTCGACTGTGTCTCGGGTTTGCATAACTGTTGAGAATTCTCCCAACTGCCCCTCAAGTTTAGATGAGGCTATGTAAACATGGAAAACGTCCTCTATTGCTTAAATAACACAACAAAATATAACTTTTTTATCGGTTGCTTTATCTCAAGTTAAGAGGAGCACTTCTAGAAGGCAGTTTTGTACTAAGCACTGGCCATTCAAGCAGGTTCAACCAAACCTTTGAATGTTGGGTGCATCTGGCAGAATAGTCCATAATGCACGTGGGGCTTCTTTTTTCTGGTGCAAACAGGAACAGTCTGAATTATGTTGATTTCTCTTCAGCTGACTAAAAAAAAACGCTGTATGTATGTAACAGGGTCCCTCATGCATGAGCCCAAGTGTTGAGGTCTGTCGAAGAATAGGTTATTGGCTAAGCTCTTCTGACTCTATGATTTACCAGTTTAATA
This sequence comes from Montipora foliosa, assembly GCF_036669935.1. Taxonomy (NCBI): domain Eukaryota; kingdom Metazoa; phylum Cnidaria; class Anthozoa; order Scleractinia; family Acroporidae; genus Montipora; species Montipora foliosa. The sequence goes on from NC_090872.1 coordinate 18,371,270, forward strand.
ATTTATTTATTACCCTAAAACAGCGAAGTGAAAGTTAACTAACCGGCACCCAATTTACTGTGGCCATAATAATCCTTTGAAAACTGAGAACCCAAAAAGTTGATTTTCAGTAGCTGAGTACCAGCAGGAGAATCCTTCAAGCTATCCAAGATCTCTCTTCAAGCGGATCACTTATGATTTATCCATTTTTTGGATAGCCCCCCTTCCCTCTATATCCCCACTTATCACCAGGAGCTGTAGTCCCTTTTTCATCAGGGGTTGCTCTCAAGCCTTTTGTATCAAGCTTAGTTGTATCATACCACTAATGCAAACTGGACATGCAAGGAATCAACTTCCAACTTTAATGCGATATTGCACAAAGAAAATATACTTACACAATGCATTATTGCAATTATAAGAGAATGTAACAAAAAAAGTACGCGATAACGGGTTAGCTATTGGTTTAATCTTTTCTTCCTTACCAGCAGGGCCATATTCAAAAACGCTACGGAGTCAAGGTCTTTGAGTTTTTAAACACATGAACAATAAATACATTGCAAACACATGAATCGAGCTTAATAAAAAAAGCCAACGTAACATATACAACCGGCTTTTAGATCGGATGACCGACTCCTGCTAAGTTTTCGAATGAACTAAAGCTTGTAAAGTTACAAGCAGAAAAATCTTTAGACGAAAGAGAGAAGTGATTGTCGCACTTATGTGGACAATTTAAGCAGGAGCCCATGACTAGGAGCGAACAACTTCCATATTAATCCTATGTCAAGGCAGTTTTGCGGACCAATCTATTTTTAGACTACCTTTTCCACAAGACAGTTCCCGTTCGGTGACGCTATGACGTCAATAAATCTCGGTCTGTGAAAACGTCGGCAACTGATTTAAACAATTTTCTCTTATAGACATCTACACCTAATGAGTAGTTGACCACTATTGGCTTTTCAGGGTCAATGAACAACACTTTGTGGGGAACTTTGCCAGACTTCTTTTGCACATATAACTACTTGCTACATGGTACATGCTCGCGTGATATGTACGCGCAATCCTCGCCTACGCACGAAGATCTCGTACAACCCTACGCGGTTAATTAAGAAAAAGGCAAATTACAAAATGTTTCTTTGGTCGTTACAGGAAGCTATCCGAGAAGACTAGAGAGTCTAACAATTTGCAGATGTCATTTTCTTCTCAGTTATTTAAAGAGCCTGAGTGTTGGTCCGGCCGGGGTTTGATCCCGCGACTCCTCCTCCGAATCCCTTCGACCATTCTCTTCCGCTAACTTCTGGTTAGTATTTTATTGTGTTCCCATCTGAACAATC
>NC_090872.1:18380079-18405079 GCF_036669935.1 Montipora foliosa
CGTTCACAAGGTGTCGTCTTTGAATTAACCACGCAGTATGTCACTAACAATAGATTTCAAATCATTTTCATCGGAATAGTCAGGTCCAAATATAAGGAATCGCTCTCTTTCCTGATAGTCTCTTGTCTGACTTGAATGGCAAAAGGACAACTACAAAACTACAATCATTTAAAACTTAGGGATCATAAACATAAGAAATTGCAATCGTCCTTTCCTTCCATTTCCACACCTTTTCTCCAGTAGTTTTGTCGCATCTTGCAACCAGAACTCTAAGATGATAGTCAACAGGCCGACAAAAATGTGGACATCCGGGACACACGGCTTTGACAATTTTTCGTGGCACACGTTCAGGGTCGTCGTCTCGTTCCCAGATCCACGAACAATAGTCCGTGCCTGAAAATGGACTGGAACTCCTTCGGATCCGTGGAAGCAGATCGCTATCTTCCTGAGGGTAATTCACTGCTTTCCTCACAAAAATGTATTTTTCGCGAAAGTGACGTAACATTTGTGCTGCGCTCAATTCGGAGTTTCTTTGACAAGGCAATGAATTTATAAATGACGTCATGATGGAGATAATAAGTACGACCTAAAAATAAGAAAATGAGTTTGAAAGTCAGACAGTGGAATGCCAAATTTAAAAAATTTTGCTTTGCAATTTATGATATGGAAGGTAGATAACTGAAAGCAGATAAGAATGTAGTCACTTTTAAGGTTAAAACGAAGATTATTCAGTTTTTTTTGGACAGTTTAAGAGTCAATCGTAAATTAGATTCACGAAGGTCAACTTGAGCCTGAGGTAACGAATCGGAACAAATAATATCCATCGACAGCCATTAAAATTCACCAAAGCATGATTAACTTGAAGCCAGAGCATTATAACTGAAATGAATTGAAAAGTCACGTTTCATAGTTTTTGTCATACAAATGAACTATTTGCTGATATTGTTCAAGTCGTCATTTATATTGTACTTTGTTATTTGCAATCCGCTCTTCAAGGACTAGCATTTGTAATGTGAGTGTCGTCTGTGTATATCATTTATATTACAATTATCAATATCAAAAGCCCAACTATCAGTGGCTTCCACAGTGGCAGTAACGGTCGAGTGCAAGGAATAAAAAACCTCACTGTTGCATACAATTGACTGTGCACAATTCTCAAAATAACTTTACCTATCACTGAAATAACTCAGTTTGGTCAATGCATGATCAATGCTTCTCTACCTCAGTTCAATCACCCTGTTCTGTTAACTAGCACACTGCCAGTCATCCGTAAAAATATCAGAAATTAGTGTCTTATCGAAAATATTGCACTATGGAATAGAGATGAGATCAGCACACTCGCGAGTTAATAGGACTTTTTCGATATATTAAAATTCAGCAGAAATATTAAATACCGAGAACATTTTCTTTGTATTTGTATACTTTATTCAAAAGAGAAAGAACATTTTAATACTAGTGGTCAGGTTGGAAAGAAAGGGAACCAGTTCTTACCACAAACAACGTATTCAGCATAATTTGCAGAATTAATTTCTTTCATAATTAAAAGAATACCCGCATCGGCAAGTCATTTTGTCCCAATTATTGAGATGTGATCATTTAACGCATCAGAAGGCTCTCATGGTTAGCATGTATTGAGATCATACTAGGTAGAGCCAGAAATAAATTCATGAATGTCTTCCTTAGAACTAAAAAACTGGTATTCAATACCGAGAGAGTTCAAAGCGTATGCAAAATTTTGGAGGGACAAATAAAGAGTATTATGGTATTTTTGATACTGGCTAGTGAATAAATAATACTTCGCTGAAGAGCAAGGCGAATTCAAGTCGTGGCGCAGTACAAAGTCAAGTTTTAATATCGTCACCATTCCTGTTTTTCTCTCGAAGAATCTCATTTCGAAACTAAACAAAATATATAACTCAGAGTTTTTAAACAGATTAGAAACCTCTTGCAGCCTTGGAACCGAGCGTATTCCATTGTCAACAGACGAAAAATACTTAAGGGTGTTAATAAGTCACAACCTGTCCTGGTATAATCATATATCATGGTCAAAGTAAACATCGCAAATATAACTCCTACGTTAAACTTTGATCAAGAGAACTTGCGGTACTTGTACCGGCAACCCCACGTGCTGCTCAAATTATACATTCGTCTACTAGTTAGACCGCATATTGAATTCGCCTGCCAGGTCTGTCTCCACATCTACAGTTTTTTATTAATTAACACAATTGAAAGAGTTCAGCGAAGAGTTACAAAACTGATCAAAAAGGACAGGCTTTGTTGAACTGAATCTTCTTTCCCTGGCCTCAAGGAGACCGTTATATAAGTGCTTGTCGGACCTATATGACTGGCATCTTTCTTATTATCTTGTGACAGCTGACAGTTCCAAATATAATCTAAGAAATGCTAAGAACTATTATGCTTTTATCCTATTATTATATGTAATTTCCACTTCTCAATGTATTTATAATTTTATTTGCTACTTAATTCTTATTTATTGTAACTTGAGGTAGGTCCTTCCGTGAGGGAATTATTCCCTGTTAACTAAAGGATTGTCCTGTCAATAATACCTGTAGTCTTTTGTACCGCCAAACTATATTAAGGTTAAGTCGTCAAGAGTGAATTATCTAATCAATTAATTCACTGTTGGTAAAGTTAAATAATCCGGCATTATATTTGGATATATACATTTAATGCAGGGACATCAACAGGATTATCTGCAGGGCAAAATCTGATTTCATGCTGACTATTTACATTTACTGTAGTTACATTTGAAGATTAATCTTAAAGTAGAAAATCTTACAAATGAGAGGTTTTGGAAGCTCCTGTCGGGTTCAATTAAAAAGTGTTTCAGATCCGAGATCTATATAATTTAACGCAGATGGTTGTTCTTGCTCTCTACTAAGCTCCGCGGATGATTTTTGTTATTATTTTTTTCGTCGGTTAGTTTAGCATGAGATACTGAGGCTATTTCCAGGGTAGGGCGCGTCAAGAGGAAAGGCAGTTGGCCGTGGTCTTGGCCAATCTTGTTCACGGTTCGTCAGACCAAATATCGTGCTAGACACTTTTGATAAATCGTCAACATGCAAATTATGGTGTTGTCGCCTGTAATCATTATTCTCTCTGAAATGCTGTGTAGCAGAGGTATGGAATACTATTTGAATGACTGTCTATAGTACTGACCGACTGTCTATAATGTAATCGCACTTTGTATTGATGAGTTTTCTTTCATCTCCATTTTACTGTGACACGCCTCGATTAGCATTGCTACACCCGTGTAACGTATATTGTAAGATTGATTTGTTTTGAAAAAAACAATCTTGAAACTTGAAAACCGCAGTTCCAATATTTGTCTTTGATCTCTGTTAATACCGTTTCTCAAAACAAACAACTTAATTAACCAGCACACCCGCTATCATTTCGGATTTCGGCCGTCTTATGCCTTGGGCGTAATGAGGAAAGCAAGGACATATTAAGTGAGAGCATATAATTGTAAGCCACTTATAATAGGAAGCTTTAAGCACAACACGTCTTTTAATGCCAGGGACGGCAACCGGAAATGAACTATTTTCGGTGTTGTCCAGTGAGAATACCAAACTTATATTGTTAAGTATTTCTTCTCTGTCATCAGGGGTACCCAACGATTATCTTTATGCTTTCGGGAGAGTCAAGCTGTTCTACGAATTTAATTTTAATTTGGTTGTACGTTGCCAAACAACTATAGATTTCTTTACTAAATCATTACCTAAAATATTCCCAACCACGGGAAAAGTAGTGCCCTTCGTTTTCGGAAGGGATATTTTTGCAAATTTTGCCACTTAAAAAGGTCACCTAGCTATTGCAGTCTCGGATGAGCAAATAGTTTGCTGGGAAGTTCTCTGAAATTGAGATTTCATTCCCTAAACTGAGTTTTCGGACACTTCAATTTCCAGCTTAGATATCCGAATAGATCAAATTCTTCTAGGTGATAACAACGTCTGTTTAGAAAGGTTTTTGGCTTAATTTGCTCGTTGGGTGCCTTGTGTCATAGTGCACTTACATTTAATCAGCTGTGTCAGGATTTCAGCTTTAAGTTCAGGCTATTTTAAAATTACCAGTTCTATCTCTGATAACTTATGCATTACAGGTGGCTCTCGCACCATGTACAAATGGGTGAAATTTCTCACAACACAAAAAAGCTGAAAATCTTTACCACTTTGCTTTAATGGGATATCCGAAGTCCCACTTTTAAGAGTAAAAACTAATGTGAGGTTTGTAAACTAATGGTCTCAGTATACCATGGAACGTCTATCATAGACTTTCATTTGAAGGAGAGGATTTTTCAATCTATTAATTGTCAAGACTTCACTTTCAATAAACCACTGAAAACGATTTGAAGATGGGTTAGCAATGAAGACCTTCTTAAATTCTCAGTATAAATAGTAAAACCTATTTGATCGATGAAGAATTAATTTACCCCCAAATTCAAAGGTAAGCAAAAGAAGATTTGAAATAATGTCACATTATTTCAAAGTAATTCTTCGTTGCCATTTTTTGTTTGTTTCAGTAATTGTTACGGCAACAATTCCTGAAACAAACAGAAAATGGTACAGGCTATTTCTTTAAGCGATTTTATAGTCAATAAAAAGTTATTTATTAAAATGGTCTGAGAGCTGTTTGAATAGTTGTGTTGCGTTAAGTAACTGGAAATGATCCTTCTGTTCATAAAAAGATGTAAGGAAAACTATTGATGGAAAACTTAAATAACACGTGTGAATTTCAAAAGTTCGTAATTAAGAAAACCAACCTTCAGCTTTTCCCTCATGACGTGTGCACTCCCTCAATGGTTTTCGTGATTTAAATTGCACAAAGCACTTGACTTCCACTATAAGAGTCAGCAAACTGTCATTGATAGTTGCTATTGTGAGCATAAAAATGTTATCTGTTTATTCCTTTAACAAATAACTGAGCAGCAAAAGCACAATTTCAAAAAGGCATGATGAGTGTTGCTTAAAACAGGTTACTCAGAACGAGTCAATATAGCATTGATGTCATCGTTTTTGTTACACATCAGGGGCCGGTTGCTCGAAGCATGGTTAGCGCTAACCGGCGTTAAATACCATGGAAACCCATAGGCTCTGATACCTCTTAACCAACGGTTAGCGCTAACCAGGATTCGAGCAACCGGGTCCAGAGAGATAAGAACATAACAATTTTCCAGTGGATACTTTACCACCCTATGAGGTGACAGTTGTATTGGAAAACATGAAAAGAAGACAATAAAATATTTTAAATTGTTATCGCTCTAGGCAAGTAGGCCGCAATAATAATTGCCTTACTGATTTTTGGAAAAACTTCATGTTATTATTGGTTGTTCTGGTAGGAGCCGGACGCAAGATATGAATTCTTTCTATGTGAGTAACATCAAAGCTAGCATGGTCTGGAATCAGTGGCTAACTCTTTTATTATTATTTTATCTTTCTAGCACATTATCTTGATTGATTCCTTTGTCACATTTCATTGACCTATTTCCCAGGAGTGGTTTAAACTTCCCTCTGTCTGCCACCCACGTAAAATGTCTGCCACGTTTAAAGGGATTGACAAATCCAAAAATTACGAGGTTTGAATGCAAGCATCTCATTCAATGATAAAACCAATCAAGTTTATTTCTACTCGTTTTCTTAAGCTGTCGACAGCGCTGGCGAAACAGACGAATTTAATGTAAACGGAAAATAAAAATTATCATCATTGCGACTAACGGATCGAACGATTTGAGAACCGTATTGTTAATAACTGTAAATGGTATTCCACTTCATTTCATGATAGTAATGATGAAGAAATAATTTAATAAAACCTACCAATATAACAACTGTTGACGGCTAACACTAAAAAACGATATTATTCAATTCTGAAATCAAAACAGTCAATTATTCTTGGGTGGAACAGTACCTTTTAAACATAGTACGCAAAATTAGTTAATTAGGGCGTCACTCTCAGGTTCAAGTCTTCTAGAAAAGAGAAATACCAGGAGTTCGAACTGAGGATCCGGTGAAATATATGCTTTCCTTTCTTTTAAAGTAACTCAAAATTATCCTGAACAAAACATGGATCATTTGAGGGATGATCATACTTAGACAGGAAAAATAGATGTCAATAAGCGATGTTGTTATAGCAGCAAAAACATCCTTCCGTTTCCTAAATAATTCGACCTCCCACGCGTCAATTAAGTTCCGGTCTGTGTCATCTGAAAAACGAAGGTCATTAGTCCTTCGGGGCCCCTGAGGGCAGAAATGTGAAGGAAAGGAAATAACTAACCAAGTTGCCACTTACGTATAAAAGACTACACTCTTTTTCTCGATCTCTCTTTTTTTTTTTCTTTATTAAACTTTGGCTCAGGACCGGTCCAATTTCCCCCCCTGCGCGAGTCTCGTAAGAGGACGCAAAGGCTTCCCAAAGCGGAAAAACATGCCGTTGTATTTGCAGTCAATTGGTTCCATTATTTAGTTGTTCACAATATCTTGAGCTTATGGCATCGGAGCCTCATTGCTATAAACAGGTGAAATGAAAACCGGGGATCATGAAGGGAATACAGAGACCCACTTTGTCAACTCTCGTTTCACGTTTCTGACGGAGGAAAAGCAATCTGCACTGGAGTTCCATCCCCGCTAAAGTTCGATGTTTATATTTAACATTCTACGTCTTGTTTTTCAGGTTACATTGTACGATTCTACATTTGACTTTGCATATTCTAAATACAACCTTAACCTACTGTACATTGTACGTTTCTATTTGACATTCAACAAGAATTTGCAAAGGGGAATGTAGAATCGTATAATATTACCTGTAAAACAAGAAGTAGAATGTTAGATGCAAACATCGAATTTTTGGCGGGTATGCAGTTGTTTCTCTTTGGAAAAAAAACAAAGAAATAAGACATGAGTTTAAAGAGCGAAAATCAAGCCTCTAATTATGATGGTATTTTATCTCACCGCTTCTACCCTTTAAAGATAGGCTGGCATCTATTCTTTAGATACAGGCTTGGCCGAACGCCCGCAACATTTCAACGCAACATCTTGCAACATTGTTGGGCACAACAACACGTCTAGGTAGTTAGTTATCTTATTTGTTATATAGAAGTAACTTTTTATTATAATTAGTTACTTATGTAGTTGGCTCGAAGATATTAGCACTTGAGTGCTACTCTGTAAATTCGAGGGTAAATAAAGTTTATTGATTGATTGATTGATTGATTGATTGAGTACGTTTGTTCACCCTGTTGCGATATGTTGCGAGCGTTTGGCCAGTCCATTCAACAAATGTCACAACATCGTGCAACAGTGTTGCAAGATGTTGCCTTGAAATGTTGCGAGCGTTTGGCGAGGCCTTTTAAGGTTTTCAGCCATGGTTTTAGTCCATGTAAGAAATATATTAAAATTAATGCGTCCGGAACCGATATCTTTACAATCTGTCAACAGGGTTCATAATCATCATTAATTTTTTGTTTTTAATAAAGAGGAGGCTAAATACTGTTGCCTAAGGCATGGGCACTAAAAGATACAAAAAGCCAACAAGTTTGACCTTCTCCCTGCTGTAACCGCGCTCGTCTTTTTTTCGTGGTGAGGAAGGAAGGTAAAGAAATTGGCGGTACTTGAAGTCAGGCTCTGTATTAGACTCAATCATTTCTTCCTTTATGTTGTAAAACACGGGATCAATTTTTTGCAGTCAGCAGCAAATTGATTGAAGGGGAAGTAGGATATGAAGTGTCTTACAGTGGACTGGAAAAGCGTTGTAAACAGTTACGCACGGGTTACAACTTTATACTGAGAAAAATATCTAAACCACGCGTCACTAGGCTGACGCAACAAATTATTAATCTACACGTGACCCTATGAATGTCACAAATTGAACGATTCTGACCTGCATATCTTTTATTTGTATGTCACGGACTACATAGCAAGAAGATAAGGCAAAGTAATTAAAAGTATCAGAAGTCCTCTGAATTTGAAAGTATCAAAAGTGCATATGAAGAAGGCCAACAACAAATAGTACAGCGGTTTTACGCGATGACGCAATGTCTCGAAGAAAGTTATCATCTCTTCAGGCAAGAAAGAGCTTTTATTCAAGTTATTGAGATCTTGACTGCTGACGAATAAAGAAGAATTTTTTTAAACCAGTGACGCAAGATTGAAGTTGCATTTCCGATCTGATCGAGAAAGCCTGCAGAAGATGATGATGCATTTAGCTAATCGAAGTATACATCATAATAACCAAGATATATCAACAGTCACTTGTCCGCGGCTGATGAGACTAAGGAATATCAGCTGGGCATGTAATCAGTCGCTTATACAGTACTTGATGGAAACGGCAGCTTACTTAAATTGAGTATTTTTCATGATTGGTTAATTCTCTTTATTAAACTTATTGCGCCCAGTCTTGTCAATTAAAATTGGCCCAAAGTTGGAAAAGTGTCCAATAAGATCATCACATTCAAACTACCCACATCCCTGCGAAAGGGGCCGGGATAAGCAGTAATTAAGCTTGAAATGGCAGCATGCCACCTACCGCGGGTTGAAATTCTGATTTCCTGTTCGATTTTACCAGTGAACGGTCATAAGATATTTCACCTTACAAAAATCCAAGACCTCCGTACTAAATCTATTGCATTTTCGACAGCTATCAAATTCGAAACTCCTGAAACGTTAAATTGTCGAGAAAATTGTTGAGTTACTTACTTTTACAATACTTGCCATTGGGTCGGCCAGATCGCATTATCGAACAAATCCACAATATTAGTGTACACTTGATCAGAGTCTGTTATGCTGCGACGTGTTACTTTTATACACACATTTGATATTGCACCCTGAGGAGGTGTATTTATCACAAGTGATTGATTCTTGTGTATTGAAGAAGAAAAAGACTGCATGCGATGAGGTCATCCCTCATCTGTTGCAGGTCAGGCCCCAGTTGTTTGAAGGGAAGATAGCGCTATCCACTGGGTAACTCAATTGGTTTTGCTGATGTTTATCCGCTAGATAGTGATTTATCCGATGGATATATAGTATTATCCACCTCAAGTTTTGAACAACCGACGCCTGAAACTTTTTTCAGAAAAATGTTCAACAGCCCACGTAAGATCAGTGTAATTTTCGTGTACGGCCAATTCGAAGGTCTTCTTTTATGAGTTTGTTATAGTATAGCAATGATTTAACAGCCTGCAGATAGCTCATATACAGTGTGCATCTACCCCAGAGTTATTAAAAGATCAAAAGTTTAACTCATTTTGACGCAAAATGATCATGGGTTCTTACTCAGCATATCTATGACGCTGAGTTATTTATAGAATGTTGTACTACTGTTCAAAGCACGCCGGGTACCTGGACTAAAACTAAAATTTGTTTATAATTTATCTACTGACCAGATAACTTAGGAATAAAAACAAGCGATAAATATACACGACCTTTTGGTATTTTGCCCCTCTCTACTAACTATGTGCGAAACATATGTCACCATTATCAAGAGTAGATTTAAATATAAATTACACTTTCATTGTTTATATATATATATACATCGTTAAAAATCTCATTTTTAATCTACATTTTTGCATTTTGATTATAGTGACATATTGTCGCATTCTTAAATGTTTTACAAAATAGTCCGTTATGAGGACCATGTAATTGGGACCAAATTTGGTACGTGGTCAAAAGAAAGTCAACCGAAAACCCAAAATCTTTCACAATTTATTGGCTTCGTCCATCAGAATAGCATAGGTTTTCGCATGCTCTGTAAACTCCAGAGTGTAACCCACAAATGACCAGCTCCCAACGTCAGTGGTTTCATAGCTCAGTTGGTTAGAGCGTCGCACCGGAATCGCGAGGTCACTGGTTCAAACCCCGTTGAAGTCCTGAATTTTTCAGGCTTCTCTACGCAATTGTAAAAATTGCGTTCATAACTGCGAAGATCATAGCTTCACTTGATTTCATATCCGCAGTTCATATGATTCATTTCATATACCATTTCATCATTAAAACGTCTTTGTTGACCCATTTTTACCGGCAAAGCAACTTGTTTTACCTACATAAAATGCGTTTCTTTTACCCCATTTTCTTTCAAATTTAAATCGATACTCATCGATCATAGAATAGCGACTAATGGCAGGAAAACCATCATGATCATACATTTCATTGAATAAATTTCATTTACAGCCAACTTCTTTTATTTTTCTTTCAGAGATCAATATGGCCGTTGACCATGTTAGCCCCTCTCCAACATGGATGCCGTAACGACAACGTGAACACATCATTTTTGCGGAACTACCACACCCTTGTCACATTCAAATGGTTGAAATGGTCTCGAAGTGATTACAATAACGTGAATTTATATTTTGAGATGACGTTCTCATTGTCATAGCCTTTTTCGTTGCTTAAGCGCCTTAACTGTGTCCCTCGAGAATGGTTCCTTTGGTGCTCCGACAAACTAACGATTGTTCAAAGCGACTAAACATTGAATGCATTTTTGAGTCAGTTGAAATTTTACCCCGTGTCTAGGGCTAAAATAAGCGACCGAAAAATGATGCTTCGGTCTTTGTTTTGTTTCTTTTTATTTTGGTTTGGTTTTGCTATGTTTTTTAACCAAGACCTAAGGACATACAATTGACAGGAACGTTTTTCAAGCTTTGAAAAAAAACTCACCCTGTTATTAAATACTCCATATGATACCTCACCCTCAGCTGCAGGTTGTTGTCAATAACATGGATACGCTTGAGCTAGCACTAACCTATTACTTTTGTCAGGTTGACTGGCTGATATAAAAATAGTAAAAACGTACGTGGCCCTAAAACAGCCGCTTGACTGACTACGCAATATAATTCTTTCAAGAGAGGGGCGGCTTCTTATAGTTTTTGCCTCATGACTGAACGAATATAACAAACGAGTGCTTTTGATGGCTAGCTAAGTTCCTGTGCTAAAGTCTAGGTTTAAAGTGCCTTATTTTCAAGAACAAATAAGGAATATTTCTGATTCCCGAAAAATATTCGGTTCTTGTGTGATACGATCATATTGTCCGAGTTGCAAATTAATGTGCTTAAACTAGTCCACTTTGACGAGTCTACTTGTTGTCGTGTGTATAATAAATATTGCTTATTTCTTTCAATATTTATAGAGAGATGTACATTGTAAACAATATATATGTAAACTATAATTATTTGCTTTTGATTTATTTCGAACTAAATATACTTGAAGTAAGTGAAATAGTATTTCAAGTTTGATCAGTTCGAAATATACCAAGGTATACAATAAAACAAGTGAAAATGCTGTTTTCCTGGAATTTCGTCTCAACTCAGTCAAAACTGATGGCCTCCTGCATGATCCCGGGCTGGCTCGGATTGGTTTCTGTTCATTCAGCCTGGTTTCCGGATCCGATATGAAAACTGTCGACGCCATCATTTGGGGATGAAAGCTAACAAACAGATGAGTTTGCAAAAATTTCTCGATTTTCTTTGTTCAAGCAACATCAAAATTCTTCTAACGTTCCGTTCCTCGTGAAGCATTCAGATAGGACTTGATAGATTATGCTAGTAAAGTCCGTGCAAGTTGCTCATCATGATAATGAGAAATAGTTGCTCATAATTTGCCAAAACTTGAAAGGAGTGAAAAAGTTGCTTGCTAGGGTGACAGTTTATTATGGATAAACATTAGGATAATAACATAAATTTAACTTAATATAGTGATAAAACATAATTTCAAATTTAATTATATTACTGTTCAACAGTTGGGTTCTACGGTCTCTTATACTTTATACGGTATGTCTGTTTTTCTGTTACTTGCCAGTTGACATTGCTGATTGGCACTATTGTAACTTATCATAACCGAGGCCTCAAGGTTATCTTCAAGTAGTTTCTTGCTCTGTCATGCATAAAGAAAATGGCAACTACAATAGTATTGATTATCGGCTCAGTCTTATTCAAAAACTGCTGTCGTATCGTGGGCTAACATCAAAAGACAACGATCGCCTGCAGCAATTTTATTGACATTTAAATGTAGTGTAATAACGGAGGTTTTACAGATATAATTTAAGTCTGAAGTGTTTATATCTTAGTAAAGGGTCATTGGATGCTTAAAACATCAAAGTTGCTCATTTGGTGCTCAAAACAGGTAAAAAATGCTCAAAACTCCAAAAGTTGCCAAGCACAATCTATTAATTAAGTGAAAAAGAAAAACAAAAAAGCAAAGTGAGACACGCTAACACCAACACGATGTACGCATGAGTGATGTGTTGGCCACACCGGGTTGGGTGGAGCTATATCGAAGGCGTTGATCGAGGAACGAGAGCACCCCCGTTTATGGGACAGCGGTCGAAGGGTGTAGCACGTCTTGTAAGCTACATGTTTTACCAATACAGAAACAAACCAAAACATTCATTCATTAAAGCTAAGTTACCTCCTACGCAAGACTTAATTAGACCTAAACAAGAGTTTTTAGGCCTAAAATTAGGTTTAATGGACGGTGATTGGATCAAAGAGAGTTTCGACCCATGGTAGATAGCCTGCGTAGCTGGCGGTTAAGTAAGAGATCTCGAGCAGCGAAGGTGCGATGAGACTGGGGAGTGGGGTTCTTCCTTTTCTCCGCCACAGCCTTCTCGCGCTCCGAAATGAACAACGAGTTACGCAGGCTACATGGCAGATGTCTCTTTCCCCATATTTGTCAGCCCAGCGAACGCGAAAGTAAAAGGGACCTCTGCTAGCAGGGAATACTACGTGGGAAGTGCGGCCAACACTCCAGGAATTTTTAAGTGACGGCTTTGTAATTACATGTGAAATAGGTTAGGTTTTCATGTTTCTTGGATGAGAGTTTTAATGAATACCGCCGCACTTTTGATAACCCCAAAACCAAATCCAAACTCACTGAAGTCGCAGAACATTTTCTCTCCTCTCCTCACAACGTTTCTAATGACATGAAATATATTTCTATCGAAAAAATATTTTCCAACAGATTCAATCCGTAAGTCAAGATAGCTATTTTTTTTATTTCAAAAAGCAAAACACTCCCAAAGTAATAATTATTGACAGAACAGTTATGTAACCTTAGCGTCAACAATAATAGTCTTAAGTTTATCATCGGATCGTCTGCTCACAAGAGAGGCCTTTTGGTGTGCTCAAGTATGCACCCTCAAACCACATGGACTTAACAAAAGGTGCGAGTTCAATTCCAGGAATAGGATTCGTTACAAAATTACTTTTTTCATGACAAACTTACTTTAATCCATGACAAAATTATTTTCAACTATGACAAAATAATTTTTATCCATGACAAAATTCTTTTTGATCCATGACAAACTTCTTTTTGATCCATGACAAAATTATCGTTATCCATGACAAATTATTTTCATCCATGACAAAATAATTTTTATCCATGACAAAATTATTTTGATTCATGACAAAATTCTTTTTGATCCATGACAAAATTATTTTCATCCATGACAAAATATTTTTTATCCATGACAAAATTCTTTTGATCCATGACAAAATTCTTTTTTAATTCTGACAAGATTCTTTTTTATCCATGACAGAATTCTTTTTCAGTTCATTACAAACCTTTTTTTTATCCATGACAAAACTCTTTTTTTCCATGACAAAATTCTTTCAGTCGTGGCAAAATTCTTTTTCAGTCCGTGACAAAACTTTTTTTTATCCATGACAAAACTTTTTTTTATCCATGACAAACTTTTTTTTATCCATGAAAAAACTTTTTTCCATGACAAAATTCTTTCAGTCGTGGCAAAATTCTTTTTCAGTCCGTGACAAAATTATTTTTATCCGTGACAAACCTTTTTTTCATCCATGAAAAAACTTTTTTTCATCCATGACGAAACGTTTTTTATTATATACGTACCAAGATTTACACTCCAAAAAGGATCGAGATAAAACTAGTCTCTTTGCTCTAGAGAAGCCAGCTGATTGGTCATACGACGTATCGACGCTCTGATTGGCTATATCGTTATTTACACGAGTGAAAAATTGTCGTATCAGCCTTTTGATTGGCTGATATGATGTTGAACTTTGGCGCGGGTGGCCTGTGCACAGATTTGTAAACATGACGGCAGACTGGTGTATGGTTTTCAAAGTTTTGATCTTTTATTGCTTAGTTTTCTCCACAAAAATACTTAAGAAGATCTTAAACAGTTTTAAAAGTGCTCAAGCGAGGTATGAAAGGTAAAGATTTCTTTTATTTCAAAAATATTTCGCTATTTGTTTAGGACTTTTGTTCACGAACGATGGTTTGATGGTCTCTCGATTAACAGTTTAAATACCTCGTTAACTTTATGATCTCTGTACTTATATGATAAACAAATTACTTCATGATTGGCTCGTTTGTACGATTTTTATTACTCACTCGTTGTGAAGGATCGTAAAAAGTAATCTATATATCCATGACAAACTTTTTTTTTATCCGTGACAAAAACTTTTTTTTATCCATGACAAAACTTTTTTATCAAAGACAAAACTTTCTTTTTATCCAGGACAAACTTTTTTTTATCCATGAAAAAACTTTTTACCATGACAAAATTCTTTCAGTCACGACAAAACTGTTAGCTTTTTGAGCCGTGACAAATGGCGTGACCGTGTAGTCGAGAGCGTTGCATTGTGGGTGCGCTTTGCCACGAGGAGCAAACATGGCTGCTTTTTTCGGGCGGTGTGTTTACAAGGGAAATTGCGAGCTAAATTGCTAAGTGTTTGTGATTGAGGACGGTGGAAATTCCGCATCTTCTGTTTGTCTGGCCTGCAAGCATTTGGCAGCGTTTCACACCCAAAGTACTACCGGTAACTCTATGTCTGTTGCTTCGTTCACTCGTCCACCAGTGGACGAAAAAACGAATGAATGAACTTTATTTAAGTGTCAGAGTATTTAGCTAAAAATAAGCTAATTGTGGACACTAAAAGAACATTCCAAATACAAAATATAAATTAAAATAGGAACACCACGAGTGTTAAAAGCTAATTTAAAATGTTTAAAGTGTTAAGAGCTAATTTGAAATTTAAAAACTAATTTAAAATTTACAATCTTTTGTTAAAACAAAGAATATTCATGTAAAACTATTTACATATTTAAATATTACTTATTTCAAAGAAAATCTAATATTTAATGTTCGCATAAAGCACGGTTGCTGCATGTGCCTCAATATAAGAAGTAATGTCTTTCTTTCTAATGTTCCGCCTCAAAATTGTCTAGCGAAGGTTGCTGTCGATCACTTGGGGATAGTCTGGACCAAAGATAGGGGCCCAGATATCTAATACAGTGTTTTCCGTATCTTACTGTTGAATAGCGAGGTACATCTGCAGATAGCTCATATACAGTGTGGATCTACCTCAGAGTTATTAAAAGATTAAAAGTTTAACTCATTTTGACGCAAAATGATCATGGGTTCTTACTCAGCATATCTATGACGCTGAGTTATTTATAGAATGTTGTACTACTGTTCAAAGCACGCCGGGTACCTGCACTAAAACCAAAATTTGTTTATAATTTATAAAAGCTTACTGACCAGATAACTTAGCAATAAAAACTAGTGATAAATATACACGACCTTTTGGTATTTTGCCCCCCTCTACTATGTGTGACACATATGTCACCATTATCAAGAGTAGATTTAAATATAAATTAAACTTTCATTGTTTATATATAAATATACATCGTTAAAAATCTCATTTTTAATCTACATTTTTGCATTTTCATTATAGTGACATGTTGTCGCATTCTTAAATTAAATGTTTTACAAAATAGTCCGTTATGAGGACCATGTAATTGGGACCAAATTTGGTACGTGGTCAAAAGAAAGTCAACCGAAAACCCAAAATCTTTCACAATTTATTGGCTTCGTCCATCAGAATAGCGTAGGTTTTTGCATGCTCTGTAAACTCCAGAGTGTAGCAAAACGTCTTTGTTGACCCATTTTTACCGGCAAAGCAACTTGTTTTTCTTACATAAAATGTGTTTCTTTTACCCCATTTTCTTTCAAATTTAAATCGATACTCATCGATCATAGAATAGCGACTAATGGCAGGAAAACCATCATGATCATACATTTCATTGAATAAATTTCATTTACAGCCAACTTCTTTTATTTTTCTTTCAGAGATCAATATGGCCGTTGACCATGTTAGCCCCTCTCCAACATGGATGCCGTAACGACAACGTGAACACATCATTTTTGCGGAACTACCACACCCTTGTCACATTAAAATGGTTGAAATGGTCTCGAAGTGATTACAATAACGTGAATTTATATTTTGAGATGACGTTCTCATTGTCATCGCCTTTTTCGTTGCTTAAGCGCCTTAACTGTGTCCCTCGAGAATGGTTCCTTTGGTGCTCCGACAAACTAACGATTGTTCAAAGCGACTAAACATTGAATGCATTTTTGAGTCAGTTGAAATTTTACCCCCGTGTCTAGGGCTAAAATAAGCGACCGAAAAATGATGCTTCGGTCTTTGTTTTGCTTCTTTTTATTTTGGTTTGGTTTTGCTATGTTTTTTAACCAAGACCTAAGGCCATACAATTGACAGGAACGTTTTTCAAGCTTTGAAAAAAAACTCACCCTGTTTAAATACTCCATATGATACCTCACCCTCAGCTGCAGGTTGTTGTCAATAACATATATACAGACTATGGATACACTTGAGCTAGTACTAACTTTTGTCAGGTTGACTGGCTGATATAAAAATAGGAAAAACGTACGTGGCCCTAAAACAGCCGCTTGACTGACTACGCAATATAATTCTTTCAAGAGAGGGGCGGCTTATTATACTTTTTGCCTCATGACTGAACGAATATAAAAAACGAGTGCTTTTGATGGCCAGCTAAGTTCCTGTTCTAAAGTCCAGGTTTAAAGTGCCGAATTTTCAAGAACAAAAAAGGAATATTTCTGATTCTCGAAAAATATTCGGTTCTTGTGTGATACGATCAGATTGTCCGAGAGGCAAATAAATGTGCTTGAACTATTCCACTTTGACGAGTCTACTTGTTGTCGTGTGTATAATAAATATTGCTTATTTCTTTCAATGTTTATAGAGAGATGTATATTGTAAACAATATATATATGTAAACTATAATTATTTCAATTGCTTTCGATTTATTTCGAACTAAATATACTTGAAGTAAGTGAAATAGTATTTCAAGTTTGACCAGGTCGAAATATACCAAGGTATACAATAAAACAAGTGAAAATGCTGTTTTCCTGGAATTTCGTCTCAACTCAGTCAAAACTGATGGCCTCTTGCATGATCCCGGGCTGGCTCGGATTGGTTTCTGTTCATTCAGCCTGGTTTCCGGATCCGATATGAAAACTGTTGACGCCATCATTTGAGGATGAAAGCTAACAAACAGATGAGTTTGCAAAAATTTCTCGATTTTCTTTGTTCAAGCAACATCAAAATTCTTCTAACGTTCCGTTCCTCGTGAAGCATTCAGATAGGACTTGATAGATTATGCTAGTAAAGTCCGTGCAAGTTGCTCATCATGATAATGAGAAATAGTTGCTCATAATTTGCCAAAACTTGAAAGGAGTGAAAAAGTTGCTTGCTAGGGTGACAGTTTATTATGGATAAACATTAGGATAATAACATAAATTTAACTTAATATAGTGATAAAACATAATTTCAAATTTAATTATATTACTGTTCAACAGTTGGGTTCTACGGTCTCTTATACTTTATACGGTATGTCTGTTTTTCTGTTACTTGCCAGTTGACATTGCTGATTGGCACTATTGTAACTTATCATAACCGAGGCCTCAAGGTTATCTTCAAGTAGTTTCTTGCTCTGTCATGCATAAAGAAAATGGCAACTACAATAGTATTGATTATCGGCTCAGTCTTATTCAAAAACTGCTGTCGTATCGTGGGCTAACATCAAAAGACAACGATCGCCTGCAGCAATTTTATTGACATTTAAATGTAGTGTAATAACGGAGGTTTTACAGATATAATTTAAGTCTGAAGTGTTTATATCTTAGTAAAGGGTCATTGGATGCTTAAAACATCAAAGTTGCTCATTTGGTGCTCAAAACAGGTAAAAAATGCTCAAAACTCCAAAAGTTGCCAAGCACAATCTATTAATTAAGTGAAAAAGAAAATCAAAAAAGCACCAACACGATGTGCGCATGAGTGATGTGTTGGCCACACCGGGTTGGTTGGAGCTATATCGAAGGCGTTGATCGAGGAACGAGAGCACCCCCGTTTATGGGACAGCGGTCGAAGGGTGTAGCACGTCTTGTAAGCTACATGTTTTACCAATACAGAAACAAACCAAAACATTCATTCATTAAAGCTAAGTTACCTCCTACACAAGACTTAATTAGACCTAAACAAGAGTTTTTAGGCCTAAAGTTACGTTTAATGGACGGTGATTGGATCAAAGAGAGTTTCCACCCATGGTAGATAGCCTGCGTAGCTGGCGGTTAAGTAAGAGATCTCGAGCAGCGAAGGTGCAATAAGCCTGGGGCGTGGGGTTCTTCCTTTCCCCCCCCCCCCCCCCCCCACCCCAGCCTACTCGCGCTTCGAAATGAACAGGTAGTTACGCAGGCTACATGGCAGAGGTCTCTTTCCCCATATTTGTCAGCCCAGCGAACGCGAAAGTAAAAGGGACCTCTGCTAGCAGGGAATACTACGTGGGAAGTGCGGCCAACACTCCAGGAATTTTTAAGTGACGGCTTTGTAATTACATGTGAAATAGGTTAGGTTTTCATGTTTCTTGGATGAGAGTTTTAATGAATACCGCCGCACTTTTGATAACCCCAAAACCAAATCCAAACTCACTGAAGTCGCAGAACATTCTCTCTCCTCTCCTCACAACGTTTCTAACGACATGAAATATATTTCTATCGAAAAAATATTTTCCAACAGATTCAATCCGTAAGTCAAGATAGCTATTTTTTTTTTATTTCAAAAAGCAAAACACTCCCAAAGTAATAATTATTGACAGAACAGTTATGTAACCTTAGCGTCAACAATAATAGTCTTAAGTTTATCATCGGATCTTCTGTTCACAAGAGAGGCCTTTTGGTGTGCTCAAGTATGCACCCTCAAACCACATGGACTAACCTTTTTTTTATCCATGACAAAACTTTTTTTTTATCCGTGACAAACTTTTTTTTATCCATGAAAAAACTTTTTTCCATGACAAAATTCTTTCAGTCGTGACAAACCTTTTTTTCATCCGTGACAAAACTTTTTTTCATCCATGACGAAACGTTTTTTATCATATACGTACCGAGATTTACACTCCAAAAAGGATCGAGATAAAAATAGTCTCTTTGCTCTAGAGAAGCCAGCTGATTGGTCATACGATATATCGACGCTCTGATTGGCTATATCGTTATTTTCTTGAGAGAAAAATTATCGTATCAGCCTTTTGATTGGCTGATATGATGTTGAACTTTGGCGCGGGTGGCCTGTGCACAGATTTGTAAACATGGCGGCAGACTGGTGTATGGTTTTCAAAGTTTTTGATCTTTTATTGCTTAGTTTTCTCCACAAAAATACTTCAGAAGATCTTAAACAGTTTTAAAGGTGCTCAAGCGAGGTATGAAAGGTAAAGATTTCTTTTATTTCAAAAATATTTTGCTATTTGTTTAGGACTTTTGTTCACGAACGATGGTTTGATGGTCTCTCGATTAACAGTTTAAATACCTCGTTAACTTTATGATCTCTGTACTTATATGATAAACAAATTACTTCATGATTGGCTCGTTTGTACGATTTTTATTACTCACTCGTTGTGAAGGATCGTAAAAAGTAATCTATATATCCATGACAAACTTTTTTTTTATCCGTGACAAAAACTTTTTTTTATCCATGACAAAACTTTTTTATCAAAGACAAAACTTTCTTTTTATCCAGGACAAACTTTTTTTTATCCATGAAAAAACTTTTTTTCCATAACAAAATTATTTCAGTCGTGGCAAAATTCTTTTTCAGTCCGTGACAAAATTCTTTTTATCCGTGACAAAACCTGTTTTTCATCCATGACAAAACGTTTTTTCATCCATGACAAAACTTTTTTTTATCCATGACAAACTAGTTTTTATCCATGACAAAGCTTTTTTTTATCCAGGACAAAACTTTTTTTATCCAGGACAAAACTTTTTTTTATCCATGAAAAAACTTTTTTTCCATGACAAAATTCTTTCAGTCGTGGCAAAATTCATTTTCAGTCCGTGACAAAATTCTTTTTATCCGTGACAAAACCTGTTTTTCATCCATGACAAAACGTTTTTTCATCCATGACAAACCTTTTTTTTATCCATGACAAACTTTTTTTTATCCATGACAAAACTTTTTACCATGACAAAATTCTTTCAGTCACGACAAAACTGTTAGCTTTTGTTGAGCCGTGACAAATGGCGTGACCGTGTAGTCGAGAGCGTTGCATTGTGGGTGCGCTTTGCCACGAGGAGCAAACATGGCTGCTTTTTTCGGGCGGTGTGTTTACAAGGGAAATTGCGAGCTAAATTGCTAAGTGTTTGTGATTGAGGACGGTGGAAATTCCGCATCTTCTGTTTGTCTGGCCTGCAAGCATTTGGCAGCGTTTCACACCCAAAGTACTACCGGTAACTCTATGTCTGTTGCTTCGTTCACTCGTCCACCAGTGGACGAAAAAACGAATGAATGAACTTTATTTAAGTGTCAGAGTATCTAGCTTAAAATAAGCTAATTGTGGACACTAAAAGAACATTCCAAATACAAAATATAAATTAAAATAGGAACACCACGAGTGTTAAAAGCTAATTTAAAATGTTTAAAGTGTTAAGAGCTAATTTGAAATTTAAAAACTAATTTAAAATTTACAATCTTTTGTTAAAACAAAGAATATTCATGTAAAACTATTTACATATTTAAATATTACTTATTTCAAAGAAAATCTAATATTTAATGTTCGCATAAAGCACGGTTGCTGCATGTGCCTCAATATAAGAAGTAATGTCTTTCTTTCTAATGTTCCGCCTCAAAATTGTCTAGCGAAGGTTGCTGTCGATCACTTGGGGATAGTCTGGACCAAAGATAGGGGCCCAGATATCTAATACAGTGTTTTCCGTATCTTACTGTTGAATAGCGAGGTACATCTGCAGATAGCTCATATACAGTGTGGATCTACCTCAGAGTTATTAAAAGATTAAAAGTTTAACTCATTTTGACGCAAAATGATCATGGGTTCTTACTCAGCATATCTATGACGCCGAGTTATTTATAGAATGTTGTACTACTGTTCAAAGCACGCCGGGTACCTGCACTAAAACCAAAATTTGTTTATAATTTATAAAAGCTTACTGACCAGATAACTTAGCAATAAAAACTAGCGATAAATATACACGACCTTTTGGTATTTTTCCCCCCTCTACTATGTGTGACACATATGTCACCATTATCAAGAGTAGATTTAAATATAAATTACAGTTTCATTGTTTATATATATATATACATCGTTAAAAATCTCATTTTTAATCTACATTTTTGCATTTTCATTATAGTGACATGTTGTCGCATTCTTAAATTAAATGTTTTACAAAATAGTCCGTTATGAGGACCATGTAATTGTGACCAAATTTGGTACGTGGTCAAAAGAAAGTCAACCGAAAACCCAAAATCTTTCACAATTTATTGGCTTCGTCCATCAGAATAGGGTAGGTTTTCGCATGCTCTGTAAACTCCAGAGTGTAGCAAAACGTCTTTGTTGACCCATTTTTACCGGCAAAGCAACTTGTTTTTCTTACATAAAATGTGTTTCTTTTACCCCATTTTCTTTCAAATTTAAATCGATACTCATCGATCATAGAATAGCGACTAATGGCAGGAAAACCATCATGATCATACATTTCATTGAATAAATTTCATTTACAGCCAACTTCTTTTATTTTTCTTTCAGAGATCAATATGGCCGTTGACCATGTTAGCCCCTCTCCAACATGGATGCCGTAACGACAACGTGAACACATCATTTTTGCGGAATTACCACACCCTTGTCACATTAAAATGGTTGAAATGGTCTCGAAGTGATTACAATAACGTGAATTTATATTTTGAGATGACGTTCTCATTGTCATCGCCTTTTTCGTTGCTTAAGCGCCTTAACTGTGTCCCTCGAGAATGGTTCCTTTGGTGCTCCGACAAACTAACGATTGTTCAAAGCGACTAAACATTGAATGCATTTTTGAGTCAGTTGAAATTTTACCCCCGTGTCTAGGGCTAAAACAAGCGACCGAAAAATGGTGCTTCGGTCTTTGTTTTGCTTCTTTTTATTTTGGTTTGGTCTGCTATGTTTTTTAACCAAGAGCTAAGGACATACAATTGACAGGAACGTTTTTCAAGCTTTGAAAAAAAAACTCACCCTGTTTAAATACTCCATTTGATACCTCACCCTCAGCTGCAGGTTGTTGTCAATAACATATATACAGACTATGGATACGCTTGAGCTGGTACTAACTTTTGTCAGGTTGACTGGCTGATATAGAAATAGTAAAAACGTACGTGGCCCTAAAACAGCCGCTTGACTGACTACGCAATATAATTCTTTCAAGAGAGGGGCGGCCTCTTATACGTTTTGCCTTATGACTGAACGAATATAACAAACGAGTGCTTTTGATGGCCAGCTAAGTTCCTGTTCTAAAGTCCAGGTTTAAAGTGCCGTATTTTCAAGAACAAATAAGGAATATTTCTGATGCTCGAAAAATATTCGGTTCTTGTGTGATACGATCAGATTGTCCGAGAGGCAAATAAATGTGCTTGAACTATTCCACTTTGACGAGTCTACTTGTTGTCGTGTGTATAACAAATATTGCTTATTTCTTTCAATATTTATAGAGAGATGTATATTGTAAACAATATATATATGTAAAGTATAATTATTTCAATTGCTTTCGATTTATTTCGAACTAAATATACTTGAAGTAAGTGAAATAGTATTTCAAGTTTGATCAGGTCGAAATATACCAAGTTATACATTAAAACAAGTGAAAATGCTGTTTTCCTGGAATTTCGTCTCAACTCAGTCAAAACTGATGGCCTCTTGCATGATCCCGGGCTGGCTCGGATTGGTTTCTGTTCATTCAGCCCGGTTTCCGGATCCGATATGAAAACTGTTGACGCCATCATTTGGGGATGAAAGCTGACAAACAGATGAGTTTGCAAAAATTTCTCGATTTTCTTTGTTCAAGCAACATCAAAATTCTTCTAACGTTCCGCTCCTCTTGAAGCATTCAGATAGG
Organism: Montipora foliosa; assembly: GCF_036669935.1. Classification (NCBI taxonomy): domain Eukaryota; kingdom Metazoa; phylum Cnidaria; class Anthozoa; order Scleractinia; family Acroporidae; genus Montipora; species Montipora foliosa. The sequence goes on from NC_090872.1 coordinate 18,403,309, forward strand.
ACTTGATAGATTATGCTAGTAAAGTCCGTGCAAGTTGCTCATCATGATAATGAGAAATAGTTGCTCATAATTTGCCAAAACTTGAAAGGAGTGAAAACGTTGCTTGCTTGGGTGCCAGTTTATTATGGATAAACATTAGGATAATAACATAAATTTAACTTAAAACATAAAACATAATTTCAAATTAATACTGAGTATCCAGCAGACTCACACTAATATAATTATATTACTGTTCAACAGTTGGTATGTTCTACGGTCTCTTATAGTTTATACGGTATATACCAAAAACTGCTGTCGTATCGTGGGCTAACATCAAAAGACAACGATCGCCTGCAGCAATTTTATTGACGTTTAAGGACGGTGCCTACTAATCAACAATATTTTTGCCCCGGTGTGTGATTATGCAGGAAGTGTAGATCTTAACAAGTGTGATTAAAATCCAAAAAACAAAAATTGGGGGTAACCACGCATTTTTCAAAGATAATTCAGGAACAATATTTGTAAAAAGCTTTAAAATACAAAGCAAATGTATGGCGTTCTTTCTCAAATTAAAACTTAATTATCTCTCAAAAATGCATGGTTAGGGACTGTGCAATAATCATCAGGAAGGGGGGGTCCTAAAATGAGCTTCACCAAAGGGAAAATTAGATAAGTCCCCCCCTCCAGCAGCGTCAAGATTAGCTGTAACCCCCCCCCCCCCTCACGTTCTCTCAAAATTATTTCCCCCCCCCCCCCCCCTCTCTAACCCGTACCTTTAGATATTGAAAAACTTGAGAACAGATACCAATATCTTTTATCCGACAACCCTGCTTGTGCAGGAAGGTTTCTCCGAGAGGATTACAAGCCAGCTCCCCATGATGACAGCAACATCAGACGTTGCAAACAAGAGGCAAATGATATCCAGGACAAGCTTAATGCTGTCGTAACCAAGTTAGAAAAACACTGAAGACTGGCCTCAGCTGTTTACACAATTTTAATGCTGAACAACGTCATTCAATAAAGTCTCAAGTCGGTTTAAACGTTCTGCATCTTGTAGAAGACCTGGATAGGGTGATGGCTAAATATAAAGCGACATTTCCTATTGGTGCCAAATCTAAAGCATCCAAATCAAGAAAAAGAAGGAACAGAAGAAAAAAAGGGAGAAGAAGAGGATTGCTGCCTCAGAAAGCCGTAGAACCCGAACCTGTATAATTTTTCGGTCTTTGGGAGGTGAACCCATTGATGACAACTATGAAACAGAAGTATGTGGCATTCCTCAGCTAGAAACTGTAGACCTAGAAACCCTCTCGCTGTTTAAATCAAGAACAGAACTGGCATGTCTGCGGGACCTCTTAAATGCCAAATGTTTTATTGGCAAAGCTCACAACGTGGTTTGTGACTTCTGTGCATGAGCGATTGTTTCAATCTATCATATGTTGACATTCTAAATAAGTTAAAGCATGTGTTTATGTTGATGCAATATTTAGACATTATGGATAGTCAGAGGCGTGGCATCTGTCTATTTGGAAAATGTTTATTTATTCATTATCGAATTTGTGAAATTCAATTAAGACCCCCCCTCAACTTACTTGAGAAATCTAATGTAGAGCCCCCCCCTCCTTTCCATTATTTTAACTTAAGGCCCCCCCCTCTGGTTTTAGGGCCCCCCCCCCTCCTGATAATTATTGCGCAGTCCCTTACCCCCAATTTTCTTTTTGGATACCAAGAGTACGTACTAAGATCTACTTTCTCCGGATAGTTTTAAACCGCGCAAAAATATCCCTGTATTAGT
>NC_090872.1:18412579-18420079 GCF_036669935.1 Montipora foliosa
ATAGGGTAAAACCGCAGTGGCCCACTCGATCGTGGGCTCAGCACTGCTACTCGGTTTCCTGGTCTTGGTGATTTTCTGCAAGAAAGAAAGAGGTAACTATTAGAGACAGGAACAGAAGACAGGTGTTTCTTCTCCTTGGAGATAACAGAAAGTTTTGCTACAAGACGTTTGGCGCGCTCGTTAGAGGCACTTGACAATACCGCGTTTTACTGATTGCGGGTGGTGGGAATCATACGCTAAGTACGGATCAGTGTGCGTAGGCTTCCTGTACACGCTGGTCGTGAGGCGGCCATCCGGTTCTTTTGAAACTGCGGTGTCAAGGAAAGCGAGTTTGTAGTCGTTCTCTGTCTCCATGGTGAAGCAAATGGAAGGCTGCTGGTTGTTCAAAAATTTGGTTTTATTAACGGAGTTGATAATGTAAATTGGCCACCGTACAGAGATTCTAATTTAGCTTTTAGAATCTCTGTACGGTGGCCAATTTACATTATCAACTCCGTTGATAAAACCAAATTTTTGTATACTACTTCCCCACCGACGCAGCACCACAGTTTCTTTAGAAATTACCCCTTCATGCTGGTTGTTCAGATGCTGTAAGAAGCTATCAACGTTTCCGCGATCCAGGATGGTGAAAGTGTCGTCAACGTAGCGTTTCCAGATCCTAGGTTCTCAGATCCTAATCACAACTGCTGAAAACCAACCAATCACAGCAGAGCATCCTGTTTAAAAGGTGACGCGTAACCAATCGACATCATCGCCTTATGAAGACCAGCAGTATGCAGTCGAAACGGCGCGATCTACATCACAAGTGACCACATCGTGAAACAAACGAGAATACTTTATTTTTATTGTACTTCACCACGATGAATAACAGCAACCTTTTTTACGACAATAAAAGGGTTCATATTTCACCATTGTTTTGTCCTTTAATTTTTGCCCCGAACACTTGTGGGGGGGGGGGGGGGGAAACCATGTGTTCCAATTGTCAGAATTTTCACAACTGTTCCGTGTTGAAGTATTCTGGCGTTCTTTTTCTAAGTATTCCGGCGTTCCATATTTAAGTATTCCGGCGTTCCTTGTTTAAGTATCCCGGCGTTCCGTGTTTAAGTATTCCACCGTTCCGTGTTTAAGTATTCCGTCGTTCCGGCATTCCATCATTCCGGCATTCCGTGTTTAAGTACTAGCCATTTTGTGCTAAATAACCAATTTGCAATTTGCAGTCACTGGAAAAAAAAATCAAGTTTTGATTATCTCTAAAAAATAACCAAATAACCATTTTTTCGATTTTGGTTATTTCGCAAAAAACCACTTTGCAGTTTCGGTTATTTAGCAAATAACCAATTTTCAGTTTGGTTATTTAGCAAATAACCAATTTTCAGTTTGGTTATTTAGCAAATAACCAATTTTCAGGTTTGGTTATTTAGCAAATAACCACACTCATTTCTTGGTTACTTGTTAAATAACCAATGTCTCCTTTTGGTTATTTAGAAATAACCAAACTGCAATGTGGTTATTTACATATAACCATACTTGTTTTGGTTTATATACAAATAACCACTCTAAATAATAAAAATACACTTGGCGCCCCATAGGTTTACAAGTCTAAAAGTCCGATATATCTGGTCTCTATCTAAATCCACTGGTGATGGACCAATCGCGACTTCCTGAACAAGAAGTCCCTTTTGCGATAAGAAATTTTAGAGCCAAAGCAATTTAGTTTCATCTGAAAGGTCACCGTAAAATTATAATTTTCGTCGCTTTTCCAAAGGCTGTTAAGAGCTCTGTTGTTGAGCATATCCTCTAGACAATGTTGTGGCCGAGGGTAAACCCAGCATCAGCATAAGTGCCAGAAACACCCTTTGGCGATGTAGAAATTGCCTCAAGACCATATGACCTTGCAGGTTGATCCTTCTATTGATAAGTATTAAAATTATAATAAAAAACGATCCGGCAAGAACGCAATAATCAGGCATCTTGCTATTGCTTTTACTCTGAGAAAGTGCGAGTTGATATTCGAGAAGTTGACAGCTATCAATTTGAAACCGCTGTTAACAACTACTAGTGGAACCGCAGGTTATGTGACACCGTTGTTACACTGTTGTTAAGCTTTTTTTTTTTAATTTCAAACCTTTATTACAAGACAATGCAATTAATAAATGACATTACAGTAGAAACGTTGCTTACAATTAAGTTAATTGATACAGCCATGGCTCTTACATCACTAACGCTACTTGTACAACGAAAACATCTTTAATTAAATACATTTAAAGGAAGAAAAAAATACAAACAAACAAACAAACAAAACAATACATGAATATGTACACATATAAAAACAAAAAGACAGGCCAGACGTACCAATACGAGAAAAAAAAAAGAGGAAATAATAAGAAGATTACACTGCTTTCTAGTTGATGATGGTGCGTGACATAGGAGAACGACCTAAATGAAGAATGTCGAAAAACAAAGGAAATTTTCAAGCTTAGGAGCTTTACCTCGTGTCTTACAGATCCATATAAAATATCTGTCAAGTAGAAAGTAAAGGTATATTTGTTTGTGAAAAAGATTCGGCCTGAGGCCTAAAGCAATTGCTGCGTCAAGGTTGATTTTCTCTAAAATCTAAGAGACTATGCCTTACGACTTCTGAAGAGTGTGAGCACATCCGACTTATTAATTTGCCTATAGGAGTAGTGTTTGGTCTATCCTAAAATATGCCGTCCAAGTTCGGCAAAATATCGCTGAGTATCTCTGCAAAAACATTGAATCAATTCAATTGACAGCCGATAAAAAAATGTTGCAATGCAACAGATTTTTTGAAGTCGGGCCTACACTTCGAGAGAAATCAAAGGGTATGCGAGTGGGTAATAAGCGCGTTCAAAATAGCGGATACTAAAAGGACAACGGGAAGATCTTTTGAGGAAAAAATTAGAAGTTTTTCATAATTTACACGGTACGATTATCGGCCCGACAAAACCGGCCGACAAATCATACCGTGTAAACGGGCCTTAATGTTTCCTGTACCACTTTCCGAGCCTTGCGAACCCTCAGTTACACTACATCAGTGGTTACTGTTACCAAGGATACGAAATTCAAGGTCAAGTCATTCATGCGTGAAGTTCAATTCTTCAAACTTGAAAGTCGAATGTGAAATACAGAATTTTCCACTTCAATGTCAAATTCAAAACTTCGATGTCAAATTCAGAACTTGGATGTCAAATTCAAAACTTCGATGTCAAATTCAAAACTTCAATGTTGGATATAAAACTTCGATGTCGAATATGAAAATCAAGACTCAAATTTGAAACTTCGATGTCAAATTCCGATGTCGAATTTTGGCGGAGACTATAACGCCATACAAAACAGCGTTGCAACGACGCTGTCAAGTGCTATTGGGACCACGACCAGTATTTACAACGTGAAACGATCGCCTACTCACTCACTCCCACTCCGGTGGCAGTTCCATCCCGCGTGATATCTTAACTGATGCTTTTTCCTTTTTACGGTGTACTAGGCCACGTAAACAAAAATTTCCGAATTCAGCAAATGTAGAAGTGGATGTATTTTCGTTACTACGATGTTTGAAGATCGTGCATGCTTTTATAAAAATAATTGTAATATTTCAAATTTTTCCCTTTTGGAGGCCAATGTTTTATGCACGGGGAAATTTCCCGTTTTCTTCTGTCAATTTTTGCTCCGGGCAATGTACTTAGGGGAAGTTGGAACTAAACAGTCACGCGAACGCCATTAAGCGAACACTCCGGCGGTTGTCGTTGGTGATTTAAAGGCAATAATCTCGGGTGAAGAAACCGTGCGAGAAAAAAGTAATATGATGAGTAAATGTACGTCTTTGCACCTCTTGTTTTCTTTGGTTTTCATAACACTGAAATAACAAAATATCACTTGTTTCCCTCTGAGATAAAGTGTTCCGGTCTTTCTGACGGCGTGGCAGGACCGGAAATGCCATGTGCTGTAAATCATTTTTGAGAAAGTAACACAAGCCGTCACGCAACATAAGAATGAACGCGAAATGAAGCTTTTCTTTTTAAATTTAGTTGGATGATCTTAATCCGTCAATGTATCTTTGAGAAAAACATACCACTTCCCCCGCAGTAAAGACGATAACTATACCGACTAATAGCAAATAGTTTCTGACAAAAGAGGCTAAACCGCTCCCTGGCGCATCTTAATCACGCCCACAAATAAGAATGATAATATGCAATTCAAATATGAATAACAAAGCCAGTGTCCTTCATTATGCTCTCATACTGCTCCTTATCACAAGTTCGATCGCCACAGTCGGAGACAACTACTGAGTTGGTAAGTGAGAGAGCTGTTCAACGCTGTTTTATTTGTCTGCAAACTACGTTACATAATTACTTAAATGCTGGTAATTCAGGCGTTTTCAAGTTCGTCAGCGTATTAATTAGCACATAACTACCACATATATGTATGATAAAATTTGTTCAATGTTCAACGCAATTGTTGCAGAAAAACTGGCTCAACTATCTTCGACTTATTAAGTTTACAGATTCAACACGATTAAAAACAAACAGCACTGTTAACGATATCTTAATATCTCTGCGTCAAAAAACTTGAATTGTCATTTTTGCCTTGAGTTGTAAACAATTGCATCAAAAATCATCATTTAATTTGACGTAGTTATATCTAAAAATATGGTTTGATTTCCACTCAAAAACAAGGGGAAACTTGTTAGAATTTGAGACTATTCTCAACAAATTAAAAGAGAGATTTTAGCATCGCGTTTGAGTTAACGGTAAATAGCAAACTTTGATGGAAGCATGAAAATTCTATCATTGTAACAGGAAACAGGCAAGGGAAATTATATATCTAATATCTAGCAATTGCTTAGATTTTTAGCAATATGAACATTTTAACCTCGCGTCTGCCGTTTGCTGTGGACGCGATTGTAAACTCTTATGTTGCTATTTAACACTCGGGTGGATGGCTGGCAAGCGTCTTGAACAATTGAGTTCATATAATAATTTAACCCTTTCATAATAAAACGTTCCGTGTAGAAAACGGATCTTTAAGATCATTGATTCGAAATTAATGACCATAAGGCAAGCGGCTTTGAAACAGACTTTTACCGAAAAGGCTGGGAGCGCCAAGACTGAATTTTTGAGATAGTCACAATGTTTCGCGGGGATTCCCCGAGACAAAGTTCACGTGAACGGAAAAAAGGGGTGGAAACGATGAACAAGCAAATGCCATTATGCCAAACCGACCGGTCAGAGATAAGTGGGAATACCGAAGGAAAATGGAACGACATTTTCCGATTAAACCGGGCCAACCAGTAGGAATGGCTCTTGCCACTTTTTATTCCTTTTCCGAATTCCCTACTTAGGGCAAAGAACCGGTTTGTCAAAAATGGAACGGCGAATTTCGGTCGGAATATTCCAACCGAAATAAGTGGACCACCTCCAAAGGTGATCCCGAATATTCCGGTCGGAAGAAACCGAAACGGACCTTTCCACTTGATTTCCGACCGAAATTTCCGGAATCTTTGGCATAATGGAAAGCACCCTTAATCTCTTTTCTCAAACCTGTCTCGTTTCTAAGATTCTTTAGCATTTCAGTTACTTTTCTGGGCATCTGCTAGCAAGTTCTTTAACTGGAAAATCATCAAGCATTCACTTTTCTCTCATCTTAAGACATACTTTTCAGATCCCGGTTGTTTTCGAGTAAATTTAACAAATTGATGTCAATTTTTCATGAGTCTCTCCTGTTTTTGATCATGAATTTCGTCATAACATTGTCAAAGTAGTTGTGGATCCACGAGGCGATACCCAGACATCGATTTGTTTTTTACAATGACAAAAAGGCAGAGGGGTCAATATTAAGTCAAAACACGAGAAGAACGCGAGACAAAAATGCGAGACACTTTAATTGACGCGAGCAAAATCGCGTCAATATCGCATAAATTATAAATTTATGTGTCTGTCCGCTTATTGACAATAAAAATTAGCCAATGAGCGCGCGAGAATTTTGCAGTCATTGCAAAAAATCAATGGTCTGCAACGTGGGAGTAAACACTTTTTACTATTTCAACTAAAATGAGAATAAAAGCAAACGCATGGCTGGATGCACCCTGCGAGCAGAGCCTCCTTTTATCTTTTTCTTTACTTCGAAGCCGAGGCAGCCCAAACCTCTGGACTAGTCAATCTTGTTTTCTCTCGTCAAACTGGTTTTTCCAGTGCGAGCATCGGTTTAGTGACAACAACCGATGGTTATAAATGAGCCCCTGTACCGTGAAAAACCAAGATGGCGGCGAGATCTGGCCTATTAGGCTTGGGTTCAAGACTGTATCCTGATAACATGCATCGCATAGATACTCAATAAAGATCTTACTCGATTCATGCACAGTCTTTCTCGAGAACGCCAAAATCTAGCAAGTAAAAGAAAGGCTCTGCTAGCAGGGTGGAATGGATTATTATAATAGAGAAAATTTGCATCGCGTCTCAGAAGGCAAACGGCAACTGATGTTGGACTAAAATTTGCGTTTTGCGAAAAACGGAGAGAGCTTGTTTAATGTTACCTTGTTTCTTGCCTGCTACAGCTTCAGTCTCAAGACAAAAAGACAAGTTAGGATATTGTAAGCGATGTTCACGCTTTTGCAACAATCATCAGCGTACCATTTGCCGTTTCACGGAAACGCGATTTTAATTCTCTACCACTGTTTTTGAAGAATATGCGAGTTTAACATATTTCATATGTTTTCACAGCTAAATAAAATTCCGTTACTCCTCATCTGAAAGACCCAATGGCATCGCTGGCAGAGCCGCAAGCGTGGCAAGAAGAACTTCAGAGTTATCTTCCACATGCATTAAACTGCGTAGATCCAAACTGCCTACACCCCCTCTGTGTTAACCTGAAACTGATCTTGAGGCATATACCGAACTGTGAGAAGACAGGACAGTGCACCATTTGCCTAGGAATGAAATCTCTGGCGGCCAATCACTCGGAATCCTGTAGGGATTACTACTGCCGAATACCTTTCTGTTGGGAAGCCAAGGTTGCCTCTGAGGAGCAGAAACTCATCGATGAATTGGTAGCGACAAGTCCTGCAGATACCAGCTTGCATGGGCTGAAAGAGAACCAACTTGGTACAAAAAAAGCTGAAGACAATGGTACGGCCGTCGACATGTCTAGAAAAACCGTGGATGATTCTTGTCACACGCCGAGGCTTGCAGAAAGAAATGGACCATCGTTATCAGGGGACCACAGGAAGGATAGTGAAGAGGGATCTTCGGGGAAAGTGCAGCCTTCGTGTTTTGACGCGACCACTGTTCAATTGTCATCCGTTTCTATCGGTAAAACGTTTCCACCCGAGTGGACGGGTGAGTGTGGGCCCCTAACGATAACAGAAGATGCCTCTAAAAGTTTGAAGCCTTCTTCACAAAGACCAACGCAGCGACACTTGCCTAACTGTGAGGACAGAAAATCAATTGATTTCTCTAAAACAGGAAAAAGTTCACCAATCAGTCT
>NC_090872.1:18425079-18430079 GCF_036669935.1 Montipora foliosa
AAATGCCGAATAAGTTACGCTAAATACTACTTGGAAAAAAACACGGGCTTCTGTAGTTTGCCAACACTGGTCTTGCAAAAAGACTGGCGCCTTTTGGTGATCACATGTTAATTTTATAGCAAAGGATTTGCGCTTGCTGTCTGTTGAATGAATTATGAGTGGAATACAACCCTTCTAATCCTAAATCGAAGAATGAAGGTTTGCTGATCAATTGTTGTTGCATCGGATCTACTCGATGTTTGAAATAAACTTCAAGAGTAAAAATTCGGCGTTTACTACTCTTGTATCGAATTGACTTAATGTTTGTATCGAAACGACTTCGCTATGTATCGAAACAACCTGTATCGAAACGACTGGGCTCCCTTAACAGGGCTGACCTGAAAGTTAAATATTCAGAAAAAACGGAGACAATTCCTTGTCAAACACTGGTTTAGTAATCCTGCTATAGCTGATGTTCTTGTTGTAAGTCTTTGTATGGACAGTTGAAAGGCGTTTAAAACAAATTCAGTCTGAGCTCGAGATCAGTCAACAGCACAATGACTGATGAAGACCTGGACACCGTCATTAACAATATGAGTATTGCAATGGCCATTTTTATACTAGAGACGCATAATCCGTCCGGGCGAATTATGCTTCTCTCTTGTTATTCGTTTAGCGTAAAGACGGGACAAATTACATAAGACGCGTTGGGTACTTACCATTTTGCCAAAAAAAATCCGGATGGAATAACCATTGCATAATGGTGAGCGATTTTCCGAATTTATTGACCAACCGGATAAGAATGGCGCTTACCATTTACTACCTGGCATTCCATCCCGAAAATCACGAGAAAGGGCCTGGAAACGGAACAACTGTCGCAAATGGTAAGGTAAGGGAATTTCCCGAATTCCGTTCCGAAAGGAAAAAGTGGACTACCTGGAGGTTGTCCACAATTCCCGAAAAGATTTTTCGGAAAAGTGTCTTTCCATTTGACCTCGAAAGCAAAATTTCCAGATTGTTTGGCTAAATGGTAAGCACCCATTATCTGTCTGGACAAACCTGGGCAAACATTTGTTGCTCGTCTGGTTGTACGTCTCTAGCATAAAGACGGGCACAAGACGCAATATCCGTGTGGACGAATAATCTTCCGTACGTCGTCTAAGACGCACAACGTTTAGACTGATAATGCGCCCTTTGTCTGTGCCTCTACTAGAAACACATAACGTTGTATTTGCTGGTTATGACGAGACGTTTACAAAAACCATGACGCAACAGAGGAGAACGGGAGGGAAAGCTGACGCGACTGTAACTTTCTCAGAGAGCATGAAAGTCACTCTCAAAAAGGAGTTCTTCCATTCCAATACCAGAAACAAGCAACGGTTCATAAATATGCTGAGCCGGTGTCTCCAGCGAAACAATTGTCCAAAATATCAAGCCAAAGGTGACGGCGATGTATTGTGAAGACAGCCGTGGAATCTGCCCAGGAAAAAAACACTGTGTTTGTCGGCAAAGACACGGACTTACTTGTCCTGTTGTGCTTCTACATCCGTCTGGATAGCTGGGATAGAGGCAAAGCAGAACTCCAAAAGACGTGTATAGAATCGGAAGAATTGTTCGGACCAATATGATAATGACGATGAAGTTGGAGAAGATTAGATGGGTACATTGAAACAGTAAAACCTTGAGAAAAATGTCAGACTTTAGAAACCAAAATATCAATTTCTCGATTACCACGTTTGTGAACCAGATGTTACGCACAATGGATATTTCAGATTACGGTCATATTTTAGAAATTCTATTATGTGGACGGTCCTACTGGCAAGGCCGAATAACGACTAGAATGCGAATACGATCAACCGTTGTTTCGAGCTATTTTTATCTTGTTTTGCATCAGATAAATGTTTGTACACAAGTTTTCAGTAGAATCAATCGATTTTTGACAATTTTAGTGTATTTCTGAAGATAAACAATAATAATAAAAGAACTCCTGGTGATCAGCCTCGTTTTCATGTCTCAGCAGCTTGCATCTTCTGGGACTTTAAGTATGTTGTTCTTGGGGTTAATTTTAAATAACTGTCGAGGAGAAAGTTTCAGGTCATTTCTCAGAATGACTGGAGTACTGAAGAGGTTTCTGCATTTGTTCATTGAGAAGCACCCACAAATGTACTGTGGCCCAGGTTCGATTCCCGGACCCGACGCCATAAATGGGTTGAGTTTGTGTTGGTTTGCTACTCTTCTCGGAAGTTGCCAGAGGCCGGCGCCATTATTATTTTGCGAGCCCCAAAGAATCATGGGTAAATTGAGACCATGTGCTCAGTCTGTGCTGGCACTCCGCCATATTGGCTGATGTCATTAAATGTCGAGTTTTAAGACTGGACTATTCTTCTATTTTTGATACCCCTACACCACAAACTGGCGACGAGGATTACGAACGTGATTTACTACGATGTCACAATTACAACCTCAATTCGGTATTCTGGAGCCGTTCGATGGCGTCGGTTTTACAGATTACACTGAACGCTTAAACTCCTTCTTCGTGGCAAATAATATTGTTGCAGCAGACGCTTCCGATGCCGCCAAACTAGAGGCAGATAAGAGAAAAGTTGCTGTGCAAATTTCCCTGATCGGTAAGCAAACGTATAGCACTCTTAAAGATCTTTGTTTACCATATTTACCCGCTGAGAAGACATACGATCAGGTTACAGAAATTTTGAAAGGCTATTACAAACCCAACGTACTTGAAGTTGCAGAATATCCTACCGTTTCCATCATACACTTCAGAGTGAAAATGAAACTGTTTCTGAATATGCTAACAAGTTAAAACGTTTAGCAGTGAACTGTAATTTTGGTACATATCAGGAGCATTGAAAGATCAATTCGTGGGGGGTGTGAAAAGTCAAGCTACAAAGAAGAAACTCCTTTCTGAGGACCGTACTTTCGAACATGCAAGCTTTAAAGGTTGCTCAAGTAGACGAATTGGCAGAAAAAGAATCCTAACAACTTCAGTCTAATTCTAATTTAAGTGCTAAAGTTCAGACTAGCTGTACATTCTGTGCCAAAGAAATCTGCAATAGTCCAGCACACCAAGTAAACAAACAACAGTCAGCGATTACCGGGGAAACTCATGGGAAATTTTGGGTGATAAGTGTAGCCATATCACATCTGTTTGTAACTGGGTGTCCGGAAAACTAAGACCTAAGACCTAAGACCCGGAAAACTAAGACCTGGAAAATTAAGACCCGGAAAACGAAGACCTGGAAAACTAAGACCCGGAAAAACTAAGACCCTTTTCATTTTAGTTCTCACAGCAATCCCTGGGCCGTTTAAAAAGGCGCAAAAATATAACAAATAAATGCGAAGGAAATCAGGAATAAATCACGCCCAAAGCAGTAAATAAGCCATTGAAAAGAACGGGACCAAAAAACCCTCTATCCCTGAAAGAAATATTACGTATATCAAAAAAATTAAGTTCGATTTAGAAACGACAATAAGGCTTTATAATGACGGCGTTGGGAGGAAATCTAGCAACGCTTGATAATTCTTCACCGCCAATGTCACGCCAGGCGAGTCAAGGGCACATGACAATCCCGCATTTCATCAGAAAGGAAAAATAAATCGTTGCTCTAAAATGCATCTCCTGTAACTGAACGAATTGTTCATTTGTTCTTCGGAAATTACTGGCAGTCAGGTGTTACGTCCTGTTGGGAATCAACGGCGGGTTTTTCTTTGATCGACCTCTGTCGCGAGCGCATGTAAACAAATTCAAAGGTCAACAGATTGGGACTGAGAGGGGTGGGAAACAGGAAGCTCTAATTAACAGGTAACAAAGGTAATAATGTAAAGCGTATTTAATTGAACGATCAAAGGCTTATTCGGTTCTATGACAAGTCGAACCTCCTCTTGCAGTCGCATAAACATCTCTGAAATTTTGCTAAGCTTATTCAAAAATTGAAAAAAAAATCATGGGTGTCAGTTAGGCCTTGTCCCGAAGGAATGGTACACGGTATAAAGATCTCTGTAAGAATCACATGGAAATGTTATGGAGGGTTTAAAACATTGAGAACCCTTAATTTATTACATATTAATTTGCTTATGGACGAACGTGCTCGGACTTTCTAACAAAGGCCCCCGAGTTCCAGCCGTACAATATAAGTACCAAAAACAAGAATAAAATGAGAAGGGTCTTAGTTTTCCGGATTTTTAGTTGGGTATCCGGAAAACTAAGACCTGAGACCTAACACTTAACGCGAAGTATTCCAACATGATGGCTGTTGGAGCCAAGCAGATTCCCTTAAATTCTACTACATTCGGATGCTGGATCTGTTTTTTTTTTTGCGAAAACAGTGTCACCAGCGCGATTCGCAGTATTCCTCGCCAAAAAGGACATGTGACCCTGTTGACCTTTGTATTTGTTTACATGGGCTCGCGACAGAGGTTGATCAAAGAAAAAGCCGTCGTTGATTTCCAACAGGACGAACACCTGACTGCCAATAATTTCCGAAGAACAAATGACATTTGCGGTTGTGGCGTGAAGAATTATCAAGCGCCGCTAGATTTTCTCCCAACGCTGTCATTATAAAGCCTTTTTGTCGTCTCAAAATCGAACTTAATTTTTTTTATATACAAAATATTTCTTTCAGGAATGCAGGGTTTTTTAGTGCCGTTCTTTTCTATGGCTTATTTACTGCTTTGGGCGTGATTTATTCCTGATTTCCTTCGCATATATTTGTTATATTTTTGCGCCTTTTTAAACGGCCCAGGGATTGCTGTGAGAGCTAAAATGAAAAGGGTCTTAGTTTTTCCGGGTCTTAGTTTTCCGGGTCTTAGGTCTTAGGTCTTTGTTTCCCGGACCGTGACCCGTTTGTAACTTCTGTAAGAAGAAGGGACATATAGCCAAAGGTTGTTTTAAGACTGAAAAAAGGAGGGTAGTTGCCACACAACTCAACTAGTTACGGCTACACTACTCAAGACGTAAATGCTTCTGAAGGCGATGGAGATGCTCCCGACCATTTTACAGTCTA
>NC_090872.1:18455079-18460079 GCF_036669935.1 Montipora foliosa
GCTCTGCCTAGAATTTTCCAAGTGATCTTATACTCTGTTTTTGCTTTCTTTAAGCGCCATACATATTTGCTTAGCTCAGTTTGATTACTGTACTTTTCTGTCCTAAAAGATTGCTTGTGGTTTGCGAACCTCGCCTTAAAGTCCGTGTCCGTGAGCCCTACATAGTGCTCAGTCCCCTCGCTAGATGTGACAGAGGCCTGGTACACAATGCCCTTTGCGAGGCACTGGTTGTCGAGTGGGCACTCCTCTTTCTTCCTGCAGTTGCATAGCCTTTCTTCGCGTGTTTCTGTTCCTGATTGTAGTAGTAGGCGCTTGTTTTTTGAATCTATTACACTTTTTACGCATAAATACCGCGTTTATGTAAATAGAATCATAAGATCCTGAAAAGTGGGAGCGCTACGCTCCTACGAAACAAGCTTGTCGATCTGCAATGAAAAAGTAGTCCACTCTTCTATATATATAACCAGCTCCAACTCCTTTGTTGTTGAGCACTCTCTGAGGGCTAGTATTGGAACTTAAAGTACTGTATATATATATATATATATATATATATATATATATATATATATATATATATTTTTTTTTATTATTATTATTATTCATTTGTAAATACACTATACAAGTATATCACTCAATTTCAAGTAGCCAGTTGTTAATTGCCTATACGTAGAGAGATTTACAACTGTATTCGAAGACAAATAAAGTTTCCATTATGAATTAATTATTATTATTATTATTATTATTGAATGTAATAATTTTGTAAATATTTAAACGTTCTTTTAGCCTTCTTAATCTTGTAAAAAATTATTGTGAAATTTTAATTATTATTATTATTATTATTATTATTATTTTGTGTTGCCGTCGCATTATGAGTAACAGACACCAACGCAAGCTCATAAGAGGTCACATATAGGTAGTCTGCAATTTTTGTTTTTTTTTTCCAAAACAGAAGATGTGCACTCAAAGGTGTGGCAGAATAAAGTTGTAGAGAATGGCTATTGCAGACATTATTTTATTAACCAAAGTTTCTGCCATACATTTCCTGTAATTCCAAAGTCACAAAACTACAGAGAATGTATGGAGACAAGAAAGCAATATTTTGGAATGCCAAAGAATAGATAGCAAGTCCAGTTCATATCAGTTGTGAACTTGAACATATTTGTTTGGTTTATGAAGGCGAAAGTCTATAACGTAGCCTCATGAACAGCTTATTTTGCTTTGAATTTCTTGCCATGTTGCCCTGATTACCCATGATGCACTCAATAGCGTGAACTCATCTCTTGTCACACTATACTTTGACACAGCTTGGTAACCATGTTTTACACCGCGACTATGAACTTGATCTAAATGAAGGTCGGTTTGCTAATCTTGTTGGTTTTAAGGCCGAGACACACTAGGCGATAAGTCGCTGCGACACGTCGCGGGGACAAGTCGCCGCAACAAATCGCCTTGTGTGGCACGGTTAATTTCGTGAAAATCATTGTCGCTGCGGCAGAACTTTGTCACCGCGATTAGTCGCACGAATTCAAACCAGTTTGAATTCATGCAACTTATCGCAGCTACAAAATTAGCGAAAGCAGCGTTGTCACATCGTGTGTACACAATCCGGCAACAAGTCGCTTCGACAAAATATAAACGAACCATTGAGAGAGCGTCATATGGTCAGCCATATTGAATTAGAAAACTAGTTCACATTCCCCCTCATACGAGATCACTGCGTGTGCTCCGAACAGGCGTCGTGTCGCAGCGACTTGTTTTGCAAGTAGTACACATGGAGCAACTTGTCGCAGAGACATGTCGCTGCGTCTTGTCGCCTAGTGTGTCCCGGCTTTTAGTGTAACAAAGCAGATTGACAAACGAGAACAATTTGTCCACTAATCTTTCAGATATTAATGAATGAATTAATTAATTAATTGAAGCGTTGACAGGATTTAAATTCATCTCAAATTTTCACCACATGATCATTCCCAGAAAAGCCGACAACATTGGTTCAGATATTGTGTTTTCGTTTTCTGCATCCAATTTACAGGTGCCCTATCCATTGATGAGCTTGACTGCATGCGTAAATTAGCATGCAGTTATCAAGAAACAATTTTACGGTCTATTTGCATTTTTGAGACCGATAGAATATTAATTTTTTTTTTACTAGTAGTAGTAGTAGTATTAGTAGTAGTAGTAGTAGTGGTACGTAGTATGTAGTACTGTAGTACTAGTTGTAGCATAGTTAGTAGAGGGGCATTGTTAGTTCTAGTTGTAGTAGTGTTATTTCATATATGTTCCACATCAATAAGTTGGATGTGGCTCTTCCTGTTGTTATTGTTTGGAAGTTAACCCCTAAACCCACACAAGAAATGATAGTGCGCGTAAGTTAATGGACTTAGTTACAACCCTAAATATGAAACTGTCACGTATAAACTCAAGGGGTCTGAAGTGATAATCTGATAACTCGATAAATTATGAAAAAAAAAAAATGGTGTAAACACTATATAAATATTCGGTTTTATATTTTTATCAAGAGGATTAAAGGCAACCAAGACGCTCAAAAATTAATAAACGCCGCGGCGTTTAATCGAGTAAATACGGTATGTACGGAAATATCCTCCTCCCTGATTTTGAGTTGTTGTTCTGAGAACGAAAGCAACCGAGATTCATAGAGCTAACAAAATTAACATTCTTGCCGCCTTCTACATTTCAGTCCAGTTGGATCCTGGCGGGACAAGAATTTTCTAATTTATGCAGAATTCTCTCGCTTGTTTCCATGAGCGTCGGAACAAAAGAATTGCAAAGATAATTCGTGTCAAACCCAAGAATCCATTGGCGTCAAGAGTTATAGCACTTTAAAAATTTCCAGAGGAAGATCGGCCTCGCACATTGCGAAAATTCTGAAGAAAGATCTGCAACTATGGCCACTTCCAAAGCTGGTTTAGCTTACCGAGTTCTAACGTGTACTTTTTTCTCTTACATTCCTCAAATAAACGCCTCATTCTTCTGATCGGGGGCGGCGTTTAACTTTAAGGAAACTGACCCTGGACCGAGCTGGGTGAAATTCCAGACTCTCCCTAATAATAACGATATGCACTTAAACTCTAAAGTGGCATCACAAGCTTTTCCAACATCCTTTCCTATAAATTTGAGATCATTGCTTATCACACCATCGATCATATCCACGACGATTCACAAAAGCGGAAGGAGAACTAAGAAGCCACATGATGAACACTTTTCAGCAGTTCTTCCAGCATGCGTTAGATTGTGTTGATCCAAGTTGCATTCTCCCAATCTGCGTTAACATGAAACTGAAGCTGAAACACTCACAGATCTGTCACCAGAAAACAAGCTGTGTACTATGTAAGGAGATGAAGTCTCTTGCTTCACAGCACAGCCAACAGTGCAAAGATTTTTACTGCTGCGTGCCATTTTGCATGGAAGCAAAACTCGAAATGTTTAAACAAGATTATCTTGTGGATTTGGATGATAGCATAGATTTCCTGTCTCAGGAGAAAATTTCTGGCTGGGGTCAGAAGACTGACAAAGAAAACACCATTTCAGCGACAAACAGCGCTAGCGCATTTCTGCAGGCCAATTCCCCTTCGCTGCAGGGAACAGCTAGTTCCTATCCGCCTCCTTTGCGTCATTTATCTCCAAGCCAGAACCAGCTGCCGCGAACGTTGCCAAGCTACAATGATGCAGTAATGCAGATGCCACAGTCACTAGAGACTGACTTCATCGACAACCTGCCGTTCTTTTCTAACCATGCTCAATCTGCAGGCAAGCATGAAGCAACTGCACCCAGAACAATCGATAGAGCCAGATCCCAATCGAAAGATCCTACGGATAATTTACCTTGTGAACAACGTTCCCCAACCACGAACCCTCAGGACCCGCTTACCAGTACTTCGTCGTTCGCTAAAAAGCATGTTCTTTCTGAAGCAACCGAGATAGATCTTGTCATTACGAATGCCAATGCCGTCAGCTTTCCACGCGAGAAAATTGAGTTGGAACGTGGTGTTGGCCACTGTCTTTCCCAAAAGGTGGCGGATACGTCGAAATATCTCAGCAAGGACTCCTTTTGGGGAGGGGATAGTGTCAACGCTAAAAGCAACATTAATCTTTGTAATCTCCGTCTTATGGACGCTTCATATGGTATTATGCGCCATGTAATAAACACGAAGACAAGAAGAGAGCTTCTGATGAACTTTGGATTATTAAGGAGCGCGTTACGTGTTATGAAAAGACTGAACTCATCTTCAGAGCAATAAGAAACTGGAGTGTCCTTGTCCTTCAAAGTTTCAAACTGAAGCAAGATTCCGACCCCAGGAAATGAAGCAATCGCTTTAGGAACTTCATTTCAGGGACTTGATTCTGTCAAGGCTAAAATCCGCTTGAAGAAAATTGCGCACTGTTCAATTAGAATAATTAATTCAGTGTCAGTTTCCATTACATGTGTCTGTGAAATATTTGCCTTTTAATAGCAAGGATGAATTTTGAACAAATTGTGAATCGGAAGTAAGGCTCTGGTATAATCTATAATCTAAAGTTACTTCTTTTTTTTAAGGAGCCAAAATGTTTTCGACCGTACGGTCATCATCAGTGGTACATGGTGGAATTTTACATACAACTTGGTTTTGTTCGATTAAGTTATTCCCAAAGGAAACAGTTTCACAATAAAATAATGTACTTGTTTGTTTAGGGTTGGTTTCTCGCAAGCACTTAGAAGGCCCTCCATTATTTTCATCCGAAAAGTGGTTTTCTTGGTGCACGCAATGTTCCATGTGTATGCGTGGGTTGGATGTTTTGCGAGGTGACGGGCTGGACTTGTTCTCGTGTTCTGTATTTCGCACGGCGAAGTTTCTTTTTGTTTCCGGCCCAATGTAGGTTTCGCCACATGTACACTCCGCACGGTAGATGACATTTGATTTGTGCTGGTTTTTATCTTTGAGATTGAATAAACTTTTGATTTTCCGTGTTTGCCACAAAATGATAAACATAAATCGCCCATCCGT
>NC_090872.1:18465079-18477579 GCF_036669935.1 Montipora foliosa
ATCCAAAAAATTTTAAGTACCCTGGGTGTGAGATAGTCGGTGACCCCCCTTTAAAAAATCCTAGCTACGCCCCTCGATTTCCTTTCCTTTTACATTCTTTGATTGCAGCTTTACGTGGTAGATCTTCAAGGGAATATACGTTCATTTTCATTCCGTTTTATTATTCTCCCGAATTCGGAGCCTAATATTTTACGTAACTTAACCCATCATAGTGACTAACTCACGTTAACCCCATAAGGCGCGAGTACTTCGTGTTATTCATGAAATTCTAACCTATGGCAAAATCCCCTGGGAAAACGTTCAAGTTCAAGCAAGTAAAAAAGTACTCGGGAGACGAATATACCGTAAAAGACTGAAAATTTCTTTTCAACGTGAAGAAGTCGTTAATTAATCTGTCCTGTTTTTCTATACCTGAGCGATTATGCAATTTACAAATAAATCTGCTCCTTGTCCGTGACCACTTTCCTATATATGAAGGTCCATTTGAGAGAATGGTAGATTGGAAGATTGCTATAAATAAAGTAATGGACCCATCACCCACTCCATTCCGGTTCCACCGAGTATATTAGTTACACTCATCAAACACAACGATCTTTAGAAGTCAATGTTTTAAGTAAAGTGTAAAAGAATCTGCTTCTGGAAATCATCCACCCGATTGCGGCATATCCATCCACGCGTGTTGGGACGTGACCAAGCATATTTTTCATATTTCTGTAATTGTGACCATGAACGTGTGTCTCGAAAAGATGCCTAAGACCCTTAAAGAATGTATGTTTTTCAATGAAGATCATTTCTCGAAGCTATTCTTAACTAATTAGGTTGAATTCTTGGTTATTCAATTGATGGTACAGAATATCTTCAGGATTATTATCTTGAAAGAACAGGAAATCTATTGAATATCCGCCAAGATCCGAAACAACATTTGTTCAGTTCCACCTCTAACATGATCAAAGATGTGAAACATTCAACTGAGAAAAACTCAGGTCTTTCGTTATCCTGCGAATTTTAGTTCTATTGAATACATTTTAATCTACTGCCCTTTCTGAATCCATTTGGTCTATCTGTATGTTGAGTGAATGCCGAATAACCAGCCCGTCTACGAAGTTCTGTTCGCTGATCGAGTCAATTTTAGGAACTAACTGTTCAGTCCCGGAATTTTTTTTCGAAGACTTCGTTCTTGACATTCTCATTGAACTAGACCGGAAAATGAATAGGATTGTCACCACGCAAAAATGCGACCTTCGTTAGGAATTTGAGTCCCGGCGTTAACCGCCGGGTAACACCCCGGAAAATTGAACTTTCGTTTCTTTTCGTTTACGCATAGAATCTACTTATAAAACAAACTCCTGGGTGTCATTATATAATATATCCAGAAAGAGTAACATCCAAAGCATCAGAGTCTCGAAATACAGTAAGCCGTGCTGCTTCGTTTTTTTTAAGGCGACTTTGAAGCCGCCTTAACTGTACACGGTGAAACTGTTCTTCTAATTTAGTGGGTCAAGGAAGAAATTAATTAAGTAAGTACAGCATACACATGATCGTTCTATAATTTAGAAGCCTTGAAGTCTCAAACGGAAACTGAGATTATTAGGCAAGTTTAAGAATTTTACTTAAAAGTCTCATCTTGGTAATCTTTGATTACCAAGTGGCTGCATGATGGGCGGAGTAAAATCTTCTACCACTCTACTCAGTTTTAGTTCTCTGTCTACTGCCACAATATATCGGATCAACTCTATTCCAAGACCTGAATTGTTCCTGTTTGGCGAATCTGTACATAATGTCGATACAACTTTGATTACCCGGTGGACGAAGCCTTCTAGTCTAACCAGCTCGAAGAAGAAATATTTTGGAGCTAAGCTGAGCTACTACCCAAACAGCGAGTCCTGTTTTCAGTTGACAAGAATTAGTAAAAGCGGAGATATTGCCACGAATCCTGGTCCTACAGTAGCAAACACAAGTGGAGTGAGCTCTAGTAGAAAAGTGTGTGCTGGCTGCGCTAAAGCTCTCAGGGTGAACCAAAATGGCGTTGCTTGCTCGGGCTATTCAAGCGTGTTCCATCAAAAGTGTTCAGGCATGAGTAGGAAGGATCTGTTATTCTATCGTTGTCATGGATCTTGGTTTTGTTTTACTTGCTCCATGCCTCAATTTACGGATAGCTTTTTTGAGAACTCCACTGACTTTAATATTGATATGGAGGCTCGATTAGCTGAAGATTAGGTCTATTAGCAGGCGAAGACAAATGTTAGTCCGCGTTTGTGGGTCACCCCTCCTCTTTCTTGTCAAAATGCACGGGGTACAGTCACTGCCGTGACTCGCCGCGTATCCGCCAAAAATTTGAATTACTTAATTGTGACATTCTTTATGCTTCGAAGATTGGTGTGTCGAACATAAAGCTTGTAAGTTTATTGCTAGTCTAGTTGCAGGTCAAGTTAATAATAACTAGTGTATCTAAGAGATAGCTCAAATTGTAATGCTACCGTACATTTCTTTGATAGTGACAACATTTATCATTGACAACCACAGCAACGGTGTATTGAGGTCAGTGTAACTTACTTTAGTTTTTTGAGGGAATGAATGTCAATGTGCCGAAATTTGACCCGGGCAAACCCCTTTCCAGACCGTGATGAAGTAAAAGAAATGTAAACGGAAATAAAATACAAAACTCTAGCTGCTAAGCCACTGATCTGAAATTCGTGCATGATGTTAAGTGAGAAAGCAAGATGTCTAAATTGTACGCGGAAAGAAACGATAAACTCTTAAATAAGTAACTTAAAATCTGTCCTCCCACTCATAAATCAAGGAGTGTCTGTAGAAATATAAGAAGTGCTACGGCCGGCTTGAAGCACGTGGCAAGCTTAACTTGAGTCACTTTCAATAGCATGAATCGCAGCACATTTGAAAATGAAGTGTTTACGGTTTCATCGTTATTTTTTAATCATTCTACAAGTTTGCGTAATGACAATTTCATGATTCGACCCAAGGGAGGCGTCACTGCAGCAAAAAATGAAATACGAAGTTCAAAGTCAGATGCCAGATTATTCTTCATGACGCAGTGCGTTCTGGTTAAACGTGATGCATTCTGGTAAAAAGTTTGTCACAGCTTACATACTTTCTCTTAAATACAGATTGTAAAATTCATCCAGAATTCGTGAGTTTAACTACAGCCAACATATCATGTAACCCTGTAAAAAAATCCCACAACAATATATTTGGAAAAGTTTCCCCATTCTGATTAGCAAAAAGAAATGAAGTTTTAAGGTAACACAGCCCAGAGAAGAAGAAATTCAGTGCAAAAGAGATAACAAACTAAGAATTCTGATTGGTCAATGATCAAAGAAACTCCACTGATAGGCAATCAAAATGCAAGCCTGGATGGCGCAGTTTTTTCGTGATTGCATAGTATTAATACCAAATTTCAAGATTTTTCTCGTTCAATTTGGTTAAAAATGCTTTTACATTTTTCCACAGACTAGGAATTTGTTGGTTGAAAAGATTAACTTCCGCTTATTATTTATTCCAGATCACACGCTAGCTCAAGTGATTACATTAGCTTATTATATGCTCAAAAGAATACCGCGTTTCTGATTGGTCTATGACGAATGCATAAATAGTTTTTAGAATTCAATACGAAAGTTGCTATGGTAACAGCATTGGAGTAATTTTGCGGAGTAATACAATAAATAAAAAATCGTAAAAACTTGCTTGCATTTCGTGATTTATGGTGTCCGACTCTTGTGATGTTTTGAAAGCCTCTCAAATTCCACTAGCCTAAGGCGAACTTTCAAAACACCACTCGTGCCCATAAATCATACGATTTCATATACTAGGACCTCATCAAGGCAAGCATCTATCTCCACCAAGTCCTTGAGTTAACCCTTTCCCAAGTAAATTTATTTTTAGGAACCTAAATAATTCCCTTGATATCTTTGTTTTGATTCGATTTTACAACAGTGGGCGCGCTCAATCTCCCAATTAATAAGGAAGGCGTTCTATAACTAAATCTTCTTGGGAAAGAGTTGACTCCTAGGCTGAGTATGAGAGATAGATGCTTCCCTTGATATGTCCTGCTATACATATACCTATACATATACCATGATGGTTAAGCTAAGCCAATTAAAACTGTAGAACCAATTGACAGAAATCAAAAGGAATGAACGATTTAAGAATCCAACGGGGTTGGCAAACAAGCACAGCCGGCGGAGTTGGCCAGTTAAAACAACAAATTGGGATTTGAATTCGGGAATCCTGAAGCCCTAAACACTCGCCCACCCTAACTTCAAATTGATACGACGACCGGAAATTTCAACATTTTAAAGCTGCGCTTAAGTGTCAGAGAGATACTTACAGAGGCAGATCAATGATTAACAAGCGCTGTGCTTGCTTGGCACAGAATGTAGTGTTCCATTCTTTTCCCTTAGATGCTTTGTGTCTAACAATGGAGGACAAAGAACTTGGAATGACTAATGAGGAAAGTACAGAACAGCCTACAGGAGTTCAAAACTTTGAAGAATATTTTGTCCACAGCTTCAACTGTACAGATGAAAATTGCTTACTCCCACTTTGCGTGAACACTAAACTCTTGTTTAAGCACACCCAGAGCTGCACCAATCCAAATTGTTCCTTTTGTCGGAAGATAAATTATCAGATTGCAAACCATGTCAAGTCTTGTGTGAATAACTTTTGTTCAGTTCCATTTTGCATGGAAGCCAAACTGAAGACGTTTTTAGTTCAAATACAGGAAGGACACGCAGGTCCTGAAGATTGTCCCAGCACAGGGAGTCTTAATTCCGGAGATCCATCGTGGAAGCCCCAAAGTTCTGAAACTCAAACTTTTCTTCCTATAAACGTAAGCCAAGTCTCAGAATTTAAAGCAACAGAGGAGGCATCATCGCAAGAATCGTCAAGATTTAAAAAGCGCGATTTCGGGGATAACAAGCCAAGAGAACTGAAACAAACAAGCTACTCGTCCGCATCTAAAGTTATCCAACCCACAAAGCGTTCCTGCGTAAGTCTAGGTCGGCGCAGAAGTCCCACAATGGTCACCAGTCGCTCAACGCCAATCAGATCCCAAGGGGCAAATCTTGTACTTCCCTCAAAACCGGAAGCCACTCCCAAAAACGCCGTAAAGAACAGTCCATGCCCAAGGAGACTCCAATCCCGTCCTTCTTATGTTGGTGTGGCATTGACCGAACGGTTTAATGGCAGCAAGAGATTTCAAGTATCTAGGAGTCACCCATTCTCACGTGCAATAACTCCCAGTAACGAAGATTATCTGCAAACAATTCGAGAAGCCAGAGTGTGCTCTGGTTTGGACCGCAGAATGAGAAGCGGAAACAACCTTAGAAGTAACGAAGGAGAGTCGTTAAAAGTTCGCTTATTTCAAGCCCTGTTTCATTTAATGAGTCACGTCGTGAAAACAAATAGAAGAGGACAGTTTCTTACATGCATTCGTTTATTGAGAGGCGCTCTACATGAGATCAAGAATGTGGTATAGGTTACGTAGCCAAAGCGACGGGGTTTCAACGGAAACGTGAAGAGGAAAACAGAACGTCGGAAGGGGCTACAACGGTTTATGAAACGATTCAAAATACCTCCTCTGGGCAGTTAGAAATGACCAGTCTGTTCGACCACAGTCAAGATCTACAAGATACACCCAAGTCAACCATACTTGTGTTACGCGACAGATCTTGTAGACACAGCTTCAGCGTTTCAAGTTCTTTATTCTGGCATGGAACTTCAGCAATCTGTCGTTGTCGGCTGCCAACTCATCTCTAGCTTTCTCTCAAACTACTAAAAACTGGCGTTTATATATGCTCCTGCTGAGCTATGATTGGTTAGAGAGCTTGAAAAGTTATACAAACGTGATCATAACCGTATCAGCAACAAAGGCGGAAAAGCTTGTGGTAAATACTTGCGGTAGATGTCACAACCTAGCAAAAAATTGAGTTAATTAAATTGTTGGATAAACTGATGGCAACGGAAACCGAAGTTTCCGCGTTCCTTTATGCTAACCCGCGCGAGCTAGCCGCGGGAAAGCTAACGCTACAGATAATACGCTAATTAATAACATGGGCGGTGTTACAACTTATCAAAAATAACCGCTAAGACGGTGCTGGTGTTTCCAACAACATCGGCGGAAATTCTGCTTTCGCCTAAAACATTTTCTCGTGGGAAAGTTACTTAAATTAACTGAGAGGGACGAGGTTGTTTGCGACACTAAAGGCGCTGTTACACTGTGCTATTTTTCGTGCAACTTGTCTCTCAACGCTTTGCGGCACCCGCCAATGAAAATGTTCTTTTAATCTCATGTGATCATTGAAACGAGACAAGTTGCATGGATTGTGCTTAGTGTAACACCCCTAAAATAACTTGTTTAGTAAAGTGAGAACGTTTGTATAAATGGCGTTGCGAGATAAGTTTCACGAAAAATTGCATAGAGTAACAGTGCAGCGCCTAGGCTGCGTTTTTTCGGCGAAATCCAAAAACGGAGCATGAATCCAAAGTATCCACACTCGAGGAGGATACTTCGGATTAAATCTAAATCCGGATTTTTGAGATTCATCACCTCAGCGTTTTTTTGGGAAAGGATTTGAAAAAAGTATTTTTGACAAGCGGTTTTCCATGCAAAAATGATACACAACAGCTACCGTACGTGACAGTTCAGACCCAATTGTTTTTCTCGCGCCATTTTTACCGTACGATCGAAGACATGAATAGGTCGAAAACAGTTAGGTTTCTAGCAGATTTCACACCAGAAATTACACAAAAAGTTTCTTGACAGCAATAATATTGCTAGCACCTTTCCTGCAGCGAAAAAAGCATGGTTTTCGTCATTTTTTTTTTAATCGATCGCTAAGGTATTTGTTTTTACTGTTAGCATTTTCATTTAAGAATTTCTCCAAAACAAGCTTAATTAACCGCTATTTTTTTTTTTAATTTGCACGCAGCTCTGGGTTTGTTTGTGTGCGTTGTCATGGAAAATAATCCTTTTTCGGATTTAGCGTTTTTTGATGCTGAAGAATCCATTGATCCGAGATCAGAAATCCGTTTTTGGATTTTCCCAAAAAAACACACCCTTAATTTGGTTTGCACGTTTCAATTTTTTATTTAAGTTCTTAAAGCAGCGTGCATTAGAATACTTTGCATATAATAAAACGATCATGAAAATATTAGAAAATATGCTTCAACACTTGTCCCATACTCCCACCTCCTTATATGAGGTGCTTAACTACTTATATCAGTGTAACCATGCTTTATCCATAAGCCTTATCACGGTTTTAACCGCCATTTTGAAGGGTAGGCAAAGCGTAAAGAATTTGTAGTGTTTACATGGGGATCCGATGTCAAATAATTTTCGTTAAACGCTAGTTCTGAAAAAAAAAATATGAGTTGAGAACTGAAGGTACAGGGCAAAAGGTTATACAGACCACATTTTAGGCACTAACCTTTTACAGAAGATGCCCGGCAGCGTTTCCAATTTTTCGATATATTTGTCTGTAATTTTTTCCCGAATTTTCAATAACAATTACAGATAAATGTATGGAATAATCGAAAACGCTACCACGCAGCTTTTAACGAAGGCTAGTCCCTAAAAGTTGGTCTGTATAATCCTTTACCCTGTACCTTCAGTTAGCGATTAATAATTTTTTTAGAACTAGCGTTTAACGAAAATTATTTGACATCGAGTCCCCATATAAACACTACAAATACTCTGCGCTTTGCCTAACCGTCAAAATGGCGGTCAAAACCGTGATTAGGCCTATTCTTATGGCCAATACGAACCCTCAGGACAGAAGCTTCATTAGCAATAAGAACCGTCAAGCTGAATTTACCATGCCTTTATTAGGAAAGAATTTTACGGTCTATTTGCATTTTTGACACTGATAGGATGATTTATTTTTAGAAGTAGCAGCAGTAGCTATAGTAGTAGTGGTAGTAGTAGTAGTAGTAGTAGTAGTAGTAGTAGTAGTAGTAGTAGTAGTAGTAGTAGTAGTAGTAGTAGTAGTTGTAGTAGTAGTAGTAGTAGTAGTAGTAGTAGTAGTAGTACGTAGTACGTAGTACGTAGTACTGTAGTACTAGTTGTAGTAGTGTTATTTCATATATGTTCCACATCAATAAGGGCCCGGACGCACTGGGCAAATTTTTGTTTATTTTGCGAAAAAATCTGCCACCAGTTCCCTGAGACAAGTGCGCCCAATGATTTTTAGATCTACCAAATTTTGTCAAGGTTTACCAAACTTCAAAGACGCCGTCGTCCTGCCTCGGAGCAGGACAAATTTTTGTCAGGCGTGAAATCTGACATATTTGTTAATTAACACGCCATGATTTGAAGGAAAATGTCAATCAAGAAAATTTGATCTCTATTTTTAGTCGGATTTCAGTCGGCCTTCTAGGGACAAATCTGTTGTGTTACCGAACCCGTTGCAGTCAAACAAGGTGAAGCCTCCACTGGCATAGTAGAAGTAGCAACTGCATCTGCTGGAGTTGAACGAATTCAAGGAAGAAAAAAAAAATAGAATACAAGCAATAATATGCCGAGGAAACATATTCGATCGAAGCGGTTAAAGATCACCATAAGCCCATGACTCCTGAGATCTCATGTAACCTTTCCGGCGAACAGCGCGCAAGCGATGGTGTTTATTGACACTTGTGGTTAAGAAATAATTTGCTGTGTCTCAGTGCGCCCACGTTTGACAAATTGAAAATTTGGCAGACACAAATTTTGTCGAGATTTTTGGAAGGGCCAAACAAATTTTGTCAGTTCAGTGCGTCCGGACCCTAACTTGGATGTGGCCTTCCTGTTGTTATTGTAATGGGATTTGGAGGTTAACCCCTAAACCCACAACAGGAAATGATAATGCACGTAAATGAATGGACTTAGTTATAGCCCTAAATATGAAACTGTCACGTATAAACACAAGGGATCTGAAGTGATAACTGATAACTGGTTAAATTATGAAAAAAGCAAATGTAAAAACACTACATAAATGTTCAGTTTTATTTTTGTATCAACAAGATTAAAAGGCAACCACTTGAAGCATCACTTTGAAAATTAGTTTTTTTTAATGCTTTAACTCTGAGGCCACTGGATTCTTTGGTTTGACACGAATTATCTTTGCAATTTTTTTATTCGGACGCGCATGCATGGAAACAAGCAAGAGAATTCTGCATAAATCAGTAAATTCTTGTCCTGCCAGGACAAATTCTGAAGAAGGAAAATTTTGAAGAAGGAGCTTTAAAGTATGGCTACTTCGAATTTAAAACATCTTCATCCAGGAAAATAAATTTCCAAGCCTGGTTTAGATTACCGAGTTCTAACGTGTACTTTTTTTTTTCTAACAATCCTCGAGAAAACGCCGCATTCTTCTGATTGGGGGCGGCGTTTAATTTTAAGGTGAACTGACCCGGTCAAACTGCCAAGCTCTCCCTAATTTGGCCATAGCCATGTGCACTTAAACTCCAACGTGGCATCACAAGCTTTTCCAACATCCTTTCCAATAAATTTGAGATCATTGCTTATCACACCACATGATGAGTAAATTTTCTAAATATTCGTGTGTTTTTATTTGTTCCCACCCGACTCGACATTTTGTAAGATATTGTGATAAATGCTGTTCTTGTTGTTGTTATATAGACTTGTAAAACTAATTATGTGACTTAGCCGGACTATCTAGTATTATGATATCACGTGGCTTATTTGAAGGAATCTCATAAATTGTAATGTAATTTGGGACTTAACTAAATAAAAATAAAAAGACATAAACCATCAAAGGAATAAGTTCAATTAGGAAAAATGCGCTCAAAGGTGCGGCAGAATAAAGTTGTAGAGAATGGTTATTGTAAAAATTATTTTGTTAAACAAAGTTTCTGCCATACATTTTTCGTAATTCTAAAGGCACAAAACTACAGAGAATGTATGGAGACAAAAAAGCAATATTTTGGAATTCCAAAGAATAGATGGTTGTGAACTTGAACATATTTGTTTGGTTTATGAAGGCGAAAGTCTATAAAGTAGCGTCACGAACAGTTTATTTTCCTTTGAATTTCTCGCCATGTTGCCCTGACTACCCATGATGCACTCAATAGCGTTAACTCATCTGTTGTCACACTATACTTTGACACAGCTTGGTAACCATGTTTTACACCGCGACTATGAACTTGATCTAAGTGAAGGTCGGTTTGCTAATCTTGCTGGTTTTAGTGTAAAAAAACAGATTGACAAACGAGAGCAATTTGTCCACTAATCTTTCAAATATTAATTAATTAATTGAAGCGTTGGCTGGATTTACATTCATCTCATATTTTCATCTAATGATAATTGGCAGAAAAGTCGACAACATTGGTTCAGATATTAAGGAACAATTTTACGGCAGGAACCCATGACTGGGAGCCTAAAACTCTACTGTGTTTCGTGTAACGGCGTTTTCACAGACCGATTTATTTTTAGATTTTAGGCTGACGTCATAGGGTCACCGAACCGGAACTGCCTTTGTTTTTTGACCTAATTCGCGGGAAGGGCTAGTCTAAAAATAAACCTACTTGTAAAAAAGGCTGTTTCACAGACGCTGTATGGAAATTTGCGCGCTCCAGATGGGGTCCCGTTTACGGTCTATTTGCATTTTTGAGACTGATAGGATAATTTATTTTTAGTAGTAGTAGTAGTAGTAGTAGTAGTAGTAGTAGTAGTAGTAGTAGTAGTAGTAGTAGTAGTAGTAGTAGTAGTAGTAGTAGTAGTAGTAGTAGTAGTAGTAGTAGTAGTAGTAGTAGTAGTAGTAGTAGTAGTAGTAGTAGTAGTAGCAGTAGTAGTGGTGGTGGTGTTAATTTTTTATATATGTTCTACATCAATAACTTGGATGTGGCTATTGCTGTTGTTATTCCAATGGAATTAACAGACAAAACCCACACAGGAAATGATAATGCGCGTAAGTGAATGGACTTTGTTACAACCCTAAATATGAAACTGTTGTTCTGAGAACGAAAGCAACCGAGATTCATAGAGCTAACAAAATTAACATTCTTGCCGCCTCCTACATTTCAGCCCAGTTGGATCCTGGCGGGACGAGAATTTACCAATTTATGCAGAATTCTCTCGCTTGTTTCCATAAGAGTCGGAACAAAAGAATTGCAAAGATAATTCGTGTCAAACCCAAGAATCCATTGGCGTCAAGAGTTAAAGCATTTTTTAAAATTATTCGAGGGTGGGGTTTATTTACAAAATCACTGACAACACTTACTGTAACCAGGAACCCATGACCCGGAGCCTACAACTCTACTGTGTTAGTGTAACGGCGTTTTCACAGACCGATTTATTTTTAGATTGAATTTCCCGCGAATGAGACTCCCACAGGAGCCCGATGACCAATTACAAGAAATTAAGCTGACGTCATAGGGTCACCGATCCGGAAGTGCCTTTGTTTTTTGATCTAATTCGCGGGAAAGGCTAGTCTAAAAATAAACCTACTTGTGAAAACGCCGTTTCACAGACGCTGTATGGAAGTTGCCACTCCAGATGGACTCCTGCTGTTACGGTAGATCGTTTGTAAATATTATTTTAAACAGAAACACGTTTAAATTTCCAGAGGAAGATCGGCCTCGCACCTTGCGAAAACTCTGAAGAAAGACCTGCAACTATGGCCACTTCCAAAGCTCGTTTAGATTACCGAGTTCTAACGTGTACTTTTTTCTCTTACATTTCTCAAATAAACGCCTCATTCTTCTGATCGGGGGCGGTGTTTAATTATAAGGAAACTGACTATGGTCCCAGCTGGGTGAAAGTCCAGACTCTTCCTAATTTGGGTAGAGCTATATGCACGTAAAGTCAAAGTGGCATCACAAACTTTCCAACATCCTTTCCTATAAATTTGAGGTCATTGCTTCTCACACCATCGATCATATCCACGACGATTCACAAAAGCGGAACGAGAACCAAGAAGCCACATGATGAACACTTTTCAGCAGTTCTTCCAGCATGCGTTAGATTGTGTTGATCCAAGTTGCATTCTCCCAATCTGCGTTAACATGAAACTGAAGCTGAAACACTCACAGATCTGTCACCAGAAAACAAGCTGCGCACTATGTAAGGAGATGAAGTCTCTTGCTTCACAGCACAGCCAACAGTGCAAAGATTTTTACTGCTGCGTGCCATTTTGCATGGAAGCAAAACTCGAAATGTTTAAACAAGATTATCTTGTGGATTTGGATGATAGCATAGATTTCCTGTCTCAGGAGAAAAATTCTGGCTGCGGTCAGAAGACTGACAAAGAAAACACCATTTCAGCGACAAACAGCGCTGTCTCATTTCTGCATGCCAATTCTCCTTCGCTGCAGGGAACAGCTAGTTCCTATCCGCCTCCTTTGCGACATTTATCTCTAAGCCAGAACCGGCAGCCGCGAACGTTGCCAAGCTACAATGATGCAGTAATGCAGATGCCACATTCATTAGTAGAGACTGACTTTATCGACAACCTGCCGTTCTTTTCTAACCATGCTCAATCCGCAGG